>NW_022990583.1:2883490-2893490 GCF_902827175.1 Gymnodraco acuticeps | reverse complement strand
CATGAGAGATTCAGTTTTTTCTTTTTGTTGTTCTCTGTAATCTGTGCTTTCCTTTATTCTCACGTCTGACTAACACCTTCTCCCTGTTGAACAAAAAGGAGCTCTAGGTCGTGTTAATATGTCTTATATTATATTCAATGCCCTGCAGTAGGTATATTGAATGCAAAAGACTGATAGTCAAGGTATAGGGGAAGATGGAGGGGCGACAAACGTTTAAGAGACTCTTTAAAGATGACAGAGAGTAAGGAATGCTCTATTACAGTATTACACATAAGAAAAAAGATACAGAGAGAAAGAGAAATAGAGAGGAGGGTGACTCAATCATCAAATCATCATACACTTCTGGCATGCAGCTGATGAGGGAATGTGAGCGACTACTATCTCTTTTTTCCATACCAACCCTCTGCTTTACACAGGAGTGGTGGATAATTAAAAGATAGGCTGATAGCACGGGAGAGCAAGAGGGCCACTGTGACCTCATATCTGTTCCCCACACGCTGACATAATTAAAATAGAGACTTTATGAAATCATTCTCCAGCATTCGTCCAACTGCAGTTTTTTTTCTTTTCTCTTTTCAACCACACTCACTTAATCAACGGAAAACATTTTCAGACTTAATTACTCTGCTTAACAACACAGAAAAGCGGACCTGTTAAAGACACTGTTTTTTATAGGTGCAATCATGGGAGCCTTTTTATTGCTTCAGGCCAAGTATAGAGAGGTTCACTGTGTTATCGTGGTCTCTACTGTATATAACCAAAGCCAGCTCCTCAGGGGAGTTTTTACAGCAGTTATTTATTGTTCTGCTGTAATTATGGCTACTGTCATTTGTATTTCTAACCAGTAATGTGCATGTTTGCATGTTATCCTGGAAAACTGTGGCTTGTAGATGATCATAGTCTGGCAAAGTAGAGCAAAGTGGCCAAGCTATCTTTATAAATAGCTTGGTTACTTTGAGGCTTAACTTTCTATAGTGCAGATGTGTCTACTTTGCTTTACAGTGATGGAAGGTCTGTTGAGTTTATTTTAATTTATTGATTCAGTTTTCTGTAAGAGGTTTTCTTATAGACTCTTTTGTGTTTGTGTCTCTTTAAATCAAAGAGCTTAAATGGAACAAAAATACTTGTTGTCATTGACAGATCAATATAGACAATCCTTAATCATTTAAACTACATCAACTACAGTATTTCATGTGGACTTATGAAGTCAAAAACATCTGAGTAAATCTATATGAACAAAATTCCTGTTTTACAATTGCAAATGCTTTCCATTGACAAGACAAGAACTACAACCCCACCCTGCCTCCGACTTTCTCCCCTGCCCCAAATGGTCCTGGACTCTAACACACACACACACACACACACACACACACACACACACACACACACACACACACACACACACACACACACACACACACACACAAAACCAACCTTCCTCATCCAGCACCAGTCACTTTTCTGCCATCTCCGCTGAACACTTTAACATATTATTAACATTTTAAACTGTATACCCTGGTTATCTAGGCCCTTTTTGTTTTTTTGTTGTTGTTTGATGTATATATGTCACACTGTAGGACCTCGAGAAACGATATTTCGATATTTCTGGATGTACAACATGTAGAATTCTTGACAATAAAGCTGACTTTGACTTTTGACAAGTCAACCTAAGGTTTACATTCAGTGAGGATCTAATGGGGAAGGAAGGATGTTGGGTTCCGTAAGGCGGACTGTTGACTTGCTGCCACCTTACATTGAACTTAAGGGGCATTCAGATGGAAACTGACCTCACCGAAAAACAACCAACATTGTCTGTTTGTTTAAAAGTCAGGCAAATAATGACCTTTATCTTTCAGAAGCAAAGGCAGAGATAGTGTGGTGCCGTTGTCATGCTGGAAACCCAAACCCTCACAGTGCCTTGTGGAATTTCTTAAAAGCTTCTGTCATGGTACACTGGAGGAAGGCCAAATGCCAAAGAAACATCAGCTTTTCTCACCACAAAAATAAGAAAGTCTAAAATAAGTGTTTTTCAAAGCAGTCAAAACATTGAAATGTGTGAAGAGTGAAGTAAAATAAGTCTTTGATAAAAGAGGCTAGTGTGTGTAAAGGATGTGTAAGACTTCAAGTTGAGTTTTATCATTGAACCCATTTTAAACCTGCAGACACTGAAATAACAAAACTATCTGCAGAGGAAACAATTACCAAAGAGGTCTCATTCACCTTTTCAAGGTTTCATACTAAGGTTTAGGTAAAACTCTGTTATCAAATATTTGTTATGACTTCAACAAGGATGTAGAACTTTATGGAAGTTTTAATTGTAACTAAATGATAATAAGATAAATCAAGGCCACAATTTGTTTGATTGACCTTTGCCAGCGAAGATTACCTGCCTGGATGTTTAAGAGTGAACCTGTTAATTAGAACATTCTGAAAATTATCATCATCAAGAGATGAAATGTGAAAATGTCCCTCTAAAATGCGTTTCATTTGCTCAACCTTAAAATGGAAGTTCAAGCTTCTGTAATACAGGACCTGATTGGGTGCAGGGTTAGATCAACATGTAATTCACCCAGTAGTACAAAAACACATTGGATCTTTTCAAATGCATAATGTACAATTTAGGATTTGTCCTATCACTCCAAGCAGATAAATGTTTCTTTGTCATGGAACTCAATTAGCAGACTTCTGAAAAATGGTTGTGTTGTGTAATCTTTCACAGTTAACATTGAGGCTGCATGATATTCCTATCTCGTGGCGAAACTAAAAGAGGCCATTCAAATTCTGATATAAATAATGTACTGCATGAGCAAAAGGTGACCAAATGTGAAAAACTGTGACTGAATGGATTTTGAGTTGAAATGGTTTTGTCGGCTCCGCCAAATGGTTTCGGTTGCTTTGCTAAGCAGATGGCAAATCAATCCTTTGATTCTATTTAGTAATGCACCGGGTTGTTTTGGACAGCACTGGCAACCCATTGTTGTTTAGTTATAAAGTCAAAGTATTGTACAATTATTTTGGGGATACCATCTTGTGTGGGCGATTTAATTATCTTTGCCATGAGAACAGATTGAGTTCCTCACACTTTCCTCGTCTAAACCCATTGACCACCCTTGGTCCCCTTGTCGCCTCTCTTCAGCCTCAGAGATAGATGGATCAATTGTGTCTGGAACTCAGCTCTCCCCATCTTTTGGAGAAGCTTCATTGCGTCTCTCCCTTGTCCTGTCATCCCGCTCAATTCGCAGCATTCCCTGTTGTAATCCCTCTCTGTCTCTTTGACTCTCATTCACTTACTCTTCTTATTTTTCTCTCCCTTCCTCTCTCAATGTACAGCCTTTGCTACCCCCTATTTGTGTGTGTGTGTGTGTGTGTGTGTGTGTGTGTGTGTGTGCGTGCATGCGTGCGTGCATGCGTGCGTGCATGCGTGTGTGTGTGTGTTCCTGAGTGTGTGTGTGTGTGTGTGCGTGCATGCGTGTGGTGTGTGTGTGTGTGTCTGTGTGTGTGTGTGTTGTGTGTGTGTGTGTGTGTGTGTGTGTGTGTGTGTGTGTGTGTGTGTGTGTGTGTGTGTGTGATGTGTGTGTGTGTGTGTGTTGTGTGTGTGTGCTGTGTGTGTGTGTCTGTGTGTGTCTGTGTGTGTCTGTGTGAAGAGAGAGAGATTTTCTAAATCCCAGGTAAGAGAAGAGCTTTTCTGTGGGAGAATTTCATTTCAACACCTCTCATCTTGCCAGAGAACAGGACGATAGTCTTCCAGTTATGAATCAATAACCATTGTGTGTGTGCGTGTGTGCGTGTGTGCGTGTGCGCGTGCGTGCACGCGTGTGTGTGTTGTAGACTGCAGTCTGTTCATAGGATTGGAGGTTACTCTCATAAACTCAAACTGAAGGTCAAATCGAGAAAGAATTCGGGTACAGAGAGACGTGTAGCCTACACAGAGATACGTGTAGGCTTTTCCATGACTGAGTGTGTGTATTTGTGTGAGTGTGTGTATGTGTGTGTGTGCTGGGTTTGAATGTACAGTATGTGTGGATGAGGGACCTAAAGAGCACAGAGGGGGGGAAGTCAAGGTGGCATCATGACACAAAAGCACATACTACTATGGCTTGTATTGACATATAAGCAGGCATGCTCTTACACACACACACATTTATACACACACACACACACACATATGCACGCTGCAGCTCAGTGGGAAAAAGTGTATTGAGTTGGAGAGCTGAGGTCAGCTCTAAATCATTACAGGTCACCATGCCAGGCCTGGCTACCAGATTAGATTAAAGTCTAGCTGATAGACCCAGCCAAGCACATTAAAACACACACACACAAGCACACACACGCACATAGACGTGTGCATGGCATAAACACAAAAGTGGATACCCCAGCACATTAATCACAGAGAGCCTGGGTGTAATGTGCTGTGATGTAGCTTTGGTTTCTTTTAGAGTAAGAGAAGCAACAGCCACACAACAGATAAAAGCAGAAACAGTCCCTGTGGAGCAGACTGTTGGGAAACCAGCCTATTAGTTAGTTGAAGAGATTTATTAGATTAAAGCAGCCTGAGAGTGGGTCACTGTGCCGGTCCTCTGGCTCCAGAAGATCTCACCACCAGGGCGTCATGGCCACAGATACTCGCCTGTGTTTAATTCTCTGGGAAATACATCTCTTTTGTTGAGATTAAAAGGTGTTAGTGTGTTTGTGCGTGTGCAGCTGGGTGGAAGAGAGGATAACATGAATAGAGGAGCAGCTGCTGTTTATCTGCATGGCATCTCTGCTTTCAAGCACAAAACAACACTATAAAAACTCCCTTGGTGGGCTATACGTTACTGCTCTCTGTGTCACTTGCACTTCTCTTTCAACAATACAGTGAAAGATGGAAGATCACCCCTTCCGTTGTCTCCCCTCTGCTATCTCTTTCTGCCCCAGCAACACGCCTATCTCTCTCTGATAGGTGATGTATGTCTGACCTTCAGTGGTGAATTTGCCTCTTGCTGCCAAGTGGATCTTTAACTGCTTCCATGATTCACATGACCTCACTTCCTCTGACCCTGCTAGGCACTGTTCGACGTGGCTGGCAGCAAAGAGTGGGGGGGGCAGCCAGCCAGGCCAGATAAGGGCATCTCCAAATCAGCTTGGACTGCTAGCTCTCCTCTCCCATCCTCCTCCTCCTCCTCCTCCTCCTCCTCCTCCACAGTAACTGGTATAGGGCGGATGAGCTTCTTTAACACCATATTTAATCTTAACTGTCATTGCTTTGAAGTACAATAACATAGATGAGAGGACTCTTGAGTGTGCTCCCGTGTTTGACTAAAATTGTCTGAGCACAGAGCGTTTCCCTTTGTCCTCGGGGATGAACTAGAGACCCCATCAACAGACCGTATCTATTATTTAAGCAGCAGTACTGATATTCTGATAAATAAACTGCCTTTCCAAACAACGTTTATATTGTCACAAACTAAAGGAAACATATTCATATTTTTCCTGGCACCCAGACACAGCGGATTCAGTCAACAGCATTTCAAATTAGGCTTCACAAAGCCGAGCAAGTATGGGGTCGAGGTTGGTTAAAGTTCATGGAAAGAGAAATGCAAAAAAATAGGCCAGGTAAGATGACCGAGCAAACAGTCTGAGCGTTGTCAATATTCCTGGACATGGTGTAGTGCATTCCTGCATTGGTGCTAACTCTGAGGGCCATTACTTTCATCCGAAGTGTAATATATTGAAGCAAGTCATGGGAGGAGAGAAGGCTGCTGAGAGGGCAAAAGAGGGAGGAGGAGGGGGTGAGGGGGGGAGGGGATTTTAAGATATGTGTAACCTATAACAACAATTGCATAAAACCTACATCTTGAATATCAACCCCACCAGAATTAAGTAAAGGGAGTTTAAACAAATGCATGCAACGTCAGGTATAAACCCAAGAAGAAAAAGGAAAGGAGAAAGATATACAGACACATTTGAGTCCTTCTCCGCATGCGTATGAGGAAGAGATGCAGTTTCATTAATAGTGTTAGCGCAGAAGCACACCTTAATGATCCCTATCTTTCTCCGTTCCACTCCCTCTGAAACCATTTCCCTTTATCTGCAGGACCAGCAGGGTTCAGGTCAGGACAGAGCATAACTCACACACTCTCCATTTATCAAAGACCTATCAGAACCCGTTACCAAAGAGTGAATAATTGACCAACACCCGGGAGATCATGCCCAAATCCAAAGCCAGGTTGTCAGCTCTGACAGGCCCAAATATGGCCCTCTTCCCATATTTTACCCCCCGCTTCTCTCTGTTTAATGCTGAACAAAGGCATACAGTATTTGGATCTGAGGTCACTTTATTTTCTTCTACCTCAAAAGACTTTTCTCACCAACTTCTTGTTTCCTATTTCCCTCTCACTATGCAGCAAGGCCGTAACCATGGAGTCAACATTGGGGAGGACCAAAAATGCAATCTAAATTTGAATACTAATTTCCTGCCATTCTAAAGGAAAATATATACAAATTAAATAAAAAACACATTGGACACTTTAAAACCTGTTAAACCCTGTGGGGGCAAAAAACAATATATCACGAAACTGTGTCTCAGGCATGGGCGTAGGAAGCTTCCTCAATGTGGGTGGGACAATTTGACGGGGGGTGTGGGCAGGTGGTGGACCTAACCTCATCTAGGGGGTCCCGGGGGCATGCCCCCCCGGGAAGATTTTTTTTAAATGTTGAAGTTAAATGCATCAATCTGGTACACTTTGAGAGCAAAATTAGGAAATCTATGGATACATCTCTCAACACCAATATGAAACAGAATTGTAAACAGATTTACTTTTTCTTTATGCATATTTTACAAATCACTCCCCTTTACTATTCCTGAAAAGTTCGGTTTTAACATCAGAACTACAAGTTATTTACACAAATAAGCTAAACCGGACGGTTCATTAGCATTACCATTACGAAATAAAATAATATAGTTTAGGGATAACTAGAAAAAGATACCAGAATTGATGGAGGGCAAATTAAGACATGACTGACCCTGCTTGGAGCATCAACGCTAACTGAAGCTGACTCGGACGTGCGACAGCTAAATATACACCCCCCGGGTACAAAATAAAGGTATGCATAAACAAACAAAGGCGGAACCAATTTACATACGAAAAGAATATATCATTTTGGTGAAGAAAGTAAAGATTTTCAAGTATACAAATAGCCAAAATAAAAAAGTAATTGAATAGCAATTTTATTTAAAAAAAATTATATCAGTTAGGCTATATATTGGGGGGGACATTTTGAGCGTATCTGCATATTGGGGGGGATGTGTCCCCCCCAATATGCAGAATATATGTGAATTTGGCCCTGCTATGCAGTGAGCTTGTGCATACACTGCTCAGCCATGAAACCATAACTAAATATAAATCATCCCTTCTCTCACTCTGTCATTCTGATAGCCCCTCCACACTCTCTCACGTGTTCTCTTTATTTCCCCCTTCATCCCTCTCTCTTTCTCTCACTCTTACACAAACACAACTCTAATAAATTGTGGCACTGGTAATTACATAGAACCCACCGGTAAATTTCACTTCCATTTACATTTAGATTACAGAATATTTCATTCCTATCAATCTGCACTGCAAGACCAATGTGTGCATGGCTTTGCCCATATGCAGACACAACTGTTCATGGTATTTTTATATTCTTACTGGTGCATGTGCAGACACTCATATGCTCGCATTCAGAAAGACAAAGTGTGCAAACGTTTGCAAGAGCTCATGCAGGTGAGGAGACACACACACACATAGCACCCACACAAACACGTTGAGCAATACATCTTAATGTTCACCAGCACACATGGCCAAATGCACATATTAGGGTAGTAAATCCTAACTTTACTGCCCACGTACAGTATGTGTAAATATATGTACTCACAGCTGATGGTATTTTAAAGTAAAAATAAATCTTTGTTGATAAATTGATTGCTGTTTTGAAAAAGAGCCACAATTTACCTTGAACTGTGCAATATTTATCTGTGAAAAAGCAATCACCATCTCTGTAGAGCTCTGGGCTCTTGTTTGTAAGAGTAGTAAAGAAATGTGTTTTTTGAGAATATCCATCTGCCCCAAAATTAAATACGAAATGTTTTAAATACTATTTACAGTGATGTTATGGTGAGTCTTTGGAGGGAACATCCTGTCCAACACAGACACACCACACACATTGTCTTTACACACAAACTCACCCACTTCTGGATCATATTACATTCAGATGCAATCTCATCCACTTCGCATAAAAGACAGCAATATGTGCCCAAAACTCTAATATTTGCGACTGTTTATAAGGAGAGAGGGAAGTGAAAAGAGCCAGAGGCGGCAACTTGGGAAAACAGATATCACCAAGATTTTGCCTACTCTCGATCTTTTCTCTCCTTTTCTTTAGGTCTGTCCCCTAGTCTGTCTCACGCTCTGACTCACACTCTCCCACCCACCCCCATCCTCTCAGTATTACTGCATCATTTCCAACAGTAATGAGTGCACCAGGAGCAGGGAGATAGCAAGGGAGAAGGGGAGGTACTTCAGGGAATTAGAGTGTTTAAAATATACACAACGAGTTTCCTCTTGTGAATAATCAGTGCAAATACCCTCTCCCTTAAGGTACTGAATCACACACACACACACCTGTACCATTCAATGTGCTTTCAGACCCGTGACATTAGAAGAACATGATTAACAAATACAATCCCTATCGAGGAGCCTTAAGTGTCTGCCATTGTATTTTGCATTACTTGATTGTTCTGGATGCTCTCATTACCGCCGCTGCTTCACTCTTAGTGGCACTCCAGGACACAGAAAATACATTACCTAGCAGTGGTTAAGTATATGAGACATTAACTAAAGCTTTTGCCAGAATTTAGTGTGGAGGTAATTTCCTGCATAAAATTGGTTTTCTTTCTTTCGTGTGAGAGAAGTGTATTCCCAGTGGTAATGTGGCCAAGAGAAAGCATAAAGACAATGTTTCCAATACTGAAACAGGACACATACGATTTCCCGCAGGTGTTTATATTTCCGTCTACGTGTTCGGGTGCAGACATGAGTGTGGGTTTTTTTTCTCCACCCAGACAGCTTTATTGTCATTAGGAACGTGTGCTGATATGATCTGCCGAGGTTTGGGCTAGTGCGGCTGCAGGGAATTGGAGCAGTGGGGTGGCATTAGAGTTTAAACTGAAGAGCAGTGGGAAACTAACAAAGCTGGCTATTGGGACAGATCAGCATCAGTACACTGTAAACATCCACACACGAATACACACTTACAAACACTGGAGAGCGTGGAGTTGAATTGAGCAGAGGAAAACTGCTGTACTTATGTAAGAGCATACAGACCTTAAGGCGCATGCAGAAAAACATGGTCAGCATTGCTGTGCAGTAGATAGCATATTATAAATACTAAACTCATGAGCCCAGGCGCCTCCTCCTTCAGGCAAAGTTGACCAGACAACAACATTAATGTTTTAAGTAAAACAGTCATATGTTCAGCTTTGTGACAATGCATTTCTCAAATAACTCGATGGGTTTTAAAAGGCTTTTTAGCCTAAGAAATAATATAATATTCATTATTGGAAATCCCTGAAAAATGCAAAACCCACCAATTGTGGATATTTTACAGGACAGTGCATTTAAGGAAGGGAATTTTACTTTTTAAATTAGTAAAAAATCGTTATGTTGTCGAGGTCACTTTAGAAGAAACTTGATGCAATGTCTTCTTATGTAAGAATATGCAATAACAGACACAGGGAAGTACATCTTTGAAGGCTTTTCATACAAAAAGATATAGTACAGTACAATCCTCCAACCATTAAAGCGCAAGGGAAATCCATCACTGAGAAACCTCTGTCCACAGACTTGTGAGATACGAGAGAGGGTCACTGTCTCATCATAGCAGTAAACATTTTTTTGTATTGTTATACAGGACTCTGCTATCACACTTGAGCGTGTGTGTGTGTGTGTGTGTGTGTGTGGTGTGTGTGTGTGTGTGTGTG
>NW_022990583.1:2508490-2878490 GCF_902827175.1 Gymnodraco acuticeps | reverse complement strand
CCTCCATACTGCAAGCTTTCCATAACAAGTGTCATTCATGAGAGGACGGACCTCATTCACCTCCAACTCCATGACCTAAATAATAAAGATGGATCTACATGTGGTAAGCTTTAGATACTGGAAAACGCTGGCTAAGTATGTATTGAAGGTCGAAAAAAAAAAGATGTGCTTTTCAGATTTATCTATATTAGTTTAGACATGGGCCAATTTATGGGCTTGTCAGCATGATAAACAGGCAGCACTTGTGGTCAAGTATCAAAAGTGACCTCTTGTGTTAGATGAAAAAAAAAGTCCTTCATCCAAGAGCGGGGGAGTTGAGCACATCTCGTCAAGACTGTGAGACATGCTGAGCAAAATGTTTTAC
The DNA here is from genome assembly GCF_902827175.1 of Gymnodraco acuticeps. Classification (NCBI taxonomy): domain Eukaryota; kingdom Metazoa; phylum Chordata; class Actinopteri; order Perciformes; family Bathydraconidae; genus Gymnodraco; species Gymnodraco acuticeps. Next base: position 2,878,126 of record NW_022990583.1, on the reverse strand, counting down.
TCCTGTCCGTTCTGTTGTAGAGGACGCCGCGCCAGCCAGAACAACAGCTAGTTGCTCTTTGATTTATCTGAGATCAGGGGAGTACAAAGGATATCACAACTGGGATTTGTCAGGGGTATCTTTTTGCGTCTTCTCTTTGATAAGGCGTTGCAGCATTATGAAAACAGTGGGTGCTTAGGAGTGGTAAAGAACAGCCGTCTAGACTCACGGCCTCCTTTTTCCCTCCACAACAAATCTCCCGTGTTTGTTAAGAGTGCTGTGCTTTGTTGTTTGGTTAGCTTCCCTCTGGAGTTCTGCGGTATGTCTAGATTGAGATTTTACTCATTGCTACTTCATCATCACTAATTATTCATTGTGAAACGTCTCTCGGACGTGTTTACATTTGTGTTCCCGTATGTATATTAGTGCTTCATCACCATTGGTGGGTCATTCTTCCAACTCTCATTCACATGTATTTTCTTCTTGGATTCAGCATAGGGGGAGAGACGACAGGAGAGTGCAGAGAGGACAGGTTCAGCCTTAAAGATCTCCTATCATGCTATTTGTATGCATATATTATGGGAATCACATATATTAAAATATATAAAAACATGTGTTTTGCTCAAAATACCAAACAGATCACCCATTCTAGCCATCCCTCATACCCCTCTATTTTAGCCCTGTTAGAGAAGTGCTGATTCTGGGTCCTTAGCTTTTTTTACACATACTCTCTCCAGTACAGGTTAGCTCTGTTAGCGATGCTTGCTAATGTAAACAAAGACCATATTACGTTTCTGATAGGCTGTGGGTGTAAAGCCAGTCCACATTCCCGATATTACGTCATATCGGCAGCAAATCTGGATCCGCTCCGTTGTACCCCCGTGTTTAGAGATTTGGGTACGGAGGAAAAGAGAGAGGGTTTTGTTTTCTGACACTTTGTGAGTTCCCTGACACACCGGGGACACATATGTATATACAAGACATAAAAAAAAGCATTTTGCATGAAAGGAGACCTTTAATGTATCATACTTCATACAAACAGATCCAAACTGAGTATTCATTGCTGTCCCATGTCCAGAAAACCTCCGATCCACTTTCCTCTGTCTCCAAACGCCTCCCTCTGTGAATGTTATAGCCTTGTGTGTGCATACTTAGCTGCTCATCTTCTGAGGACCACCTTGATGTATATTTCACTGCCGTTCCACAAAACAGATGAATCGCAGGCCATACAGCAGTGTCAAAGTGAGTGTGAATGTGCCGCCGCATATGTGTGTGTGTGTGTGTGTGTGTGTGTGTGTGTGTGTGTGTGTGTGTGTGTGTGTGTGTGTGTGTGTGTGTTGTGTGTGTGTGTGTGTGTGTGTGTGTGTGTGTGTGTGTGTGTTGTGTGTGTGTGTGTGTGTGGCACTGCGTTTGCACCCTTGTGTTTTCATTGATTCCGCAGGGAGCTGAACAGTGTTTATGTAAATGAGGTGGCATTTAAACTGAACAATTATCTTGAAACAAGTATTTAGCTGCACAAAAACACGGCCATGTTTGGATTGAGTCAAGTACTTAGCTGCAGATATTAAGCCATCATGAGGGGACAGAGGTGCTAATGATGATCATCACCATCAAAGAACTCCTGGGGGACCAACAAGCTGGTTATAGCATATTGACATTTATGGAGTTCAACTAATTTCAGAAAGAAAGTTAAATGTTAAATGTTAGTTTTAGATTTTTAAAAAAGGTGTTTGCGAAACAGGCTTAAAAGCTGCTCTAGAGTTATTGAGTCTTAGATCGTCAGAAAAGCTATTTAGTCAACGCCCCTCATGCTGCAGTCCCTCAAAATCATTCGTAGAGTGTAATGTGGAGGCACACACACACACGCACACACACACACACACACACTGAGTCAGCCATCAGGCCCTAGTGGAACCATTTGAGAGTGAGCAGGTGAGTGCTGCTGAATACTAAAGTCCTATGACTGGACCATTCCTGCTGACCACTGCAAAGTGCTCCCACTGATCACCGCTAATGTCTTTCATCACAGTTTACACTCAACACTCCGGATAGAGTGTGTGCTTGGGTGTGTGTTGGGGAGAAGGGGGGATAATTGGGACGGATGGGTGAGATAGGATGACGAGAAAGAGGAGGGTAAAGGGGGAGAGTCAGACAGTTGGCATTGATTTTAACACTCTCTAAAGCCTTTATTGACATTTCATTTCGCTAATTAATACATCAGTCCTTTATAGCATAATATCTTCTACTTGATAACCAGGAGGGTTCCCCAGAGGATATCTGAGCTCTGTTGCGTGTTTTCTGACTTTTCAGAACTTATTTTCAGCTTATGTTGATCGTTGTCTCTCTTCTATTTTACCAGCTCAGTTTCCTCCCTGTTTATCTGTGCTGGGTTGTATAACTTGTAAATCAACCCGTTGTTTGAGGTGACGCTATGGAAGCAAACAAGAGACAGAAGTATTCGAATTGTATTAGACACCGAATTTATAGCATTGAAAATAATTACTTTGAAAATCATGTATCTGAATGTTTTTGCTCCGAATTTACCTATGTGAAATAAAAATGTAAAAATTCAAGTGAAAAAAATTCGAATGTTCAAATTCAGATCCCAAAAATTCGACGTCAAAAAATTCGATGTCAAAAAATTCGGTGTATAAAATTCGATATCAAAAATTGCGATGCAGCATCATCCGGGCTACTCAGACAGGATAAGCAATCGAGCCCTAATGCAATCAAACTGACTTGGCCTATCAGAGCACGGCTTTGTCAGTCATGTGATCACAACAACCCGGGAGAAAAATGACGGAGAACAGCGGGGCTCGCCGCTCGGGTAAGTAGTCAGTTTGTGCTCTTTATCTTACAAGCAGTGAGGGCTCGACAGCATTTGTATCTTACATTAGCTAAATGAGTGAAGTAGCCTTGTGCCTTGCTGTTAGCAAGCTCCGTAGTTATCATTAATTGAAGTGAATCACAACGTTACCGTGTCCTTTTGTTTGTGTGTGTGTGTGTGTGGGGGGGGGGGGGGGGTGGGGACGGTTGCAAAGTAACGTAACGATCACTTCGGTTAGATAAGTCAAGTAGACCATGCTACACTATACGAAATACTCTCTTACAAAAGCCCTGCATTTAAACATGTTAATGTTAATGTTAGTATAATTAGCAACAAGTGTTGTTAGAGTATTTAAAGTAGACACAAGTTATTCTATTATATTATATCATTTGATTTATTGTTATTACCGATGCACGAGTTGACTTAACTGTTGTAGTTGGAGCTCATTTGAACAATGAGCTAACTAATTATTACTTTCATAATGGTGTAATGTGCCGACTATTTTCTACATTAATAGATGAAGGTCTGGTTTGTTCAAACTCTCAAAATAGTAGGACCAGAGCCCTAGAGACTCTAGGGCTCTGAGTAGGACATGCTGTCATAATTAGTCCGAAGTGACACCTTTACAATGTTAAAGCTGTTAGATAAATGTAGTGACGTAAAAACTAAAGTATTCAAGATAGTGTAGTGGAAAAGAGATAATGTTTTTGTTTTTTAAATGTTACCAAAACAAAATCTCTTGTTTTGGACTGACAGTAATAATTCAAGAAATAGTAGATAAATAAATACACACACATCAATGTGTTGTGGATGGAACACAACAAATGGTGCTCTTACCTGTGATGCCTCCTCCACACATTATAACCAGACTGTATCATTCAAACTATAAGTAACAGTTCTAGCTACTTGACTTCAGACAAACAATTCAAAAGACAAAATCAACACAATGTATTGAAAGACCAATCTTTATTTCTCTCCTTTGGTTGTGTTATTAAACCCTGTCAATCTAAAAAACTGAGCAACTCAACAGTTAACTTTATATTTCTTATTGTCCAAAGCATCTATTACACTATTTGTTCCCCTCTCATATTCACAGGATGGATGATTAGAGACTTTGGGGGAAACCTCAGCTTTATGAACGTCCTGTCTGTTGCTTTGGCCAGAGAGGGCTGAGGGTCTTTCCCTGCGAGGAGTCCTCCTCGCAGGGAAAGACCCTGCAGGCCTGAGGGAGGAGGACCAGACCTGATGGAGGAGGACCTGCACCACCTACAGAACTTAGCCCATGCTGGGCATAGCTGTTACCACCTGCACAGGCCTAGCCTGTCAATTAACAGATTAACATTTAGTGTAACTTATGTATATTATTTCGTTTTATTTTTTTTTAAAATGGTGATGGTTCATGCTTGATAACTTTTAGTTCACATTTCAATAAATTGTATTTGCACTCCTTTTGTCCGTTATCCTTACTGAAAATGTTAAATTACACATTCACATCTGACTGAAGATTGGTACCATTTATTTATGACGTTCCAAACTCGGCGGTACAAGGCACAAGTGATGTGAAGCTCAAAGTGCAAATGCATTTGATCAGCTGACTTTTTGTTTGCCAAACTTTATAGGCCTGACAATCACACTGTCTCTGAGGTGCAACGTAAAACACAAAACAACACAAATGAAGTTCCTGTTAGACTACAAAACTAGTCAGTGTGCAGGTCTTTGTGTTACAATACAAGTGTCTCTTAGTGAATGTCCTGTACTGCTCTTAAATCTCATAACATCAGCTTCTCCTTTCCCTCTTGGATGTTCTTCTGGACCCTCAGAGAAAGAGAACATGGTGAAGCAGTCCTGTCCTCTCAGGCCTGTCCTTTCCTAACAGAAATATCAAAAAACATATTATTGCAGAGCAAGTGTGTTATTTAAGAAAGAGGTGTGTTTGTTTGTTCATAAATATAATGATTTTTTTATTTGAATGTGTTTTTTAAATCCAACAGTGTACTACAAAGATAATCAGGTTATGAATAAACCGTTCTAAATTCATCAACATTGAAATAAATGTATTATTAAAATAATATTTAACTGCTATCAAAACTTAGTGCAACTGTGGAAGCTTGCTCTGTCCGGTTGTCTCACTGAAAGACAAAGGGTCGCAGCTCTCACTATGTGATGTTGCTTGGTTAAATGTAACCTTTTGCTAAGAAAGTACACTCAACATCACTGATGTGTAGGTGATCTAGTATTCACTCATGTTTAATGGCATGTCTATCAGTGTATTGGAGTCATTACTTTATGCATTCTTTGTAAAGCATGAAAAAGGTGTACCTTGGAATCCGTGCTGAAGTTCTCTGCTGCTAGGACTACAGATCTGTCTCTCCTCCTCTGGTCCAGGTCTGTCTGGATCACCTTGAGGACACTTTGAACAAACAGATGTAAAGTTACATGCATGGGTTACAGACTTCTTTACATGCAAACAACTTTTTATCTTCTTTTAAAAACAGGTCATAATCTTATTGTTATACTTAAGAAATGGCTGGATATCACAGTCCTTATACTGTATCAGTTTGATTGAGTATTATTGTGTAGGTCCTTTTTATTTTACTGTTACTTTGGATGAGGTTTTCATGAGTCAGTCAAATTAATTTGTTTTCATATGCCATATTCATATGTATCACACACGTAAGGGTAAGACACAAACCTATTGAACAAATGCAATGCAATGGATAAGCTTAATTTCCACTGAAGTCACAGATAACGTCATATATAATATTTAAACAAATCATTTCCTTGTCACTAAAGCATTGACTACGCTATTCATCGTCCTTAAATGCAGGAATTAAGTTACATGTTCCGTTGTACAGCCACGATGAGGCTGTTTCTCAAGTGTGAGGATAATACAATTAAAAGAGGCATTGGTAATAATATTAAAAACAACAATGTTTGGGTCGTTCGTCGGATAGGCGGTTAGCTGCAATAAATAACTCCAGTTCAACAAACCATATTACAATATCTAAGGGAGCGTTATTTCTGGACCATCTTGAAATGTGACGTTCATATTTTAAAGATACACACATTTCATTGTGAGGTTGATTTAATATACACTAAGCCTCTCTTCAACAATACGTTGACGTTAGCTAGTCTATGTTATGCTATAGTAGAGCATAGCGAATTTAAATGAACCTTAACAATGCATACAGTAACCTAAATAGCAAACTAACTATCTAACGTACAAAGATGACCTTATTTTAGCAACCTCGCACAGAAGCCTTTTGGTATACAGTAGCATCCCACTTAATGTTTTACACTCTTGGATGCTACGCATAGCATCGTTAGCACAGATGGAGCTACGATTGCTCAAATGCTACCCCAACTCTAAACATTCATTAACGTTAGCTTAATAAAAACACCAGTAACATAACATAAAGTACGCAGGGTTCACTTACCGAAGAAACTGCATTCATGGACGGTCCGTTTTAACCGCAGATCAATCCTATATTTGCAGGACGAATAGTCCACCAGGAACCAACACAACAAACACGGCCGAGTTCAAGTAGTGTTCTCCTCATGAGCTGAGCCGCTGTAGCATCACGGAGCTCACGGAGCTAGCAGAGAGGAGCTAGGAGCAGCAGCCCCGTTGTCATGAAGGGGGAATCTAACTATATACAGAATATGTTTTTGTAGATCCAGGCTAGAAACATGTTCATTTTCTGATGTTAAGTTGGACATTTTAACAAAGGGTCTACGGGAATTGCTCCCATCTGCATCCATCGCCTACAGTTTGCAGCATTGGGCTTCACCGCACTGTCCCGGGGTTTGCCGCTTGGCTCTGATAGGCCAGAAGTCGGTTTGATTGCATTAGGGCTCGATTGCTTATCCTGTCTGAGTAGCCCGGATGAGGCTGCATCGCAATTTTGACGTCGAATTTTACACACCGAATTTTTTTACATCGAATTTTAAACACCGAAATATTTGACGTCGAATTTTTTTCACTTGAATTTTTGGGATCTGAATTTGAACATTCGAATTTTTTTAACTTGAATTTTTACATTTTTATTTCACATAGATAAATTCGGAGCAAAAAAAATTCAGATTCATGATTTTCAAAGTAATTATTTTCAATGCTATAAATTCGGTGTCTAATAAAATTCAAATACTTCTGTCTCTTGTTTGCTTCCATATGACGCAACCTGCCAGTCTCTGAACAGCAGCGCAGCAAGCCCTAAGGACAGATGGACAAGAGGGAGTCGGGGGATGTGATACGAGCGCATTCATCTCTGCATAGCTGTGCTTCTGCTCGAGTGTGCTCGCTAGCTTTGTAGTGCTTGTTCACCTCTGTGATGAAGATGAGCTTTATTCAATTTACTGACAACTGACTCGCTCTTAATCTGTGTGTGTTGACCTGCTGCTTACTACAAACAACCCTGAATTGCAGGATTTCAAGTTTCAAATTGTATCAATCAAATAATGGAGGATGTTTCCACAGAGGACTTGCGTTTTCGCACATTTACACCCTTTCATTTGGACTTAAAGTTCTGTTATACTTGAGAACCTGGTTTATGAATTGGAAGCATTTATTTATTTGTGTTTGGGTCTGATGCCTGAGAGCTCAAATCGGCTACCGCGGTATAAAAACATGCACGTCTGTGCTGCAAAGCTGACCTGTATGAGCTCTGAGTGGGTGTGTGTGAGCACATTTGAAGAGTAGTGTAGGCTGAGAGTGTTCCATAATAGTTTGTCTGCTTCTGTTGATCATAATGTTAAATCATGTATGTTGTGTTTGACACTCAAGTTATCATACACCGCTGCATGTGGCAAGCGGACACAACAGATGGCCAACAATGTTGTATATTACCTCGGGGCAGATGTTTGTCTGTGTGGTCATTAGTGATCGCAGCATTAGATAATTACCTGGAGACACACCAGCACGTAAACACAAACACTCACATACAATTAGTGAGTGTTTGATAATTACAGGATATTTGATTTACCATCTGGAAAAGCAGCACAGGTAGAAACTGAAAGACACGCTCAAATCAAGATGATTTGCACAGAAACCTCAATCATAGTTACAAAAAGAATATCATGTTTCCCCCCTCCCAAAAAAATGGCGGATAGCAAGACGAAAGGTGTTGGGTAAAGAGATGAGAGCGTTTCTGTTTCAAAGTCATTAGAATGTAATTTCTCATTCAAGATTTGGTTTTTATTTTCCTGGACTCTGCATCCTCTGTCTCTGCCTTCTTTTAATCATTTGCCACTGCCTGTCTGTCTCTTCCTCCATCCATTTCTCTAGGCGCTACCTTTGCTCCAAACCGCTCCCCACTCCCCTCCCTCCCTGACACTCCTTTTATCTCCCTCTCCTATTGCTTTTCGTCTCATCTCTCCAGCCCATTCATTTTTTAGCAGGTCAATGGTTCAACTGTTTAGGCCTTTGAATCTTTGTGTGTGTGTGTGTGTGTGTGTGTGGTGTGTGTGTGTGTGTGTGTGTGTGTGTGTGTGTGGTGTGTGTGTGTGTGTGTGTGTGGTGTGTGTGTGTGTGTGTGTGTGTGTGTGTGTGTGTGTGTGTGTGTGTGTGTGTGTGTGTGTGATTGATTGATTGAAAAGTGTATTAACAGCTTGTATATTGGGTACAGTACAGTACAGCTCAAAACATACAATTGTTAAGGGGGTGCAGACCAGAGAAAGACTTTTGTCTTGTTTACATCAGGGTCCCCCATTTCCAATTCATCATGTCATTTAAGACATATAAGACATATTTGACATACAGATGGCTTATTTACAATTTACATACAGGTGGTTTTTTACATACAGATTGCTTATTTACAATTTTCATTTTAGATTTTGTTCTAATACATCCTAACCGGACATTTAAGACATACCAAGTCTACAGATATACAGTTAGTAACAGAGTCTAAAATGCGAGTATATACATAGATGGGGGGGGAAGCTGTCCATTGAACGACAGGTTGAGATTTGTACCATTACCGGGGCCAGTTTTGCAATGCTCTCCCCCGAAGGTGCTCTTTAAGAGAGGTTTTGAAGGTAAGTATAGTTTTACTTTCCTTTACAGTTGTGGGAAGAGCGTTCCACCTTGATGTGGCATAATTGCGAAACGTGTATTCCCCCTTTTTTGTGCCAAATCTGGGTTTCACATGATTTGTGGAGCTCCCTCTGGTGTTATGATCATGGTATTCCTTGACCTTTGGGAAGAATTTTGACATGTACATGGGTACCATAGAGGTGTAGTGGATCTTGTAGACCAGGCCCATTGCAAGTTGCTGTACTCTGTCGTCTACTCTAAGCCATCCTAGGTTGTCAAAGTGGGCAGAGGTGAGGTGGGTTCTAGATGAAAGGTCAAGCAGTAGTCTGACCAGTTTATTTTGCGATGTTTGAAGTTTTATTTTTAGCGCCTTGGAGGTGCTATGGTACCATGACGTGCAAGCATAGTCATAGTACCCTTGAATGAGTGCTCCTGCCAGAGTTTTCAGGGTGTTTTTGTTTACCAGAGAGGAGATCCGGTATATGAATCTAGTTCTTTGATTGACTTTTTTTATTACATTGGATGCCATTTTGTCACAGGAGAGGTTTGCCTCAAGAATAGATCCTAGGTATGTAATTTCCTTCTTACTTGTGACAATAATGTCGCCCACTGCAACTGAGAAGTCGTCGGATTTGCTGAGATTATGTTTCGAACCGAAGAGAATGGACTCTGTTTTACCCAGGTGTAATGATAATTTATTATCGGCGAGCCAGGTGCAGATTCTGCCGAGCTCGGAGCTGAGGGTTTTTTTAACCTGCAATCTGCTCCTGTCAGAGACCAGCAGGGCTGAGTCGTCCGCGAACAGGAACAAGTTGCAGTCACATGCTGATGACATGTCGTTTACATAAATTAGGAACAGTAACGGACCTAATATGCTTCCTTGTGGAACACCACAGCTCACTGGGAGGGGGGGGGGACTGTGTGTGTGTGTGTGTGTGTGTGTGTGTGTGTGTGTGTGTGTGTGTGTGTGTGTGTGTGTGTGTGTGTGTGTGTGTGTGTGTGTGTGTGTGTGTGTGTGTGTGTACAGTATCCCAGTATAGGAATGTGTGTGTCCAGGCAACAGGGTTTTTATTGCAGTAGCAATATTGCAGAAAAATCCTTGAAGGAATGAAAGAAAAGAGAGGACATGCTTTATTTGCTGGTCAGTATTTCTGTTCTTCAATAACCTGCATTTGACTCGCTGGCTGCTTCTTATTCTGTACTCTACCTGGATGTATGCTTCTGTGCTACTGTAGGAACAGATGTGGGGATACAATTATAGCTCCATTAAATCCCAGTGCGTACTGTACTGTATGTGCCTGCATGCACATGTGGGTGTGCACGTTACACAAATGTGCACCTGTGTGCTTGAATGCCTGCGTGTGTCTCCACCGCTGACACACCGGGCCGGGGTTAAGAGCAGCTCAGACAAATTAATTATCTCTTCTCTGGAGGACAGATGACTCACTGAAAGAGAGGCTGTGAACCAGCACCTCATGGTGGAGCAGAAGCCCAGGAATTATTCCCGGCCTAGCAGAGACCGAGGGGCCTCCTTCTGTATAAAGAAACTCGGATTTCATCCTCAGCTTGATGTTCAGATCATAATTTCTTCCCACTTCCCACTTGTATGCCAAATGTATGATTATAACTACGACTGAAAGAAGTCGAGAGGCATGTTGCATTTATAGATCAAAGTGGCGGAGGAATTTTAATGCATTTGAACACATTTCATTGGAAATTGTTGACATAGGATCAAGGCTTTCATGTTCGGGATTGCACAGAATAGGCCGTTCTGCTGCTGAATACACCGATACACTAACGCAGAAGGCTTCAAGTGATAGAGAGAAACTGAGATAATGATTTGAAACCTAATTTAAAGGGGACCTATCATGCAAAATGCACTTTTTATGTCTTTTATACATAAATATGTGTCCCGGGTTTGTCAGGGAACTCACGCAGCGTCAGAAAATAAAACCCTCTCTCTTTTCCTCCGTATACCCAGATCTCTAAAAACGGGGCTACAACGGAGCTGATCCAGATTCGCGTCCGATATGACATAATATCGGAAATGTAGGCTGGCTTTACACCCACGACCCAATCAGAAACGTTGATATCAGAAACAATGCCCGACTGTTTTGGACGTGATATGGTCGGTGCATGTTTACATTAGCATCGCTAACACTCAGAGCTAACCTGTACTGCACAGAGCATGTGTGTGAAGAAGCAGGAAATAAAAAGGAACTCACCTTGTGGTATAACCAGCAAGAGAGAAAGCCTTTGAGCTCCAGACTGTTTCAGAAATAATCCATGATATGGCGTTTCATCACCGCAGTATCTGCCGGTAGCATCTCCCGCATGCGCTCAGCCCCCTCCTTTTTTTATCAATTTTTTAAAGCTTTATACCCCAAATCAGCACTTTTGAAACAGGAAGTGATATAGAGGGATATGAGGCATGGCTAGAATGGGTGATCTGTTTGGTATTTTGGGCAAAACACTTCATAGACATGTTTTTTATATTTTTTTATATATCTGAGACCTATGCTATTACCTAAAAATAGCATGATAGGTGCACTTTAATACATTTGTTTGCCTGGCAATGTGTGGGTTATAGTGGCATTGGTCTACTGTCTAGAAAAAATGGGGATTTCTTTTTTGTTGTCACAAGGGTACTTGGTTTTATAATAAATCTTTGACATTGAGGCACTTCAGAATCTTATTCAGTCAATAATTATATGATATAATGTCAGTGCAAGCAGTTGGGCTTTGATGGATCTCATTGGGAGGCTTTCATGTTTCTGCTGTCTCAGCCACAGCCTCTTACCCCTGACCTTTTTACCTTTTCCATTTGACCTTGGACAGACATCCCTGGGGGAAAAATAAGTGCTGAAAAGGTCAATGTTAGGGTCAAGGATTCAGAGAGATGAAAAGGGCATTATTGATGTTATGATATCTCTGTGTGCCTGGAAATATACTGCTTCTACATGCGCAACACAGTAGAAAGTCCTTATACATACAGAAAGGCAGACCAAAAAAAATGAGCACAAGCAGGGCAAATATTCATGTAGTATTATAATAACACCGTGTGTGCTCTCATGTTTGTTCATTCTGGTGCACTGTCATGTTTATTTATCAAAGCAGATAGGACCTACTAGGACATTCTGATAGCACAGGGTCGGTCATGCATCAGTAACAATGCATCAAATTATATCAGACTTACCTCCACCAGCAGCGCAAGTCATGATGCGGACACTAATAATTCATGCCGTTTGCCTCAACCAGCTTTCACATCAGCCATGATGCAGAGAAAAACCCACCACAATTATCATGAACAGCAGCATTTCTGTGTTTAGCAGATTGGAGATGCCAGGCGCAGAGCTTAGCGCTGTGCAGAAATGTCCTGGCTGCGCGCTGCCAGGATGGCAGGATCACAGTGGTCTGCAAGCAACCCCCAGCTTCCAGCTACCAGGCCTTGGCTACCTCCTTTATGTGGGCAGGGTGCCTGTTTCCTCTGTGTGTCTGTTTGTGTATGTGGGTTTGGTGTGATTGTGTTTGTGCGTGTCTGCATGAGTCATGAGTTGGGGCCTTCTTACCCTTGCTGTGAGGTATATTCTTACCCTGTGGTACGGGATTAGTCACAACACTGAATGGGAAGAAATGGAAACAGCAGCAAGGGAAAAGAGGGAAAGGAGAGAAGAGAAGAGGAGATGACAGGAGAGCAGAAAAGCAGAGATGATAAGAGGGGAGAGGAAACCCCAAAAAGATTAAAAGGAACATGTGGGTGGATGTTGTGAGTACATGTATGCCTGCATGCCATGGGTATTCATCAATTTCCCTAAGATTCTCTACTTTTCCTCTGCATAAAGCCCAGAAGCAAGAAGTAAACACAAACTCCGTAAGATCTCTCTGTCTCTTTTTGTTTCTCTCCGTCAGTCCTTCAATGTAACTCTTTTTTTCTCCTTGTAAAGTTAGCTCTGTGTTTGTGTGTGTTTATGTGTGTGTGTGTGTGTGTGTGTGTGTGTGTGTGTGTGTGTGTGTGTGTGTGTGTGTGTGTGTGTGTGTGTGTGTGTGTGTGTGTGTGTGTGTGTGTGTGTGTGTGTGTGTGTGTGTGTGTGTGTGTGTGTGTGTGTTTGTATGTGTGCGTGTGTGTTTGGAATACATATGCAAAACGTCTTTCGTCTAGTAAAGGAAACAAGTTTAATGTGAGGTCCTGAGGATGTGGAACATATTGTCTTTCACCGCTGAGTGTGCAGGTGTTACAGCTGCCAAGTGCTTGCCGTGAACAGCATAAGCCCCGTTATAAATGCTGTCCTTGCAGCTCAAGTTAACTTCCAGGTATGACAAAAATGTGTGGTTTTGGAAAGGCTTTAAAAAAAAAATTGGGAGGGATGCACTTCACAGAGCAAGCCAAAAATCAATGAACTTTGTGTGTGTGCCTGCATGTGGGTGTGTGTTTGTGTTTATGTGCGAGCGTGTGAAAAATAGCAGCGTGTGATATGTAAATGAGTGTCATCGGCCGAGGAGGAGGCAGAATTCCCAGGCCTGATGAGTAGCTTAATGATTCATCAGCCTGGCTGAGGCAGGCATCAATAATGGATGACAGAGTGGGTCATGCAGGATTGCTCGCCCCTTGATTAAAGTGCTCCACAGCTAAACGCCTCACTTCCTCCCTCTTCTCACCCTACCTTCCGCGAGCATAAATACAGAAATGTGCAGTACATGGCATGCAGACTCCCTCTGACACACACACACACACACACGCACACACACACACACACACACTTGCAAACATGGTCAAACACACACACACCTCTTCCACAATCTCTTCCCTCAAAGCCTTATGTCATCTCACCTCTCACATGCTTAATAAGCTCTCATCCCTTCTTCATCTCCTCACTCTGCTCCTTTGGTCTTAATCCAATCACGACAAGTGAAAGAGAGAGAGAAAGGGGGAGAGAGAGGCAGTGGGAGAGCGAGAGAAGGGGAAAGAAGGAGACGGTAAAGCGTGGGAGAAAGGAAGAGAAAGCCACAAATGAATGCTTTATAATTTGTCTGTACAGAAATGGAACCTTTTTCTCTGGAGATAAGACGGCAACATAAATGTTCTTTCTCTCCCCTTTCACACAGAGCGGAGGGAGTCGTTTTCTCTCTGCCTCTCTTTTTAAGCTGTATGTGGGTGTTGGTGTGACAGGACAAATCTCTGTCTATTAGGAGACATAAACCTCTAAACTACACGGCCATACATACTAATGCAGCCATACAGAGGGCTGGATAGAAGTTGGGAATGATAGCGAAGAAACACGAAGAAAGGAGGAGATGTAAAGGGCCGAGAGATGGAGGGAGGTAAAGCAGGATGTTGAAAGCAGAGAGAGTCCTGGCGGGATTTCAATCCCCGGCCAGCATAGGGTCTTAACTGCTACACAATCTTTGAGTACAGCAAAACAGCTTTTCCAAAGTCGGATTGACGCACACAACATAGTTCAGAGAGTTTGTGTATGACTGCGATGATGTCGTACCGAACAGTTAATTCCAGCCTTCTGGTCTGTAGTATCATTAGCCATCCATGCACTCATACTCTAATGTGCCACAGAGATCACTCACTCCTATTGGCTACCCTCATGTCATCCCCTGATATCAATGAGCCTCACAGAGCGGACATACACACACACACACACACACACACACACACACACACACACACACACAAAAGCTCAGCCGTGCTTCAAAGCTTTCAACGAAACTGCAATCATAAATGCCTGAAAGACAGCAATCATTCGTCAATTCATCGACAGCAGCAACCCATCACTCGCCCTCAGCCATCCGCACTCCCCCTCCCAATCATCTGAAAGTTTCTGAGTTGGCGAGAATTAGCTGAGCGTTACAAATGCAGCGTGTAATCTGCGATCATATTAATCCTGTTCTTTAAATCTGTCACTGATTACCTTCATCTTCTTAACTTGTTTTCCACTCTAATCTGTATCATCACACTCTGACAGATTACAGTCCCAGTTTGATCACTTTTACAGAGCCGCAATCCTCTTTGAGGCAGTCAATCAGCCGCCTTGTCTGGACTGACAGATAGGGTCTGTACATTATGTGTGCTTGATGTGCACCAATTTAACAACACTTTATATCTATTTATACATGCAGGGTTTTCAATTGTGTCTGCAATCGAAATGTCAAGAGTGTATGGTCCATATAATTCAATTTTCTCCCAGCTGTTAGAGGTAATCATTTAATGCTGGAGTTGACATTTAGCAAGAGAGGAGATAAGCCTGAAAGGCTTATAGATGAAAGGATATACTACATACCTGACAGGGGCTTTTAATGCATGAAAGAGGAAAAAAGACAATAGAAAAAATATCTGAACTAAAATGGAATGAGAGGAGAGGGTGATAGATAAGAAATCAGATTAGATATCTAGCCATCCCAGTCCCTTTTTATGTCATCTTCACCCGTGAGGGGAGCTGTGGAGAGATTATCAAAGAGGTGCAGGGAAAACAGACTGCATACATAGCATAGTATATCTTTTGAAGATATAATGTACACATTTCAAAGACTAAGAGTAAAGTTAACCTCTCTATCCTTCATACCTACTGTCCTTTGTCTTCCTGTAATTGGTTTATGATGTATTCCTTAATGTGCACAAAGAGAAAGAGAAAAGAAACCTGTCTTTTTAAAGAAACAAATGCAAGTCTCTGAATAGCACAGTGAGTGAGGGGTAGGATCATAAAAATACATTAAAAGACACAGAGGAGACCACAGTTGTAGAACGGCAGGGTATTTTAGAAATGTGGCATGTACGCATTCATGCATTTGTGCTACGGTCTTGCTCCTCCCAAGTCCCAACACACATTTTATTCGCAAAACAGCTGGAAAGAAACTATGGGTCATGTTTGTTCAAGTGGATAAAATCTCTTAAGATGTCCCTTGCTTTCTTTTTTGTCTGAAAGCGATGTTCTGCCCCACTGAATCAGTTTAACTTCTCACAAGCCAAAAGCTGAGGTCACACTGTAATCACAATGACATGAACACAAAAAGATTGAGATAGGATGGCGAGGATGTTGAGAGGTGGGGAGATTTTAAATGTGGCAGAGAAAATAATTGATCAATGATAAATTGCATGAATAACTCTTTGAAAACAACGGAGCCTTGTTGAATAAGGAGGATATTATAGACTGTGTAAGGAGGAGATAGAGGGAAGGAAGGCGGAGGGTGGACAGATCAGCACAGGAGCTCTTTGGCCTTGCATTGGGATGGACAGCGAATTACATTTTGATCGCTCTCTGAGTGATCGTTTGGTCGGGCCTTGTGACTAATCATAGATTTATGACTTCAACAGGAGGCCGGTATGATTTGTTCATGCCTCAAGCTTCCTGCTGTTGCCCCAGACAAAAGCAGAACAGTATTTTTGAGGCTTTTGAAAACCTTTCTTTCATATTTCTTTACTTTCCTTTATATTTGGATGTGATATCTCCCACGGCACATGGGGGCAGGGGGGTATCCTGTAGCTTTTCTTGTATATGCGTTTTAGCTCTAAAAATCTATAAGCAGCATTGATGCCTATTTTTTAAGAGCAGGTTTATTTTTACACAGTACTGAAAACTGAGTGTGGAAGCAGCACATACTGCAGTGACTTTCTAGGCAGTACCACACTGTTTTCATTTGGATGTGCTTTGTTTACAAGTTTAAAGTGACTTAAACCTTTAATTGTATCTGATTGTGTTGACATTCATATTGAGTGCACAATGTAAAACATGCAGCTTACTAATTTGTTATATAGTACATTTGGGGACAGTGCAGCAGGGCAATGATCCTTTTAGTCGACCAAATCAGTCATTTGATGTCAATCCACCTACATATCCTCAACAATTGTAAAATGTCTTGGCTCTATATTAGCAGGAAAACCCTGATGGTGTCATCAAGGTAATCACTGATTGGACCTGAAACATTAAGCAAATAACAGAAAGCCATGTTTGTGAATAGGGGTGAAGAGTTTAAAAGATTTAGGATTATACAGGGAAGGAAGTATCATAGAGAGCACCTTATTGGGTGGCATTGTGGGAAATTAGGAATCAAGGGACGAAAAGTCAGGACATGTCAGCCTCTGCTCTACCAATAATGACCAAGTCTGTTTCTTGCAAGACTCCCAGTTTCATGAAATTGCAATATTAAATTAAACTATGAAGCTATAGGGTGGCACTTTAACTCTTGGGGTGTTTCTCAATCTCGAGTAAAGCTGCTCCAGAGCCACTATTTCAAGCATACTACGTCATCGAGTGCCGCCGAAGTACTGTTCCAATGTCCAGCATACTTGGAATTCTACTGAGCCCGGCGTACTTAGTTTGGAGAAATTTCGAGGCTGCACATTTGTAGACTCCGCGGTCTTAAAATCCCCACAATGCTTTGCGCACGGACCAATTTCCCCAAATCTGTGGCGGAAAATGTAAGGCGGGGCCTCTCATATGACGCACACCTGCTAGCCTGTTCCACCCTTCGTTTTCCGAATGCTAGGAAGTATTCTTGCCTCGCTTCTGAAGCAAGACGCTCAGAAGACATGTGCTACCAAGCAAGCATACTCGAGATTGCGAAACACCCATGGTCATTGTTCCATTTCAAATGCCATTTACAAGAGAATAGTCATTGTCCCAAAGTTGAGAAATTATAAGTGGAAAACCAGATTAAATGTAAACAAAACATATTTGACAAAGGATGCAGACTGTCAGTGTAAGGAACAAATCCATGGAGAGGCAATCCTCATTTCAACGAGACAACAAAGGGCACAGGGCAAATTAGCAAATATAATCTCTTCATCATTTATTCATTCAGTTTGTTTGTCTTGCATGCTGCTCAATTTAAAAGGTCAGAGGGAGACATAACATTTGGTTAAATATTGACCAAGATACAAAGGGAAGGAAGAGACAAATGCTGGTGAATCATAATGTAGAAGCCGCTTCTTAAGATAGCATACAGATAAACATGAGTCACGACACACCTGACCCTCACTATGGGAAACACTTTCTGTGTATATGCTGGTAATCTTGTATTGTGAGTCATGTTAGCATGTGAACTAGTTGCTGGCAGTGTGTACGATGACGTAGCTAACTGGTACTAACACATCTGTCCTTTTGGCTGAAAGAAAAACGTTGACTCTATCTATGGTCATTAAACACATCTGCGGTTTTGTCTATGGTTGTTCAATGTGCTTGTTTTGGCCATACTTCTAACCGGCTTTAATGATCTGAAGCAAACAAAGACACAGAGACAAACACTATCAGTTTCAAAATAGACAAAAACACAGACTGGGATGTACATGCAGACGCACACACACACATCCGTTGAATAAGTGGGTGGGTATGTGTGTGTGTGTGTGTGTGTGTGTGTGTGTGTGTGTGTGTGGTGTGTGTGTGTGTGTGGTGTGTGTGTGTGTGTGTGTGTGTGTGTGTGTGTGTGTGTGTGTGTGTGTGTGTGTGTGTGTGTGTGTGTGTCTGTCGCAGAGATCTACAGGTCATTATAGTAACAAGCGACTTAGCCCTCAGGTCAGCTGTCATTAGCTACAGACGAATGGCCAGAAATCAACAGGGCAAGGCCAGACTCTCTCCACGTGTGCACGTGTTAATACATATGTGTCTGACTAGAGAACATCCCAGGAATATTTTAGAGGCGAACAGGGAGGAAAACAGAGAGGCAGATGCATTTAAATAGACTGAGAGAGGAGGGCAGAGCGGGAGACAAACAGACTTGCTGAATTATCTTTTACGACACATGGAATTGTTTCTATTTGTTACAGTGGCCAAGTTAGAGTTATAATTATAGCTTAAGATAATGAAAGACTTAATTGGGCTTGATAAACAGTTATGAATTGTTTATTGAATTGTTCTCACAAGGCACAGTAGCAATTACAAGTTCTCTGAATTCATAAATGTCTCATATTCCCAGTTTGTTTCTAAATCACTCACCTTTCCTTTCATTTTTCTCTCGTCTCCTCTCATATCATCTCTGCTCATCTCCTCTCATCTTGTCTTCCCTCATCTCGTCTCCTCTCATCTACTGACTTCTCCTCTCCTATCATCACCTCTCCTATCGTCTCCTCTCCCCTCATCTCGTCTCCTCTCCTCTCATCTACTGACTTCTCCTCTCCTATCATCACCTCTCCTATCATCACCTCTCCTATCGTCTCCTCTACTCTCATCTCGTCTCCTCTCATCTCGTCTCCTTCTTAAAGGGTAAAAAGAGAGAGAAAATTCAGAGTCAGAAAAAGAGAGGACACTTCACTCATTAGATACCAAACTTTACCATCTTAATAAAAATTCTAAAGACAGATGGCTCTGATATTTTGGAGAGACCTTGGACTATCTTAATATTGCCTTGCGAAAAGCCACCTTACAGCATTGAGAGAACACATAATGCTCATTTAAGTTTATATCTACATATGTTGTTGCTAGTGACAAAATCAGAAAATTGAGATAATGGAGATCTAAAAGAGTGAATACAGTTGACAGACAAGTCAATGCAACACCTATTAGCTGTTGTTAGTAATTAAATCAACTCTATACTTGACAAAAGCAGCATGAGTAAATGATCGGAGCTGGAATGTTTTTTGTACCTTTGTCAAAAAATAGAACACATCTATCAACATTATGGACATATACTGAGCAGTGCAAGGGTTCATTGAGAGACATAATGCTTATTGGCATGTGACCTTGTATGACCTGTGTTTTTTAACAGCTCTGCAACTGCAATTACCATAACAATGGTTTCCTCAAAGCAAGCCGTATTCATTAAGTTTGTACTTTTTCTCTTCCCTGCAGTGGTTCTCTTCGGTTATCATATTTGAACAGAGAGAATCTGTTACCACCAGTTATGTTGCTACTGGGCTCTCTTTTTTTCTCTCTCTATGGATTTATTATGCATGCTGAGCCTTATTTCGCCCTATTTTGTGCTAGTTTGAATATGTTTTTTGATTCATACTGAACCATACTGTTAACAATTATCACAACTGACCAGCTCCGTCTCAGAGCCAGCGAATGTAATAATAATAATAAAAACGATATTCAATTACTTACCATCTAGACCGCATGTAGTCACAGTAACAGCCATCACACCTACGTATAACAACATAAAGACAGGCACAAGAGAAAATATCAATTTGTTGAGGGTCATCTCACCATATGCTTGTTTGCTCTAATAAGGTTGTTTTTGCTCTTTTCATTTGATTAGGCATGGCTATAGTTGATCTCTCTGTGCATTATGTCCCATCCAAACATCCCATTATTCGAAAACACATCAAATTAAGGAGGTCAAATGCTCTCAAAATGAAGTGTCAGAGTTACTACCTGCATATCAATCTGTTAGTCCTCCCTCACACTGGCTGTCTCTCGGATGAGTGCAGCCATCCATGAAAATGCTGTTCAATATTTAATTACAACTTGAGACAAGTGAAACAATTAAGCCCAAGTACAGTAGGCCATACAGAACACTATTTAAATTCATTATTTGTATTGATTAAATCATAGCAAATAATAAAAAATGTACTGTACATAAAGTTAACATAGGCTCTTAATCAGTCTGAGCATTCATGTATGTTTTATTTATGAGCAATTTCTGTTCCTTTTTAATGTGTTGCATTTCATTACCACTTAAACCACTTCACAGTGTGTTCTGATGACAGGAAATGTTTGACTACTAACCTAACCTTGCTTTAAGTGGATGTTACATATGTATCACATAATATTGTATTCTAATTTAAGCCTTGCCTCAACCCTACATGCGGTCTCTATCCGCCCTTGAGGTTCCACCTGCAGTCAGCTTACTGTCAGAGTGTTAGTAAGAGTTAAGTTATGATAGTGATAAGAATATTATCTAAGGTGCCTCTGATTTTCTGCGCACCATCAGCAGTCTTGAAGGTCAAGAACACCTGACTAAAACATCTGAAAAGCTTATAGTTATGCTTATCTGAAGTCTCTGTACAGTGTGAAGACTCCATCACATCTAATCCATGGTGCCGTTTTTATTTAATATGCTGCAATAGTTAGACATTACAAAAACGGGCAGTTTGAATGGGGGAAATGGCAGCGACAGAGGGGTTGCATCAGGGAACTGCCTCCACAGCTTTAATCTGCAAATCCCCCAGAGGTTCCTCAAGAGACTCTTTTTTTTCTGAAGAGTTTCTCATGAATTCATTTTAAATCATTACTTTCCAGTGTAGACAGTTTCAAACGCTGACACACCCCGTGTGTAAAACACTTTAAGCGTGACTTGTTCATTTCCACAAAAGCACGAGATATTGAATTACAAATGTATGTGTGCCTGAAACTCCGGTTATGGTTCATAACAACTCTTATTTGTGGTATAATTTCAGCTATGAAGAGGAATAACACGGCTCTTTCCCCACAAATTGACGATAAGTGAAAAGACAAAAGAAATGCATGAAAACTAATTTACATTCATAGCCTCGCACAAACACTCACACACATAATCATGCAAACAATCACTGTCCGTTCAGGTCTGCGGATATCACTGCTGCTTTCTCTGCAAACAGAGTTATGATTGTGAGGTAAATTGAGGTCTAGGTTAATTTAGCACGGGTATATCAGGATGGCAGACTGTGTGTGACCGTGCATGCATACATGTGTCTGTCTGTCCATAAATATAATTCTGTAACTGTGTTGGTACATAAAAGCAAAAAACATACATTCAAGGCAAATGAAGGATGTGTGAGGAGAATGGACAATGGCATGTGAGGATTTCTTGGACATAAATAAATCGCTCCTAAGTTCACACACACACACATTTTCTGCTTTTATGCATTCACACCTTTTGTCATGTACGTACACCCATCTTTGCGTATAACATTTTCCCTCTTCAAAATAATTACCCTGACAGAACACAGAGAGGTGAGAAGAAACGGCTGGAGGGTACAAAGCCAAGAGCAGACAAAAATACACCCATGTACAGACAAATGAGTATATGGAGACATGCACACGTACACATGCTACTATATAACCATGCACAAGCCCAGAGGTTGACAAATACGCATCATTCATTATCTCAATCTCATCACCCTGGCAGCACTCGAACGAAAGCTGCTCGGGGTGATTGGATCATTTCCTGGTCGTGACTTAAGCCTGCAAGGCAGATCGATACTGCGGCGCACACACACACACACACACATATGCACTCACGCACACACAGAGGAACACAGGATCAATGTATATTAGTTACCTTTCTGTTGATTTCAGTAAATGGGAGTCCTGACAGCTTGATGGTTCATTCAGCCTCTTCTCCTCTTCACCCAAAGCTAGATGGAAAGTGTTAAGGAAGGACTTTCCCCTGTGTGTGTGTGTGTGTGTGTGTGGTGTGTGTGTGTGTGGTGTGTGTGTGTGTGTGTGTGTGTGTGTGTGTGTGGTGTGTGTGTGTGTGTGTGTGTGTGTGTGTGTGTGTGTGTGTGTGTGTGTGTGTGTGTGTTGTGTGTGTGTGTGTGTGTGTGTGTGTTGTGTGTGTGTGTGTGTGTGTGTGTGTGTGTGTGTGTTTTCTGCGAGGGCAGGCAGGGTCATTTCTCCTCTCTCCTGCGTTGCTATCCTCCCTCTCTTTTCCTCTCACCTCTGTTCCTATGTGCAGGCATATTACCGAAGCAAATTGGGGCCAATAGACTCTGTCACTGCATGACCCAGGGCTCACCAAACAGAACAGGAGCAACGCAGGAAAAAAAAAGGCTAAGGGGATATAAGGAGATAAGCGAAAGGAGGAAAAGAGCGATTTAGAGATGTATCGGGAAAAAAGGCCGAGACAACACAAGAGATGGCAAAGAGAGGGACAACAAGCCATGAGATGGACAGAGGGAAGGAAAGAAGTATAGGAGGATAGAGAGTGAGAGAAAGAAGTGACAACCTCAAATTAAATTCCCATCATGTCAGTGTAGAACAGAATTCAATAGTGTTTATTGGCAGCCCCCAGCCTCAGGGAAATTACATTCTGTAGCAGAGCATGGCACGAATGCACACACACCCCTGAACACACGCGCACACACACAGATGCAAGCACACATCTATTGTACACAACATAGTGCATGTCCTCGAAACAAAATATATAAATAAAAAAGTCCTCTGGTTGATGTGAGGATGCAGATTTTTCTTTCCCTAAGGTCCATGAGCCATTTGCGTAGAGCGTGTGTATTTGCCCATCCATGCTCTATTTACGCGCCTTAATAGGTGTGTGTGTGTGTGTGTGTGTGTGTGTGTGTGTGTGTGTGTGTGTGTGTGTGTGTGTGTGTGTGTTTGTGTGTGTGTGTGTGTGTGTGTGTGTGTGTGTGTGTGTGTGTGTGTGTGTGTGTGTGTGTGTGTGTGTGTGTGTGTGTGTGTGTGTGTGTGTGTGTGTGTGTGTGTGTGTGTGTGTGTGTGTGTGTGTGCAGTAGTGTGTCTGTCGCAGAGATCTACAGGTCATTATAGTAACAAGCGACTTAGCCCTCAGGTCAGCTGTCATTAGCTACAGACGAATGGCCAGAAATCAACAGGGCAAGGCCAGACTCTCTCCACGTGTGCACGTGTTAATACATATGTGTCTGACTAGAGAACATCCCAGGAATATTTTAGAGGCGAACAGGGAGGAAAACAGAGAGGCAGATGCATTTAAATAGACTGAGAGAGGAGGGCAGAGCGGGAGACAAACAGACTTGCTGAATTATCTTTTACGACACATGGAATTGTTTCTATTTGTTACAGTGGCCAAGTTAGCGTTATAATTATAGCGTGTGTGTGCGCGCGTGCGTGTGCGTGTGTGCGTGCGTGCGTGCGTGCGTGTGTGTGTGTTCTTGTCCGGAAATTTCACATGCACAGTTTAGCCAAAGTACAAACGACTAAGTTTTGCATTTCAGATGCTCTGTTTTTCTATCTGTCGGCTACAATTGCCACTTTATTTGCAGTCAGACTCAGACTCTTTGCCATTATAGTACATACGCAGGTTTCTATTACGCCGGCTGCATTAAATGTGTCCCCAGGCTTAAGTTGCCATGAACACAGGGATTCAGTGCCTTTGTCCAGCAGCCATCAGCAGCAGAAAAGGCAGCATACTTTAATGGGAAGCCGTTTAACGGTTTTATGCGGAGCACATGTAGAGGCTATTACTTACTGCTGATGTCTCTGGGATGCAGATTTGCTCTAAATCGCTAACAATCTGCCATTCTTTCAACCATCCTCCCACCCCCCACTGCTCTTGCTTCCTATCTTTGCCCCTCTAACCCTTAATGTCTCTGTCTGTTTTTGCCTTTCTCAATTCTATCCCCCTATCTTTCCAACGCACTCACTCGTTCTCTACGCCTCTCTCCTTCTCCAGGAGTGTGCAGAGAGAGCTTTGGGCTGCTCAGTGGAGGATCTGAAGGCTATTTTCTACTGTGAGCTGTGTGACAAGCAGTACCTCAGACACCAGGAGTTTGACAACCACATCAACTCCTACGACCATGCACACAAACAGGTAGGCCTTCATGTGCTACACCGGCACTGCAGCTACACACACACACATACTTTTTAACAGCACAAAAGCAGACTTTTTTTTTATGATCTCTTGTCATGGATTTTTCGGTTTGTCAACATTATGCGTGTTGACGGAACGCTATTTTACATTTCAATGTCAATCTGCCCATCGGGTACAGTTTTGCCGCAGGTAACAGCAGGAGTGTGGCAACTGCATCATCTCTCACAAACACACACACAGAGGTGGAACCGCTTAACTCGAGGAAGATACTCACACATAAAATGTACTTACACACACACTGTGGTGCTGCATTTATATTTTATATTTCGATTTTAACTGGCTGATATATTAGAATACACTTTTTTTGATCAATACAGGGCAATTTAGGTCAGTGTAGCCAACAGAATTATATAAACTATAAAGTGTATAATATCAGGCTTAAAAAAGAAAAGGAGTTACTACATAAATATACAATATACACAATATAGAGTAATAAGAACGTGTCAACCCTTATGTTTAGTTGACTTTGAATTTAGTTTTGGGGTCTCAAAGACCCAACTGCTTTAAGAGTAGTTATAATTACCAAGTCAAATATACTTCCTTTCCCCCCCTTCTGACTTATATATAGACAAGTATAACATATGTAATCCCACCTTTAAACTATTATAGCAAAGTCATTCTCATAGAATTAGGATAAGTAAGACCATATCAGGTTGATAAAACAATGTTAAGTATGTTTTTAAAATAATAGTCCCAGGGGACCAAATAGATCATTGCATCAGAAATATTGGTACTATGTAGTTAAACAAGTAAGTGAATAATATAGTTACAATAAATAAATACGTACTGTAAATACAATTGACTTGAGGACTAGAAATAGGTCCTCAAGTCATTTCCCAAGTGTATAATAATGGAAGATTTTTGTTTCTCTAATTTAAGATTTACAGCACTTGATTTATATGTAACTGGTACATAAGGATGCTACTACACACAATTTGTACTTCCTCCAAAGAGAAAAATAGATATTCTGTACCAAATAAAACATGGAGCTATTAGTCATAGCTCAAGTATGATTCTATTATTCCAGTTTAGACAAGATGAGACCAATGGACCATTAGGGAAAGGCCCGGAAGCAGGTTTGCTCCTTTGATCTCTGCTTTCACATCCATTTTCACACACAACCTTCACTCTGGACTAACAAGCTGAAGGTTCTGCTGATAGCACACTCTCCTACAGCTATCTGTTGTTCTGCCAAGCATACACTCACACACAAAAACATACAGACATGCACTTCGCTGTGTACACACTTGTCCGCAAAACACAAGCAATCACTCAACCAAGGCATGCCACTTCCCACTTCTAAACACCCACGCGGTGCAACATGAAATAAACATTAAACAAGACAGTTCCTTCACTGTCATTGTTCTTTGTAAATGAATCGTAGCAACTGCAGGCCAATGTTAATGCTTTGTTTTAGCCAGCGGCGGGCACATGAAACGAGCTGCATGAGGCACTGAGCTGACAGTAGCCACAGGCATTGTAGGAACACACACACACACACACACCAACACACACACACACACACACACACACACACACACACACACACACACACACATATGGACATGCATGCACACACTGCCTACTGAGCAGACAACAGATGAAATTCAGGCTGAAGACAGCTTCCCTGCAGGAGTATTGGCTTTGGAGAATGGAAGCTGATTGCGTTTGCTCTGTCTCCTCTCCTTGTCATCGATTCAGGGATAAACATGTCTGAATGCAGTGCTTTAACAGCATTTACTGCTGATTACAGAAAATTGCTCATTACAAGAGAATTACACTCCTTTTAAATAAAGCAATCAGTCCATTAGCATGGCCTCTCATATGCTAAAGAATACATCATTCCTCATGCTAAGGCACTAGTGGATACGAATCAACTCTGACTTATCCATAGTTGCCTCAGCCTGAGCACTTCTTAACACATCTAAAGGAATATTGATCGGGGCTTTGACAGACGGATTGAGCTTCACGGCACATAGCTAGACTGGCATGTTGGGGAGCAGGAGTATTACTGCTCCCTGCTGTTGGGACATGACATCATCTTTGAAGACAAAAGTATCCGCTTTAAAGTGGGGAACGGAAATATCTCTACCCTGTGTTCTCAGAGAAAATGGTTCTGCATGCAATATTTTTGTTTGGCTCTAAATATAGCTACAGGTTTGCCTGCAGTGGGACACGTTTTTAAGAGAGAACAATAACCTGGCAGATTGTGAATGCAAGAGGAAGGAGGAAGAATTCATCTTCATATATTCCATGTATTATAGACTGCTCTCTCTGTCTCTCCCAGTGATTGCCATGGAGCTACAGTACAAGGACTCTGATCTTTCCCCCTCCTCTTTCCGCAGTCGTTCATTATGTATGCCTTTCTGCTTGAACATGATTAATATTTCCCATAGAATGAGTGTGGCATCAAAGCACCTCGGAGCTCCTTATCGCACACTAACAAACACACATTAGCACCTATACTGTAAGACATGTATGTTTGACTGATGCAAACCCACATGTGCTGCTTCGTAGGCAAATACTGAATGCTGCATTCAGTGAGCTGACAGTGGGATGTTAAGCATCAACCAATAATGTAGAAAGACAGGCGATTGTGTAAGACTCAGCAGAGATTAACCTGACGACTGTCAGCTCCAGCATAAGATCTTGGTGTAAAAGAGAGTGAGTGTATAAATAAATCTGATGTCTAAGGGGCTAATCTAATGTGTGTGTGTGTGTGTGTGTGTGTGTGTGTGTGTGTGTGCGTGCGTGCGTGCGTGCGTGTGTGTGTGTGTGTGTGTGTGTGTGTTGATACACTCTGTATGGGTGGATACTAGCGTAACATAATCTAAGGTAAGAGTGGTATAATCCTTTTGCAAATTATACTACTGAATACATTTACAAATACATAAAATAAACAACAGATCCTAATTTTATAAACAGCTGGTAAATTGCACACTCAGTTATAGCTCAAATGTGAAGCGACAGACTGTAAAACCAGACATATAGGAGGGATAGTAACACTCCATACTGCAGCTATCCTCAAACTCCTTAGTCCGTCCTCAGCCTTTCAGACACACACAGATACATAGAAACCCACCAACATGCACACACACACACACACACACACACACACACACACACACACACACACACACACACACACACACACACACACCTGCCAAGCATGGATAAAGAAGGGATTAAAGTGTGTCAGAAAAGGAAACCGGAGAGAAGCAGAAATCATTGTTTCCCTGGGAGGACTGGCACACCTATGGCTATAGACACTTAGTTTCACACTCACACATGCACGCACACAACAATTGAGCTAATTGTTTTTATACAGTATGATGCAGGATGAAGACCAACCAGTTTGCTCAAAATAAAAATCACTCACACTATGGCGTGTTTGAATTATGTGTTTTGCATTTGTACACACGCACACAAAAGTATTACTAATAATAATAATAATACTCGGCACAGTTCTAGCAGTTTTCCAGCCAAAATCCTTGACCTTTACAGTGTCTTAGATGGGTATTTTTCAAATGATAAGTAGAAAATCCTTTGTAGTAGATCAATGTATTTGGTACGCTCCAGCTAAAGAGCAGGTGTCATTGTATTCAAAGGTCTCTCAGACCAAGCTGTGATGATTGAGGAAGGGCTGAACCTTTTTGGAATTTCAAAAGCATCATCGTCATTAAATCATGTCACTCATCTCAACCGCGTCTGTAATCTGCTTTTCACCAGTTGGGTTGTGTTTGCTCTCAAGCTGTGTGTCGGAGAAAATATGCTTTCTTCCAGGCTGAATGGAGTTAATTGGACATGAGCTTTGGATGAGAACATCGGCAAATGCTGCTGACTGATGTATGGTTTGAAAGACAGCTGCCTGCAGGGAGCTTCCTAAAACTAATCTCTCCCTGTCTCTTCTCTTGTGCCACTCTCATGCTCCTTGCTACTTCGTGCCCTTCACATCCTTTTTCTGTCCCTCCCTCTATCATGCTTCATTTCCACTTCCTGCAGAGGCTGAAGGAACTGAAGCACAGGGAGTTTGCTCGAAACGTGGCCTCAAAATCATGGAAGGACCAGCGCAAGCAGGATAAGGCTCTGAGACGCCTGCACCAGCTCGCACAGCTGCAACAGGAAACCCAGCGGTGAGGGGAGGAGAGTTTATTTGTGTGTGTGAGTGTAATATGACCAGATGCAGGAGTCCAGAGGGGTTAGAGTGCATCACATCCAGTCAACGGTTCTTATATTTGATGGATGTATTCACAGGTTCACAGCACCCAGTTGTCCTAGACAGGTCCCAGGTGAAGTAAACACAACATGAAAACTCATTGTTGGCGACTCTCTGAGAGCGGATGATTTGTAGGAAGGTTTGAGTTTAAGAGAAAAATGAATGGTAGAAAAACAAGTGAAACAAGTTCAAAGATTAAACTTGCCTTTGGGCTCACAGCATTGGATGAAAAAAACAATACATCATATAATCCTTGATTGCACCTATTCCTTGTGCAATTAAATGTGTTTTCATATAATTAGAGGATGATTATTTGAGAGGCATAACTATGACTTCCAATATAAAACCTCAGCTTTTGTCTTAGTTTGTTTCTTCCTTTTGTTTCTTTCCTTGTTTTTGTATTTCCTCAAAAGCATACTTATTTGTTGTTATAATTACACTTTGTTGTAATCTTCTTTCTAGGAATATATATAATTACAAAATACCACATCCATGAACTTAAGTTGAAATACTTATACATATTTGTTCAATATTGACAAATGTTAACTACGTTATTTTGAATTCAAAACGTTGCTAATCACTGTGTACTGTACGTAATCATGTACATGACTCAACTACAAATGTTAACTGACATTTGGAATGAAACTCATAACTAACTTATGATTGATTGAATAAAACTGTACTTTAAAATGTCATCAATTAAACATTTGATGGATTTTCTGTCAAATGAATGCTAGATCAATACATTACACATGTATTATTCAAATCCAAGCTTAAGTGAAATCCAAGCTTAAGTCATGCCATTAAATCAATCAAGAATATCTCTCTCTTTCTGTTTCAGAGTCCCAGTGAAAACTTCTGGACTTCGAAGTACAGTCAAGACAGTGAGACATCAAGAAGACAGAGAAGTGAACCAAAGAGACCGCAGTCCTGAGGTCAAACCTGAACAATTCAGCCGCAGCCAGAGACCCCCTCCTCTGCAACCCAGGACATCCAGCCTCAGCCACCAACCAGAAGATCCATGGCGATCTCCTCCCCAGATACCACCAGTCGCTCCTCTAGCAGAGTACCCGCTAATCACACATCCAGCATCCAATACTGAGCCTCCTGCAGTGAACCCCCCCTCTCTCCTGGACTCGTGTCCCCAGCTGCCTCTCCCTGTGCGGGGGACAGCGGGAGGCAGGCTCGGGGTGTCCTTCTGCTTCTCACGCAGGGGGCCCAGGCTGGAGCCTTCCGCCTCCGTCTTCTCGGACATGGAGGAGGAGGAGCAGGAGGAGGAGGAGAGAGAGAAGAGGGAAGAAATGAAAGAAAGGATAAAGGGGATGATGGAAGATATTGACAGGGAAACTGGGGCAGCAGAGGAGGGGAAGCACAGTAAAAGTGAAAAGCATGAGTCCAGATCTGACACTGTTAGACTAAGCGACACATGGCCAATCCCCAGAGAAGCTCCCAGGGAGGAGAAAGAGATTGAAAGAACAGACATAGTAAAAGCACACTCGACTATTTCCACAGCGATACCTGATAATCAGAGTCATGATTTACTCTTCTTGCCATCACAGACCCAGCTGGAACACATGGACCCTGAACATACAAACAGCGAGACAGAGAAAAAGCAAGAAGCAGAGGATGGGAGGGAGGAGAGTGAGTATATGTGTGTGCTGGGGAAAGATGACTCTACCCGTCTGAGATGGCCTGTCAGTTTGCTCAAGTTCACCAACTCGCAACCACCCATCTCATACAGTTGCAATCCACTCAGTTTGAACCCACAACAACCCGAACAACTCACAGAGAATGTGCAGGAGTCTCAAAATCAGTGTGCTCACTCAGATGAATCACATCTTACAACAGGCTCTCCTCCCTGTTTACAGAGACCGACAAGACAAAAGCTGAAAGCACAAAGACATAAAGCTACGGATAATTTCAAGGCAGAGCAACATATTGACGCGGAGACAGAAGCACACCTGTTCAAAAACATTTCTCTGTCAGAAACAAGACCAGAAAAAGGGAGATGCGCACTAAGTATGGAGAACTGTGTGAGGGAAGCTTCCCATCCATTTGACCCCTCTCATGGTGACAGCTCTTACACAAACTCCCAGAATCCTCGGGGAGGCAGATTAGGGGGTGCGAGAGGGATCAAGGAGAGAGCGATCATAGCCCTGAGCTGTAAATTAGAGTCTGTCACCCAGCCTGGCACACAGAGGATGTGCATTAGACCGTCCAGGAGTGAGTGTGGGAGTGAGACAATGTGTGCCAGCGCTGCACAGCCGAACGGGGGTGTCTCAGAAGTGTCACGCAGAAAGAGGAAAGCCAGCACAAATAAACACAAGTTAGGAAAGAGGAAGAGGGGAAAGACAGAAAAGGCTTCAAACGAGCGCCAATCAGCAAGGTGCAAAGTGAGGAGTGTTGTCTCTACAGTCTCCACTGGCAGGGAGAGGAGTGGAGAAGCTGGAGGGAGCTGGGGGAAGAAAAGGAGGCTGAGGGAGACGGGGGAGGCGAGGATGAGGAGGGTGCAGAGAGCAGGGAGCAGCTGTCTCCTGGGGAGATGTGAAGCCGAGCCAGTATCTGTCTCTGCCAGGCAGAGGAGGCCTCACAGCACTGAGTCGCAGGCAGACAGAGAGCAGGCAGAGCGCTGCAGCGTCTCCCAGCTCAGCAGACACTCAGCCCACAGACACAACAAGGGGGAGGGGGAGCGAGACGGTGATGCTTTGACTTTTCCCAGGCGGTCTCACTTCTCCTTGCACCCCTTCTCACCAGGATGTAACTCAAAGCTGTTTTGGGAAGGAGGTCACCATAGCAACCCCAGGAGTTTCATTGACTGCTGTTACCCTGACAACAGCTGTGGTTGCAGCCCTGCGAGAAAGAGAAAACTCCTCCACAGGGACAGGAAATTCATTCATAGTAAGAGGAAGAGTTCGAGGCATGGTGAAGTCTGGAAGGAGACAGGGAGGGGAAGGAGAATAGGAGGGCGTTCAGGTTTTAGAGATTTGGATCTGATTTCGGATACAGAACAGTGGGAGTGGATGAGGGAGAGCTATGGTGCAGGTAGTGAGGAGGGCAGGTTGAGGAATGAGTGGAGAAACAGAGCAGTGGAGTGGGATCGGGCGGCGAAGTTTAGCCCCATTCCCAGCAGCTGGGGCAGGAGAGGCAGACGTCTGAGCACAGAAGATGTAGACTGGGACATGTGCAGCGTGGACAGATGGACCTGGGGCAGCAGTGACAGCTGGGAGGACAGGGGGACACAGAGGTCCAGGTCAGGCTCCAGGACAGGGGCAGACAGCAGGGACAGCCCGGGCTGTGTGTGGAGATCTGCAGGAACCCGGCGCTCCAGCCCGAGGCCCATCTCCAGCCCTGAGTGGTGGACGTGTAGGCAGACAAACAGCCCCCAGAGTGGGGTCAACACACGGGCCAGCAGAGGCCTCAGTCCACGCTCCTGCAGCCCCTGCAGCAACACCAGCATGTCCGAACTGAGCTGGGAGTGGAGCCGGAGCAGCACCTGCTCAGGAGTCACAGTGGATGGGTTGAAAGTAAGCTCCTATAGGACATCCTCGGGAACCACAGGACCCTCACCTGAAGCCCATCTGAAGGCAGAGAACCCCACATTAACTTCATCCAGCCTTACCTCTTGCTCCTTTTCTCATTCCTCGCCCTCCAGAGCAACTTTTGCTCCCATCGTGCTGAGCACACACCATTGTGACACAAGCGCATCTCAGCCGAACGAGCCCAGTTCACAGTCTGAACTTGGCCATGAACCCTCTGCCCTTGCCCTCAACACAAGCAGGTCAGACACAACTCTTCCAGGACTTTCCACTAAGTCTCTGCCACAGAAACCAGCCAGGGTGTTGCTTCTCCCTCTCATAGGGAAACTACCTGCAATCCAGAGAAAGGCCAGGAGGAAAAAAGGCCTGCTGGAGAAAAGTCAGGAGAAAGAGGGAAAGGAGGGAGATGAGGCTAAGGGCAGTGGACTGAATCCTGGCACAGTTGTCAACAGTCAGAAATGTCCTCTGGACATGGTTGAGTCTAACCCCAGCAGCACGCCAAATCTCTGCCTCTCGCAGATTAGGACTGATGATAAGCAGACAGGTGGAGAGACAGCTCCGCCAATCAGCTTTACTGCAGAGGAGATGGACAAATATCGCCTCCTGCAAGAGCAGGCAAGAGAGCACATGCAGAAAATCCTGGAACAGACGAACGACAGCGAAGATACACACACAAAGACAAACTACACACAAACAACACAAACAGAGAACTGTGGGACTTCTGAGGGACAATATACACCTGCACACTTGCACAACCCTTCAGTGCCTCAAACCCAGTCGCTTCACACAGACATGCTGCAAACACAAGCACAGCACAGACTCCAGGTCAGACTCCCCCCTCCACATGTGACCCCACAAGAGAACTTTACTCAACCCATGGCTCTGAGGATCCCTAACCTCCCCCCTCTGTCCAGCCTCCATCATATTATTTTACAACACGCAGCCCTCTCCATGCCCCCATCGTCCTCTTCCTCCTCATCAAGATCTCCTGCCATCCACCCTCACCCCGCTCAGCTCCCTCACCCTCTGCCACCTCTCCACCCCTCTCACGCACATCACCTTCACCTCTCTCCCTTCTCTATATCATCCCTGTTTCCCTCCATTCTGCTGTCCCATCATCCCATCGCTTTTCTCCCACAGTCCCACACTTTCCATGCAAACCCACTCGCTCCACTCTCCCAAGTAGCGCTGCAACCGTTGAGCCCTCAGTCTTTCATGGACAGAGCGTGGCCGGTGAGGTTTCAACAGAAGGCGTTGTGATTTTTCCAGAGTGGCTGCCATGTTTATTAATCTTTCTTGGCAACTCAGAGTTGTGAGAGAAAGAAGGGGAATATTTGATTTGGACAAAAGCCTGCTATTTGAAATGGGGATGTGTCAGTGCTTTTATTAGAATGAACTTCAACTCCCTTTCGCATATGCCCCCACACACGCGCATGCATGAATACACAGAATCGGCCCAACTTTTGACTGTGTTCAAATAAAAATGTGTTTCTCCATCTAGCCTCTCCTGTGTTTCAGCAGACATCGATAACAGACTTTGATCCTTTACTTTTACCATCATTCCTCATTCATGTCCAGAATAAAGGGAAAGGTGCACCTGCTATTCAAAGACAAGCTGGGCTTGTGTCATCCTCTCTTTATCCTTCTGAACCACAGACAGACCAGCTGCCTTTTGAAGTATCCTTCATGCCAGGGACAGAGGGACAAGAAAGAGTGATAATGCTCTCTCCTTATCTCCATTTCATACAGGTTATCTGAGTTAGAGTGTGACTTTCAACAAACATAAACAACATTTCAGCGACCAGGGGGGGGAATAGCACAGCCGTTTTAACCTTGGTGTATACTGTATTTGTGTGTGTGTCACAGTGTGCAAGGTCATTCTGGAGTGACACACATACACAGTAGAAAAGACAGCTTATTTCCATATCTGACACCTGTTTTGTCTCTATAGTGTAAATATTCTGACAGTGAGTAATAACATTAGAAACAATAAAATGAAAGGTGGATTGAACCTTGTCCAGTCGTCCAATGTTTATTCCACGCTCAATGACTCCAGCGATGCAACACTTTCAAACAGCTTTTCATACTTGTATGTGAAATAAGTATTATTTTCCCCACAGCATTTAACAAATCGGTTGTTGAGAGAGCAATGAAAAATGTTGATATGTTAAGCTTGGTGAAAATAAACAGGCTTTTTATTATTGTCTGATTCATGTTGGTCATGCAACATGTTGCAACACGCTCAACATTAAAAATGAATACTGTGTGGTTTACCATGCCTCAAAACCAGGCACCCTAAATCCTTGGAAGATTGTAGCAGTGACCCTTTCACTTTAAGCAACATACCAGCAACCCCTTGTTTAATTGGATTGAGTTTTAGATGGCACAGGGTGTACAATTATACAATGTGTTACTTATAAAGAAGAGGGATGTGGGAAAAGTAAACTAAAATAACCACCAACCAGAATTTTTTTATTTCTCATTTTCTATACTGATCATCATCTTGCAAGGTTGAAAAAACACTATCCTAGAGTGTCGGAAGAAAAAAGTGGAAATGACATTTTGAGTAATTTATTTAATATAAAAGTTTCCAAATTAATGTTTTACATTTTTGTATCCATCATTTCTCAGATGTAGATGGATCAGTCTGAAAATGTTTTTGCTGTGTTAGTCACGCTGATGCTGCCCTTTAAAAAGTACCATATGATGTTAGTGTGCTAGTAATTATTATGCCAAACAGATAAATCATTTTAGAATGTTCACATTTGAATGTAATGTCCTGTAGTTTGATATTTAGTTCACACTGGGGATGCCAAAAGCTCAAAGCCAAGAACAATCCACACAGTTTCATGACTCTTAATCTGCACCATGAACTTTTGAAGTGCATGCTCTACTTGGATAACATACATGTGAGGTAAGAAATAAAATCTCTTTTGCATCATTTATGAAACACAGAAGTTCATTCTTGAATGCCTTTCCAAAGGTTATGGTGGTTAGTAACTGTTGCTATGCATCATGCCTGGTGGTTGGTGAAGGCGCGGATGTATTAAAGCTGCTTGCCAAACAGTTGATCACTGCAGCGGCCGGCACTCGGGGAGAGGAACACAAAAGAGAACAGAGCGGCATCCAGATGGTCTAGGGACTTGGACTACCCAGAGTGCTTTGAAAGATTGGATTGATTTGCCCTCCATGGTATCAGTGAACACAGCCCAGCCCACAGGGGGGGCAACAGCCAGCGGTGACATAAATATAGAGACAAAAACAAGAAAATGCACACTCCCATTCCTGAGGTGTTGGCTAGAAATATAAGTCAACCCCTGCAGAGATTCAGTAATTAGAACACAATTCCTCTTTCTCCTCCTTGTGACCCCTGAGCTTGCCCTTGTATCTGTGTGTGTACAGTACACATGTGCAAGTTTGTGAGAAACAGAGACAGAGAATCCCTATCTCTCTTCACAGGACAGGAGATCAAACAGACTGTGTGAAATATAGAGCAGCAATAATTAGCAGCTGTTACAGCATCAAACCTCTCTATCTCTCCCTCTCTCTGACACTCACTCACACCAAACTGCTCATCTCTTATCTTATCATTTAGAGATGTTCAACAACTTCTCAGTCCTCCAATTCTGATAACTGTGGAGATTATACAAAATCAACCCACTCCATCTTGTCTTTCCATTTCATAAGAATTCAAATCACTCATAAAGTCTAAAGGGCAAAATGCATGAGAACAGTCATATAACAGAAAGCGTAAAAGCAATTACAGAACTTGAACAAAATTCACATGAATGTTATTATAAAAGCAGATGTACCAATGAATATCAAGTGCTTGGGACCTTCACTGTATTAAAAAGCAAAAAAGTCACAAAAGCACACAAGAGTTATTCACACAGGGGTCATGTGGAAATTAGTAATCACAATATCACTATACTTTCTGTCATTGACTGATTAAATCATTACCTAAGCCCTGAGATTCGCCCCCTGGTGTGTTCATATTTTTGCTATCGTGTGTGTGCATGTACAGTATGTGCTATGTGTGTAAGCACGCAGGAGTGTAAGTTGATTTATGATCGAGAAGAAGCAGTTTCCTCAGTCAATCGCTCTTGTGAATTAATGAGGTATAAAACCTAAAGCTGGCACTCAGTCAAACACACCAGCAGTCACAGAGCTCACTGCTGGAGCAGGAACACTTCTGTTGGCACCACATTTGATTGTTAGATTGTGGGTATAGATTGCATAGAGCAAAAAAGAGCCCCTCACGGCTACTGAAGCGATCCATCGACCCAAATTGCAATTCTGTATAAACGAGACACTTCCCATCTCTTGCTCTCTCTTTCATTTTTGTGTGGTCTCGCCTCTTACCCTTCTCTTTGATTCAACCAGGTCAGTGGGGCTGCGTTTAGCTCCCCCGGCTGTTCTCTCACTGTGCAGAAGAAAAGACACCATTACACTTCGTCCTCTCAATCCCACTCATTCAGAGTCTACATACGTTTCTTTCATATGTTTGAATGCTGCACAGTAGCAACATTCAAAGCACAATCTGCTTTGTAATATTATTATTACATAGAGAAAACCCTTTCGACACCTTTCCTCTCGCAGTGACATTCATTCAAAGTGTTCTTGAGTCGTGGCAGAGGGTGACATACAGTACCAGGCTGTTCCACTCCAATTTACATCTTTTTACTGAATCTCTGTGCCTCTGAGGAATAGTAGTATAGCAGGGATAATATTTCTACTCTTCTACCGAGCCAACAAATGACATTCAAAAGTTACTAGCAAAAATAAAGTTCAAAGGGATTGAGCCTCTCAATAGAAGAGTGCACTTAAAACTGAACTAAAAAAATCTAGTTTCCATCAGTTGAATAGTCAGGCATCCTCTTACTCATCCCATTTGACCGTGTGGTATTCCACATTTCTGATTCTACTTATGAAGTCTCTGGTTAATGCATCACTTTGTTGACTTTGTGAGCTTCTAAACTCCCAAAGAGGTACACTTCAAAGAGTTAATCTGTCACCACTGATGCATCAAGAGACATCGCAGTAGCTGTCAGTGCCATATAGGGAAAGCTAAAGTGGCTTCAGGATGTTTAGAACTTTAACATCAAAACTATATTACCCTGTATAATTCAGAGCCAGAAAGAAAGCACCTTTATCCTATACAACAACGTCTATTTGTGTTGCATTGTATTCATTTACTGTATGCTTGGCTCCCCTGTTGAGAAAATACCTGTTTGTGTAGGATTTGTAGTATGTAGAAGTAGCAACTGTATGTGAATTCCCTTCTACGATGGATTTAGCGATTAGAGAAGGTATAGGCTCTGTGATATTCTTAAACTTGGCAATCTCCCCAAGGACATGACACTGTCAGCACATTGCTTACAGTCATCTGGGCAAACATACACACACACACACACACACACACACACACACACACACACAGGTGTAATGGGGTATAATTTAGGAGGCGTAATAGTGAGATGCGATGCTCGGCTGTAAGACAGCATGGCTAATTCCCCAGTTATGTTATCTCTGAGAGACAGATGTTCCCACCAAAGATTATCCACACACAAAACAAAAATAACACACATACAAACTGTGTGCTTGTAGAAGGATGTATGAACACATCCAATCCTAAAACAAAAGAAGCAGCAGGACAATTTAAAAGACCTTATTGACCAGAAAAAATGATCAATGATGACGAAGACTTTTCTGAGAGTTAATTATGAGATGTAATGAGTTTCTGGGGGGGCAATGGTCCCTGTGCCCCCCTTGCTTGTATTACGGCCATCTTTTATCACAACCTTCATTTTGCTCTTAACTACATATGTGTAACATTTTATGATTGCATCTTTCACGGTTTTGACGATATCACTGTCACAAAATCTGCCCACACACACACTCTTAATTTTAAACTATCAAATGAATTGCATATTGGATATTGACCGCTTGCCGCCTACTGAATACAGGAAAAACACACTTTTCCATTAAGACCACTTTGACTAACCATATCACCTTTTAATGATCACAATAAGCCCCTACAAGGGTGTGGATATTAACCCTTCGTGTCGATCAATCAGCTGCAGAGCTTTTCCCGGGTCAGGCGCACTGCATCCATTACCGAAGAAATCCATCGTATACAGGAA
The DNA here is from genome assembly GCF_902827175.1 of Gymnodraco acuticeps. Lineage (NCBI taxonomy): Eukaryota > Metazoa > Chordata > Actinopteri > Perciformes > Bathydraconidae > Gymnodraco > Gymnodraco acuticeps. The sequence continues at coordinate 2,839,890 of NW_022990583.1, read as the reverse complement.
ATGGTTTTACTGCAAAGGATAAAGGTCACTTGATTCATGGCTTCTTGCAGTGGTTGTCAGGAAACCCTTGGGTCAGATAACCGTCACTCCCATTATGTCGTTAATTCAGTTTGAATGTACGGCCACTGCGTAAAGAAAGACATGTAGATGAGTAGCATGCCGTTCCTGTCAATCCTCAATTCAGGAGAGTTGTTTTGTCCCGTTTGTCTGTCATTGATTTAGCATAATTGAATAGCCATTAAACCTCTCTTGCATTCAAACACAAGGTGTTATTAATTCAAAAACATCCACATATCAGCTTTGAGAGGCTGAGAGAATGTCTTGCGTGCATTGAAGCACATTTGTGTGCTTGCGCACGACTTCAAGAGGATAATTACTCAAAATGAACATGTGAATGTGTATAAACAGTAGAAACTCCTTTCTCCTCTGAATTCTGATCTCCTTCCTCCTGTTTCCGTTTAACTGGTCTCAGTTTTAAATCTCAAATTCTGATAATTTCCCCTTTAATCTCTTCAAAGGAGCATCCTGCTTAAATCTCTAATTAAATTAACGAGACACACGTATATTAAAACAGGATGAATAGCACATGCACACAAAGCTCGTAGCATTCGGCTGATCTGATGCATGGACATTTGATGGTTACAGTGTGTGTGTGTTTATGGTAACTGAGTGTTTGTGTGTAATTAAATGATTAAATACCAATCAGGATGTTGTTATGACGACACATGCATTTTTAAACTGTTAATCCAGGATTATTCTCCTCTCCGCTCATCTCATTACTGTCGATTATTAAAAAAAACACAGAGCCACACACACATACGGGCCTGCTAATTATGGGTTGGTTTCCCTGGAGACTTAACACATTCTGCTCGGGTCTCCAAAAACAGTTTGACATAGGCCTACAGGTAAAAAAAAAGAAAGAAAAATCTGCTTAATGAATGAATTCACCTCAAGCCTCCACTATGCAACGTAATGATTTTTTGTTTATGCATGTATTTGTCAACTCGTGGACATTTGGAACACGAAAACATCCATCATCACTGCAGAACTGTGGTTTAGCAATGTATTTATACACCAATTATTATTTCTGTGCTTTGGCCTTTCAGAGCTATTCTGGCCTCTTAGAAAGCGATTTTCAGCATGGAGCGAGAAAGAATGCAAGTAAACAGTGAGTGTCCTTTCCCCATGATTGAATGTGTGTCCTTGTGTAGAAACTGCACTCCCCTCTCTGAGCAAGTGCAAACATTCCTGCAGAGCTGAGGCTGATGTACAGGTGAGAGAATGGCCAACGATTTTGAGATCACCCGAGGCTTTGTGTCCACTCTGGCCCACTCACTAGGGTCAGCTCAGAATAACCAGAAAGGGTTGACCGCTGTTCACTGACCCCTGGAGTCATTAATCACACAGCACTGCAGATGAGCCACATGGACACACGGTACACATCAATGTAGAAATGCACATACACACCAGAGCACATTTTAATTAAAAAGCCAAATGCTAGATGACAGCATCGCTCCAGGTAGTCAGTCCTCTAGGCCCATACTCCTGGTGCATTATCATACATTAAACATCACAAGAGTATAAGCATATTTCTGAGCAAAGCCGGGTCAGAGAATAACCACACATCATAGCACATTAAGCTATCATTTTCTGCAGCATATATACGCACACAGAACCATATCTGTTGTCTCTCCTGAGCTTTATTTTGTACGCTCCTTAAACTCAAACACGCATTATCAGATGGTGGTATCTGAACCCCTGTATTCCCAAACAGGCCTCTCAGCTTGATGCCGGGGCGCTATCAGGAGCAGGATCTCAGATAACATTCCCATTTACCGGTTATGAAATTCTTCAAAGGGGCCGCGCAGCAGTGGGTGCCTGTGGTGTGTTGCGCTTGTTAACAGGCATGGTGCATGGACTCTGTGGTATATGTGTGTTAAAGCATGCAAGTCACACACCGTCTCCCTACTAAATAGGTATATGGGGACGAAATGTCAGTTTATGAAGAAAAAAAACTCACCAAAAATATATCAGGGCTTGAGACAAGCCACAACTCTTGTGTTCAATATATTTTTGCAAGGAGCATTGAAGCTACTGTTCTTGTTGATATTTCAAAAATGTTATTGTTAAAACGTCATAATCGTTCTGTGTAGCTGTCCTAGTACAAAAGCCTTGCTCTTCATATAAGACTATTAAACACCTGCACTTTGGAAACAACATCCATAACATTCATCTGGCTGCAACTTACAAATTATTTATATATCATATTCCAATCACTTGTATATAGACTCTTATTGCATTTCACATTTGCTTTTAATGTTTTTACTGTTTTATTGTGTTGTACTGTTGGAGGAGCCTGTGAACTAAGATTTTCATTGACATAACTACACTGTAGCTATGTACGTATGACTAATAAAAAGCCTTGAACCTTGAATTGTAAAACATAACAGAAAAATAAAAGCATCAGTCGACTCTTGCGCCGTTCCCTTACACCTACTGATGGTGTTACCCTGTCTGAGAATTGAAATACTGCAATGTGAAAAAAAGAGTCTTCCACCAGCCACTTTGAACAGTCAGAGAAACATGCTGCATAAGTTAATGTGTCTTTCCTTGTTAAATCCAATGAACAAAAAAGGGGTGAAAAACCCAAAGCAGGAAAATAAACTGAATAGCATTAAAAACTTGCAATACTAGAAGCCTTACATAAAAAAGACAACATTAACTGTTTGTTGGCAGACACAGTTTTATAATAAAACCCACTTCCTGTTGAGATATTTCATTTGTCTGCAGTCTGAGAAGGAAACACTGCTACTACTGCTGCTGCTATCGTATTAAAGAAAGATAAAGTAATTCAACTGAAGGGGTTGTGCATTTTTGTTTGTGTTTGCTTGTAAAAACCAATGCGTGGGTGTGTATAAGAGGTAAAGCATTCTGAGGTGTTTTGCTTTTGCTGCTGGTAAGAAGTAAAGCTCTAAAACAAATGTCTTTCATCAACATCTGTCAAGGAGATTAAGGGAAGCATTAGTCAAGTATGAGCTTATTTCACCAAACGCATTAAACAACTGACTGAAAGAGATTTAGGAGACTGCAGCTTTTAATGCCACTCTTTTTTTGTGAAACTCACTTCAAATTCCATCTCTGATAAACTGGTATAAAATGATAACCAGCACAAAAGGCACTTTAGAGAGTGCACTACAACATTTCACTAGAGGGAAGGAGACGGAAATGACAGAATAAAAGTAAAGGAGGCTGTGGTCAGTGTTCCATGGGTGCCTCTGCAGCATCCTCCTCCTCATCACTACAGGGTTCATAGTCTTCATCCAAAAAAGGATCTTCCTCCTCTCCCTCTAGCTCTCCTCCCAGATCACCGAGCAGCTGTTCCACATGCTCCGACATCGGCTGGTCATCACATCGCAGCTTAATGTACAGCTGGGGAAAATGGGGAAAGAGAAAAAAATACAAAAAGGGATGATTCAAGTGCGTAATGGAGTGGCAAGTAGAGTGGAAAAAAACAGCACATTTTTAAGTAGAAAGTAGGTTATACAGCAAAAATGTTGAGGGGGAACATGAAGTGAATTATACTGCAGAGGCATTACACGAAATGAGATATGGTGAGTGACAAGCTCTTGACTGAGGCTGCAGCCACACAAGGACGATAACGGTCGTATCAGTTCTCTATCAGATAGATGGTTCGGCCACACGAGACCGACACGGAAACGCAGAAAACGATAACGGGTCCCAAGGTGGGTAGATCTGCGGACGAAACGCTCTGGGGGGGCAAACGGCTCCGTGATTACGCCCTATAACGATCATTTCATGATGATGACGCAATAGCCCCAGTCAGAGCCCAGTGTTTCGAGCCAGGTCCCGGTATCTCGCTAGGACAGCGCACCCAGCAGGAGCTTCCAGCTAGATTTGATCGATATAGACATAAACGCGAGTGAAGTCTAATCGGACAGGAGAGGAAACGCGAAGCTCTGCATGATAACCTGCAGCTCCGCCCGCTGTGATGGAGCGATGAGCGGAACAAAACACACACTTCAAGTTAGATAATCACCCTTAGCTATTTTAATTACCTCTCAAACTACCTAAACTAGTTATAAATATGTTTATTTTTACTGTCGGGTCACTCATTACTGGATCAGCAGCTGCATGAGACCACGGATACTGACGGGCTGACAGGAGAGGGGGAGGAAAAGAGAGGCTCCGTCCTCCGTGTATTATTCTAATATTCTAATATAGTCGTTATTCATTTGTTTTCAAGCTCAATAAATAACAAAGAAGAGCTTTGACCGGCACTTTTCTAATTTTGTCCGGAAGATTTAAACTTTAACGGACATGTTGACCGGCGAAACCCCACCTCTGCTGCTAAATCCAGCGCGGAGAATAAACAGAAGGGCAACCATGCATGCATGCATGCATGCATGCCGAGAAGTCTTCTTCGCTGCTTTTGGTGTATTTTGTGGAAGAAGTACAGCGCCACTTACAGGCCCGGCATATGTACCACAGCGTCTCCAGCGGTTCGAGCTGTCTCGTGTGGACGGACACGTTTCTGGTGCCTATTGCGTGTGGACGGAAGACTTTTTTGATAACGATTTCGGTGCGTTTCCGTGATTGTCCTCGTGTCGCTGCAGCCTGAGGCTCTTCCGTTGTGTCACCGAAGATAACAGTACATCACTACAGCATCGGTAAGCAGCCGCTTGGAGTTGAGGGAAGTGAGCAGCCCTGAGGTTTTAAGTCTCCAAGTGCTGGTTAGAGTGCCTGAAATATCCAACAGCAGCTGCATTCTGTCAGCGGGGGCAGTCACGGCTCACAAAACGCTGGTAAACAGTTTTTGTCTTTCATTTGGCAAATCAGCACATTTGATTCACCGTTCAGCTGCACAAGAAACAAAAAGACCATTTATCTTCCTCTGGCTGCTGCAACATGCATGCGCACACATGCAGGGAAATGTATCCTGAAGCACATATGGTTATGTGGCGTACATGTGCACGCATACACACACTATCAAAGCCGTTATCTCAGTGAATGAAATATGCCGTGAAAGAGCGAGATAAAAAAAAAAGTTCTGTTCTGAAAGCAGCCAGCAAGTTTATCTCTGTAAAATACTCTGCTTGTGTGTAATTACTGAACTCAAAGTGAAGTTGGGTGATACAATTACTGGAGCTACCACCAAAGCATAACACTGGGTTTCTATGTGTGCATAAAAAGGGCGACTGAAACAGCAATTTATGCTTTACTTTTCAGAAATACAACTAGGAAGAAAAGGAGGGAGGGAGAGAATGGCTTTAAGTTCCATGAATATTATTCCATTTAGTATTACAGAACACACACACACACACGGTCCCTTGAGCTCAGGACAATAAGCAGCTGAGTGCCATCATTCTTACTAAAAGTGTAACGAAGCCAGGAGAGTAAAGAAGAGTGTATGCGACTGCTTTGCCCCAGGACTGGTCTCTAAGCAACAGCAGGTCCTGACAGGAGACACACGATCCCATGGGAACTCATTTGGAGGGTAAGAATCTGTAGAGTGTGTGTATGTATTTAAGTGGATGCCGTCTCCCCAGGTCTGAGCTCCAGGGAGGTAGAGCGTGACCCAGGTCCAAGACACAGGGTCTGATACCACGGGAGAGCCAACCCTCATAGCCACACACACACACACACACACACACACACCACACACACACACACACACACACCACACACACACACACACACACACACACACACACACACACACACACACACACACACACACACACACACACACACACACACACACACACACACACACACACACTAACACACACACACACACACCACACACACCCACACACACACCACACACACACACCACACACACAACACCACACACACACAGTCACTCTTAAAATGCTTGGAGATGTTTTATCACAACAAGCACTCTGAATAAAAGTTGGGTTTACATTACATTTGTCCTAGCTCAATACTCAGTATTATTGCACATTACAGTCTTAAGAGTTAGAGGGTGTCCTTTATGCGCATAAGAGAAATAGTGTCAGAAATAAAGTGAATTCGAAAACAAGAAAACACATTGTTCTAGCGAATCTGAATGCTAAGTGGAAAATCGTATTTCTACGTGGTGATATTTCCAACAAATCAATAGCATATTGTCCTGCAGGATAGGAATGTGATTATTCATTGTGATGCTTTCGGCTAGCTAAACAAACAGGAGCTATTCTTTACGCACTCCGAGCCGAACGCTGCTGAGATCAGCACCGCTGTCGCAAGAAAACACAGGCATTTCTCATTTACAGCAGCCTATGTTTCTCTTCTCACTTTCACGGCCCAGAGAGCTGCCTAGAGTGGGAGGTGTGTGTGTGTGTGTGTGTGTGTGTGTGTGTGTGTGTGTGTGTGTGTGTGTGTGTAATTGTATAACTCTTTCATGGTCCACTTTGCTCTACTTTCGAGTCCTAAGTCACAGCCCAAAGCACACTTGACCACCACCAGAACAACTCGAAAACGCACACACTATTTTACACTTACACACGAAGGGGTGCATGGACACTTCTGTAATCAGCAACAACTCGCAATTTTTTTTGCAGCCATGTTAGCTCCATGGCTCTAGAGGTGGCAGTGTAAATCTGTCAGTTGGTCCACTGCTTTTGTTCAGACTGAAAAATCTCAACACCTTTTGGATGAATGGCCATGAAATGTTTTACAGACGTTCAAGCTACCCAGAACATGAATACTTCTGACTTTGATGATCCCCTGACCCTCCTGTAGTGCAACAATAAATCTGACACAAATATCAGCATGTAAACATTAGCATTTAGCTAAAGTTCTGCAGTGCTCAGCCTCAAAGAGCCGCAAGCATGGCGGTAGATTTTAGTCTGGTTTATACTCACATGTGATGTGGTTTCAAAATGAAAAAGTCTGTTTCACATATTAGACAAACAGTCACTGTCAATGAGAAACTGTTGGCATAAGGGATGTAAACATGGTCAAATGTAATTGATCTCAAAATGTGAGATGAGTGGACCCGTTGCAGAAGCAATTTATCCTGGAGATTTTTTGTTCTTACTGTATTTCTCTACTTATGGTCTTCCCTTTGCTATTGTATGTTCACGTGGTAACTGGCATAATTCAAAACAAGGAAACCAATTTGAAACTTTAAATGCGATTGTTATCTGAGTTTACAAACACGATGTGGCATACACCAACATGGCAGCATTCACGGGGAAGACTCTTGCAAAGAAAAGCCAGGGAAGTTTGACTTTGTGATAATGAGAGTAAAGGCTCCAATCCTCTGCAACAGAATTGAACAGGCGTATGGATTTTAATACAAAACCGAATGACTTTCGCTCAATCTGCAAAATGCACCGAGTGCAAGTGCTTCTGGGGCCAAATGAGGTCTCACCCTGTTTATGGACATTATATTGCAGCCTGGAAGGGCGTTAGACTTGGTTGATAGGAATAGCCATTTTTTGTGGAAAAGTAAGAAAGAAAGTTTAAATGCACCATGTAACTTAAAAATCTAAATGATGCTTTCATTAATGTATGACCCTACAATTCTTTTATTTCTGTGGATGCATAATATAGTGTGTTCCAGCATAGATTATCTGTAAATGCTATCTTTTGTATAGCATGCAGCAGACAAAAGAGTAATAATATGCACTAATGTACCCTTCATCCCTTAATTGATTCTTTACTCCTCTTTCTTTAAAGAAACCTTTCTTGCAGCTCAGAATAAAGACAGGCTGGTTATGTAGTGAAAGCCTAATCATTTCATCATTGTTCACATTCTGTCCAACACATTAAATTCCTCTTTCATTTTACCTCTCCTTTTATTTAATTTCCTAAAGCCTTCATTCTTCTGGCTTGTCTCCTGACCATTATTATTACCTTGTGCACTTTGTCTTTGACTTCCCTTCGCTCACACTACTTTCACATTTGTATCCAAATTACCTTCCTATCAAAAAGGTAGAAGCCTTTTTATACTTTTAATATTGTGCCTCCATGTACTAACGTGTGTGATTTTTTGTAGAAGCTTTACCGCCTTTCAACGTCCCTCTGTATCCTGAGTCATGACCTCCCTAAGTCTTTTTAAGACCAAACACTACTGGACATCTCTTCATTAGTAAAAGCTATATCAAATAAAAAGTATTCCAATAAATGTTCCTGCTCCGACTTCACTCTGGCTCTGTGTGAAAAAATACACATATTTCTTGAAAAGGGCGTGACACTGGCTGAGATTAGACTTTCTTCTGTGTGAGCAGGGCATGTTGCTGGAGTCTCAATAGGGACACACACCAACACACACACACACACACACACACACACACACACACACACACACACACACACACACACACACACACACCACACACCACACACACACACACACACACACACACACACACACACACACCACACACACACACACACACACACACACACACACACACACACACACACACACACACACACACACACACACACACCCACACACACAACACACACACACACACACACACACACACACACACACACACACACACACACACACACACACACACACCACACTTCAGTCCTTTAGTCACATCCTTCGTAGGGAAAGGCATTAAAATTACATGACAAGCACACCTTGGACCAACCCGACCCACAATCTGTGCTCATGGGATGCCCTTTCAGCCCCATCAACAAGTAAAGCTTTTGACCTCCGTTTACCCTAGCTGCCTCTGTGCACACTCACACACCTGTACACACTCACACACACTAACACACATATAGAACGCTGTCCTCTGTGCATACACTGCAGATCCTTCTTCAATCGCACCCTATCTGGCTGAGACTCAAATTCCATTTCACGTCCGGTTTACTATTGATTTTACCCTTGCCACTATTCACCAGCTACACCCCCTGCACCCACACACACCATCCAATTTGTTCCCTTCCTCGCCCCCCCTCTCATTCTCCCACTCCGCTCCTCTCTTACACTTCTTGCTCGTCCTCTCAAGCATCATTCCTTTTTAGAGCATCTCAGCTGAATGTGTGTGTGTGTGCGTGTGTGTGTTTGTGTGTGTGAGAGGCGCACAAGTATCGATCACAGAAGAGATGAATAATGAAGACATTCCTTAACAAATAATTAGATATGCAAGTTGGCACACACAACCATAATTAAATATGTGCATCCACATAAGGTGCTCCTACGCATACCCGCATGCCTTCTCTTTCACAGTGCATGCACACACACACACACACACACACACACACACACACACACACACACACACACACACACACACCACACACACACACACACACACACACACACACACACACACACACACACACACACACCACACACACACACACACACACACACACACACACACACACACACACACACACACACACACACCACACACACACACACACACACACACACACACACACACACACACACACACACACACACACACACACACACACACACACACACACACACACACACACACACACACACACACACACACACACACACACTAAAGTATGCAGAGAAGTGGACTGGCGCCAAAACAAGCCGTTGGGCTTTGAGGCCTCATTTACATGTTGGAGCCTATTTTAACTAGAAGACTGACTCATCGTTAATAATTAACACTCAGTGACGCTCAAAAACAAAGCTCTGATATAAACAAGAGAAAATCGCAACTGCATGATGTATAGATGCACACACATGAGTGAAAGCGGATAAATTAGAAATGAAGTGAACCATGAGTGGGGCTGTTTTCTTTTCCACATTACACTTCACCTTTTCAAGGTCTTTGTGCATTTAACACTCACATTATTCTGAGCCCGTTGCTTTACTCACTCAACAAAGAAAAAGCTCTGCTGTTTACTTGTCACGCTCTGACGGCTCACCCAATGCTTTTGTCAGACTTTCACCTTTTTATCCCTTTGCATTCTTTCTCTCTGTGCAAAAATGATTAGCTACGTAATTGTGCCTATTTCTCAAGTCCAGCTTTTTCATTCTTTATTAAGACTCACAACAAAGCTTGCAAACTCAAATCTACAAGCGCTCTGCGCTATTATTTTTCTTCCCCACAGTTTCTTCCATTCTCCCTCTTGGCAGCTGAAAGCCCACCGCACTCCCGTGTCAGTTGTGGATATTCCCACTGGATGCTGGTTAGACAGGCTTGTCACTACACTGCTGGCCAGAGAGACAGACATCAATATATTGCCACTCTGCTGCCCCTTCTCATCAGTAGGGGAACACAATGTGGCAGGAGAGCAGGAGGGGGGGTGGGTAGCAGGGGGGGAGAGGAAAGTAAAGAGAAAGGGAAGAAAAAAAAGATGGGTGGGGCCTGCCATCCCTCAGTCTGCACTGTCTGATTTACAAGCCTATTGGATTTTAGACTAACATGAATCACGGCCCCATAGTGGCATTGCTCCTTGACAGAATGACAGAATGAATGAGACACACCAAATTGTGTGTGTGTGTGTGTGTGTGTGTGTGTGTGCAAGCAAGGGGGAATGGGAGAGAGACAGGGGTATATTTAAACCTCTTTGAGAATGTGCTTAAAGACATTTCTGTGGTAACAATGGAGTTTAGTTAGAACCCTCTCATGTTAAAAGTACTGCATGTTCTCCTTCTCTTACAATAACTTGTTCTCAGGAGTATTACCTATTGTGACAGTGTAATGGATGTTACTATTTGTGTCCAGAGTTTCTATGTGCAGTGATTGAGGTAAAAGTAGCAATACCGCCTTTTGAGAATACTACATAACGAGTTAAAGTGCTGCATTTCAAAGTATCTAGGTCTTCCATAGAAAATAGTACATATGGCTCTCGGACAAATGTACTGAAGTAAAAGAGTACTAACAGTTCCTCTGAAATCTAATGTAATAGAACTACAAATTATCCTGAAAAGGAAAAACTCAAGTATTAATGTCTCAATTGTATATTCAAGTAAAGTACTTAAAACATGGTCAATAATGGTAACAAATTCAGTTGTATTTATATGTATCAGATGAACTACAGTTTACTGTATCTGCATCATTAAAAACAAACAATCGTTGGTTTCGTTGGCAGATTGTATGACATGCATTACCTTCTTAGCATTGGTCAGGTACGATCTGGCCACCTCCTGCAACGCCTTCCACTCCTCCGTCTCCTCCTCCGTCACTTCTCTTCCCTCTCTTTCCTGCAGTTCTTTGGCTTTCTCCAGCTGGAGGTAGCACACCCAGCCGGAGAGATACCACACCTGGGAGGTACAGAGAAAGAGAGGCGGGTTATGGGGGACGTGAGGCACAGAGACTCGGACAGAGAGAAAGTGTTTTTTGTTGCAGTAAGTGAGCTGTGTGAAACAGATTTGATACCCTCACAGAGCACGGCCGCATGAATTCCCACGTTTTTTTTCTTTTTCCGGTTTCACACATAAAACATGGAATGACACGGATGCGAAAGCAATCCATCACATAATAACAGTCAACCTGATCTAATGCTGACATATACTTTACTCATTAAACAATGCAGCATGAATAATGCACATAAATGCAAATACTGTAGGTTTACAATTAATTTAAACCTGACTTGGCCATCTTACCATCTGTCGCTTCCAATTTGTTTTTGTATCTTTCAATAGCAAAAAATGTAATAACTTTGTTGAACCATATACCAACACATCATTTATGAAAAATAAAAGCCCTCAGGCACACATCTTTGCATTTCAAATATTATCATACTCAGGTTGTGTTGTGTACAATATTAAACTTCCTGATCTTTTAGATGGGAAACTATTTTTGAAAGCTGGATTACAGTAGTGGGCTAAGCGAATTCTGGTTTTCTAATTACACACTGGTGACTATTTTTTATCAAGGTACATCACCATGGTTACTTCAGCTCCATACCTGATGCAGAGAATTAAAGGCAAACATACAAAGATGTTTCCTTAGAAATCACTATTTCTGTTCTACTTTATTCAAGCATTATGTAAGTTAATTTTCTACATTTTTACAAGTAGAACAAGACTATCATCTTAATTTAATACAAAACGTTGGACCCATGCATGTGGCAAATGATAGTGGCCATTTTTGTAAATTCTTCTAAAGCCTCATTTATTCAACATGCCAAGAGTTGGACTGGAGGTGTGTGTGTGTGTGTGTGTGTGTGTGTGTGTGTGTGTGTGTGTGGTGTGTGTGTGTGTGTGTGTGTGTGTGTGTGTGTGTGTGTGTGTGTGTGTGTGTGTGCCTCTCATCGAAGGCCAAAGTTCACTCACCACCCACTGTTCCTCAAGCACCAAGACACAAATATTTGCTTTATTCATTATTCATTGAGGGCAGAGGCAGGAGGAACCTGCACCTCTGCCAAATCAACCATTTAGCTAACAAACACATCAAGCATACCACACTGAATTCAGAATTGCCACTGAGCATGCCGAGTGGGAGGCTACCCCCTGCAGCCATACTTATCAGAACAACAGCAGCACTGGATAAATGTAGTAATGTTGCAGATCCAGCAGTAGGACATTTATGTCACTAAAACATTTTCTGTGAATGCAGAACCCCACGAAAATGTGTTGTTTAAATATGCATACATTAAGAAAGGGTGAAATAAGGTCACTTACACATTTGAACTTCCTTAATAACGAGAAACCAATGTTTCTTTAAAGCTGGTCTACCACAAACAGTTGTGTATGTGGTAAGGTGGCGTGTGCATCCACACAAAATTAAAACATGAGAAAGTTAGCTAATTAAGAACTTTAGAGGATTCACTCTACCCTACCACAACCCCACACAGAAGCACTCAAAATCAAATAAACGCTGCGTCTGTCAATCAAATCACTGAGGCTATTGTCTTTTTAAAGGGAATGCACATCTTAGTTCCCATATGGTGCCGCTGAAGGAAGAACAAAAGCATCATGAATCAACTGAATACCTTTGAAACAAGATTTGCAAGGAACCAGCTGAGTTGTTTGTGCAGACTTAACAATTTATAAGTAAGGCTCCAACTTTGAGATACGCAAGAGCAAGAAGTCGGAGGCGAGAGCTAACAATTTATCTCCTGCACTTAAGAGAGGAAATAAGAAAGAGAGTAAGACAATAGAGGGAAGAGAGAGGGGGAGAGGAGGGGGGGAGCAGGCAAATGTGTCCATCATACACTCCTGACATCACTAGTATGTCTCCAGCATAAAACCAGTGGTACAATCTGCCAAAACACTGTCTGACCATTCCAAGCGGTGACTGTATGCATATGTGATTGGCTATGGGCCAGCTCAAATCAAGTGTCACAGCTGTGTAAGTCTCTGGAGTGAGTTTAAAAGTGCAGCCCCCCGATGACTGCTCTCAATCTGTCAGCTGAGGGGTGTGTGTGGGAGGGCTGAGCCTGAGGGGGAGTGGGGGAGGAAGAGAGAGAGAGAGAGATTGCTGTTCTCCTCTATCTGACACTCAGTGGTACACCTTCACTTAATCTGCCACTGACAGTGGGGATTTGAGCACACTGACAGTGACGGCACAAACTTCCTACTAAAGCGCAGAAAGTACTGCCATTTACATCACTCTTTAATAAGCAGTAATGCAAGGGTGTGTGCACATTTCTTTGTGCGCACACACATAAACAGTGGCTTAGCAGAAGCAACTTAGTGAACAGGTTGAAGTTTGCTCCTTCCCACAAGTATCCATACTGTCTTATAAGAATGAGAATGCCTGCAAGGGGATAACAAAGGCGTCACTTACGGCCCGTCCACACAGCGGCGTGCGTTGAAGCTTCAACACTTCAGCCCATTCACTTTGAATGGGGTGACGTCACGCTTCGCCGAACTGCATTGTGGGAGCGAAGCGTAGCTTTGCTCGCTGCAAAAGTTGAGCAATGTTCAACTTTTGAAGCTTCGACGGAAGCGTCAGCCAATCGAATCATATGCCAGTACAAGCTCTAGCCAATCAAACCGCTGCTTGTGTGTCCGGGGCGGGAGATTCAGGTGATTGGTTGTTGGTCTAGCTTCAGACATGCCCGCCGGCAAGCGACAACGCACGCCACTGTGTGGACGGGCCGTTAGTCCTGTGCCTGGGCAAGTCACACACATATCACCAAAACACAGTTTGCTCAAGAGTCGTCAATTGGTCTGGAAACATTAGCCTGATAGTCGGACTGAAGTAGGTCTGACACTGGGTTCGTATTAACACATTTCTTGCTAGGTGTGATCTTTTGTTTCCTTTAACTCTGGATAATCACTAAGGCAAATTGATGAAGCTGTAGAAGCAGTTGCTAAGAGCTTGAAGTTGTTCACGTTTCATTTGAAATGCAGATTTGAGACTTGTTTCTATAGTCACCGCACAGCTGCATCAACCTCATCCACTCTTTCATCCCTACACTAATGGTTCTTTGCTATGTCTTCATGGATGTAGCTTACTTGCTATTTGTTAGCATAATACCAGACCAACTGATATAAAATGCTGCGCTTGTTTGGCCTTGTCAGCCACCATTCAGGCTAGAGATAGACAGGCCGGAAATACCACACCAATTAATCAAAACATTTGATAAAGATAACGGATTGATAAACTGCTTCAGTTCTGATTTCTGAGTTGACTTTCAGGGGCAGTAAACTCTGCCTTTTCAAACAAAATAAGAAATATGAATAAAAGCTTATCACCACATTTCTTTAGGCAAAACAGCTGGGCCATAATTATTTCATTGCTTACCTGGACGACTTCATCGTCCTCTTCCAGGAGACCCTCCAACACATCTACTGCCACCTGAAGCAGAGAAAGACAGAGAAACAAAGAGAGAGAGTCAATAACATGTAACACTCATCAGACAATATCATCATACAAATAATAACATTAAAGGTTTAACACATTCATCAGTACATATTCATAAATATAGCCTTGACATGAACGTACAGACAAACATGTCGTTATTGCACAAAGTGTGTGCATCTCCCAGAAAGTGCGATCAATCAAGAGGGATCAAAGGATTTGATAAGTGTCTATGAGGTCAGTGTCCCATACACAGCACTTCGATACCAAACAAGACAACAGACATGGCTGTCGATAGACACACTCATCACCAGTGCTTATCGTACAGTCAATAGTCACTTTGGCTGCTCTGTTCGATAGCCCTTTTAATCTATTTACATTCATTAACATATCATCTATTCTTAAAACCCATATAACTCTAAACGATGCATAATAAACTTAAATACCAGCCTGACCCCTCTTATCTTCCATCCCTCTCCTTGAGGTCTAAAATGAGTTTAATTTGAGGTGACCTTTGCCATCGAGCGTCACTGTCTGGGTCGGTTTCTGTGGGAAGTTTATATTACAGAAAGCAGACCTGGACTTGAGGCTGTGTGTTTGTTTTGCTCTGCCTCTCTCCTTGTGGATGCTGTGGTTGTGGTTGGTGTGTGTGTTTTTGTGTGTTTGTGAGGCCCGAGGTGATGATGTATTGATTTTTGTCAACTTCAGGTTGGAGGCGACTGTTAGCCAATCACCCATGGTGAAGGGCAAGAATAAAAGACATGCACGTATCTGTGCACGCACTGACACACTGCTGCATAGTCACACACTACAACAAAGCTACACACAGCAGTGAACACAACAAGCAGCACTTGTTTCTTGTTAAGGCAGACTTATTAGCTGGAGAGCTTCCTCATTTTCTTTTCCCTCACGTTCTTTGGAGTTCTCTCGTCTTTTCATTAAGCCGGTTTGCTTCCGGTGGCGATAAAGAGGTCAGTTGCCAGGGAGTGCCAGGTTAATTGAGATTATCTCATTAAGAGTGTGCAAATGTGCATGTCAGGGAGTCAGTTGATTGATTGCTGGACCAATTATCTTCTGAAAACCCATTGTATTAAATTAATTAATGACTGATTAAAAATACACAAACAAAAACACCTAATCCCAGTTGATGATGAATAGATTCATGTCCAGCGTCAGAATTATCTACTTGACTTTCACTGTATCACACACAACCTAACACACACACAAACACACAAACAGTCATTTGTGCTGGGCACTAGATATAACAGATAAGAATAAAGGTCTGTATGGGTTTTAAACAACTGATAAGACAGGCCATTTTGGAGCAACAAAAATAGAAGAAGAGATATCTGGGAGCAATGATAACCAATATATCATCTCCAACTGTACTGCTTCCTAACTACACTGGTCAACCCGGGGGCTAGTGATTAAAGATTCAGAGATTCTTAAACCTCTTCACGCTCTAAACAACAACAAGATTAATATTCGCGAGGAGATAAGGGGAAGAGAGGGGGACTACGAGGGAAAAAGTGTGAAAATTAGAAGGAAGGGCACAAAAAGGATCTTAATAAACAATGCAAGACTGGTCCATGAACAACAACAGTGCACTGTAAAGACAAACACACATTGTAAAGACTATACATACATGCTGCCCTCTTTATTTAAAGACCTCTTACAGATTTAAAAAAGCAACAATCCTGGAAGCCACTCATTGATAATGGCAATTTGTTGTGTGTGTGTGTGTGTGTGTGTGTGTGTGTGTGTGTGTGTGTGTGTGTGTGTGTGTGTGTGTGTGTGTGTGTGTGTGTGTGTGTGTGTGTGTGTGTGTGTGTGTGAGATCTCCAGGCAATTGTGTTTAACAGAATGATTTTACCAGAGCGCACAGCAGTGACAGGAGAAAGACAAATCACTTTACAAGCGAGGGCAAACCGTATCTCCAACACACAGAAACCCATACAAAAATGCAAACACACACACTCACAGACAGACACACATGCACACACAGGGACATCTAAACTTAAGTAAATAAATCATTGGGATGTCAAAGCTAACAGTTATTTCAAGCAACATTGGAAAGTACAAGCTCCATCGTGAACTAAATTGAAGAATAGAAATATTCAAGGGAATACATGAAAGCAAACAAGAGTGACAACGACCAGAAGAGTGACTAACCATCATCTGCGTGTGACTACTCTGAACAGACACGTCAATGGCTGCCAGAGGAGGCCGTCTGTCTGTCTGCTATGTGGCATGTGAATTCTTAGTGGTGAGGGGTGATGATGATGATGATGATGGTGGGGTGTGTGGTATATGTCTGTGTGTTTGACAGTGACTTGAGAAGACTGCAGACTCTGAAGCCCGCATAGTTGCCACAAAGCACTTTTGCTAAAAAAGCAGGCAACATGTACGTTTCATAAAAAAAGATTGATAAACCACTTCTTTTTTTTTAAACATGATTTTATGGATAGTCTTTGAAGTTCGGATTAAATTAATTGCTGAAAACTTGTTTAAGCTGATTGTTTAGATCAACCAATGGTCCAAAACCGTATAAAACCCAAACACTTATTACTCACAATGACAAAAAGCAAAGAAAAAACTGCAAATTGTCTCTTGGGAAAATTGTTGGTGTTCTTGCTTGAAAAATTATTTATAGGATTAAGAGATTTAAAAAAAGCAAATACGATGCTGCTCGTCCTGCACTTCTATATAAAATAAGTATTTTAGGGATTTCTTTGGAGAAGACGCACAACTATCTATTTTGTGATATATCGTTTCCATCATGCTATACAGTTATTTTTCCAGAATAACTATGGAGATAATATGATAACAGCCAGATATTTTGGCAAATGCAATAACTATTATTTTTGCGAAATGACTCATTTGATCAAACTACATAATTGGACTGAATGTACAAGCCCAAACTGCAGTCATCATACAAAGAGCTTAATCTCCAACAGAGAAAGACAAATGCTTTTTGGCAAAGAACAAAGTAGTCCTACCACTTTTGCTATTCTAAAATTAACTGTTATTTAGCACAAATAACCACATTCTCTAGGCAGGAACAGGAAACTCAAATATGCCTCGTACCGGTATGTTTCTTTGGCTTATACATTAAACACAATTTCAAAGCTTGGCTGAGTTTGAAAGAACAAACTGAAAAAATACAGGCAAATGGAAGCACTCTGGCACCCTGCTAAAAAGGTGGCAGAGGAAGCACACAACTTTATACAGAGTTTAGTTGTGAATAGCTATAGTCCATAGGGAGAGATAAATAGCACAAAAATGAGTGAGGGTGTGTGTATATGACAGTGCAGGAGAGGAAGGAAAGAGAAGAGGGTATGTTCATTCTGCGAAGTCCCAGTCTGGGAGAGACAGAAAGAAAATAACTTGCTTCTACTTCACTCCTATCCTTAAGCTCAATTTCCATCAGACCTTTCACATGGCTGATAGCCAAAAGCAAATATGTCCAACCTTGCCCATGGATGTGTGTATGCCTGTGTGTGCATGCATACAGCAAAATAAAGCACACACCTAATATGTGCTGTTTGCGTTTCGGTCTTGATGACACCAAAAGGAGTATGAAGACAAATGACATGTCAGAAACTGTGGACCGAGACGTTGCATTTTACTGATGCACATGACAGACCATCTCCCCCATGTGTGTACACACACACACACACACTGCAGCTGAGCCGTTTAGGATAGATGGGAAAAATGGACACAGTTCTCATTTCCTGTCTGTAATAACCATAAACCACTCAACAAGAGTGACTACAAATTAATCACTGGATCACAACAGAAAATAGCTGAACCACCGCTGGTGTCGCAGTCACAGTAATCACAGAAAATGACTTGAAGCCTTAATGACTGTAAGGGGTTTAGCCCCGAACTGAAGGCATGGAGCCACTGATTCAAGGCCATTCATTCTGGAAATTGACGTGTGATCTAGAAGTGCGCCGTATCACAGATATGGCAGCAATTCATTAGACTACAGCATCCTTCCTTTTTTTTCTTCCTTTCTTCACATCCTTCCTCCTGTGCTGCCCCTTACCTCTGTCCCTCTCTGTAAATACCACTCTTCAATTATTGACACTGAACTCTGGAAGGGATAAAGACCAAGCATGGCCTTTCCACCTTCACCAGAAGCACATTCATATCCACACATGCACACACAAACACACACAAATGCCAGGCACCCCTATTAACAGAAAACATACAAAGACCAAAAAAAGCACATCATTTTACCTCAAATTCCTCAGATTCAAGGAGCAGTTTGGCTGTGGTGACACGTGACTCGTATGGAGGGATCTCATTCTGGGGGGAAAAAGACAACACCGTCATCTTTACAGTGTTTACACAAACATAGTTCTTCCTTTGTCTGATAATGCCACGATCCAATTTCAAGGTACAAAACATTCTGTAGCTATGTGGCTGTTAATCACAGCGAAAGTGTGGGCAGGCTGGGTTCAGATCAACCTGCTCCTGAAGATAAGAGTCACAGCAGTTGTGCCACTGGGATTTCTTTCATATCAACACCCCCTTCCGTCTTATTTATACCACCGTTTCTCAATATTTGAATGTAAACGCAAGTGCCATTTATTTGGTGTAGTTGAGAACCTACCCTGCGTTGACATTAGAGCCATTTATTTCTTATTGCCAAATTCCCTGTAGTAATTTACTTACTTATCCTTTATACACTTTCCTGGTTGCGCCTTGTGCTTTAATATCTGCTCTGTGTTTACACAGGCTGTTACGGTTGCTGTTTCTGTCTGCTCATTAATCTGCCTGTGAGTGTTTTAGCTGTGTGTGTAATATTTAAATAAGCTGCGAGGTAGTCCTGATACAATTGGCTGTCCCGCCCTCACAACGTCTGAAACGGTGACCACTTATAATTGTTACCAATTCCACTCTGGTCGTGTCGCTTCCCTTTGGTTCCCCTAGCCCAATAGGGAACGTAACACGTGGGGGCTCTCGTCCGGGATATTTAAATTAATTCCTGGGGTTATAGGTGGTTTTCTTATAGCTATACATTTTGTAAAAACGTGTGGGCGGTACACCCGAGAATGGCATCCATCACTTTAGAATCGTTCTTGGTCTGGCCGTCCTATGAGGAGCTGGATCGGTGTAAAAAGGACGATTTGATGGAGATAGCGCGGCACTTCAGTCTTGTGGTGAGTCGGCAAATATTAAAAAAAGAGTTGAAGGCATTGGTAGTGGATGAGATGGTGAGAAGGGAATAAACTCAAAGTCCGTCTCGCCCGACTACAGTTGGAAGCTAAAGACAGGCAACTTCAGTTGGAAGCTAAAGACAGGGAGCAAGACAGGCAGTTTCAGTTAGAGATAAGGAAAATCGAGGCAGATAAGGAAGTCTGGATCCGGATACGGCAGATGGAGCTAGACTCCGAACTGCGCGCATCCGGTGTTGTTGGCAATCCTAGAGAAAGCTTTCCAATTCCTTCTCATCCACCTGCCTTTAATGTAGGGAAACATATTGCATTAGTGCCGGTTTTCCGTGAGACTGAAGTGGATGCATATTTTGGTGTGTTTGAACGCATTGCAGCGGCACTACAGTGGCCGGCTGAAGCCTGGGCTCTGTTAGTGCAGTGTAAACTTCACGGGAGAGCTCAGGAGGCGGTTGATGCTCTTTCGCTAGAGGATAGTCTAAGTTACGACCTGGCAAAGCGTGCCATACTTAGGGTGTACGAGCTAGTTCCCGAAGCTTATCGGCAGAAATTTAGGAATCACAGAAAGGGTTCTAATCAAACACATGTCGAGTTCGCCAGGGAGAAGGGAGTGATGTTCACTAAGTGGGTTGCTTCATGTAAAGCGGTGGATTATGCTGCTCTGAGGGAACTGATCATGTTGGAGGAGTTCAAGAGATGTTTGCCTGATCGTATTGTGGTATACTTGAATGAACAGAAGGTAAACTCTCTCTCTCTGCTGCCGGTGTGTTAGCTGATGAATATGTGCTTACGCATAAATCTGTGTTTTCTCCTGTTTATACTGAGAGGTCCCGTAGTGTGTCCGACGCCCCAGTTACTGGGCCGTTGAATGTGCATGACGTAACTACAGAGGAGAGAGAGTGCTATTATTGTCACCAACCTGGACATGTCATCGCCAACTGTGCAGTTCTGAAGCATAAAGAGCAGCCACAAAACATGTCCCCTCCAAAAAGTATCGGTCTGATTAAAGCAGAGTCATCCCTTATCCCTGCAACTGACCGTGACGATGGTGAGATAGATCCCTGTTTTAAGCCTTTTGTGTTCGAGAGGTTAATATCCTTAACTGGGGAGTGTGCCGATCAGAGACCTGTGTGCATATTACGAGACACCGGAGGCGCACAGTCTGTGATTGTTGCCTCCACACTGCCATTTTCTGAACAGTCAGCCTGTGGTTATGGTTCCACATTATGCGGCATTGAGATGGGTTATATCCCACGGTCCATACACAAGGTACATGTACAGTAAGACCTAGTAACCGGTTTCTACCCAGTCGCTGTGTGTCCAGCGTTACAGTTAAAAGGGATAGTGTTTTTAATGGGAAATGACATTGCGGGTAGTAAGGTGACCCCTGCACTCAGGGATGACTCAGATGCTTTCTTGCCTGATCCTACGATTGTGCCGGTGCTCCCAGACAAGGTTGGCAGGTTGGCAGACAAGCCTTTCGACTTTCCGACTCTCTCAGTAACCCGAGAGTGTCTGCTGATTTATCGGATATTCATCTTAGTTTTGGTGCTAATTCTACAGCACGTTGAGATCTGGGTAGGACTCAGCCTGTGGCCAATCATAGTCGTGTTCCTCTGTTATGATCCCTACGTAGCCTGTCTTAGCGTACACAAGCATGATCAGTGTCTCATGCGCTGGGCTCTGATCGTGCGGGACTACAAAACAAGACATCCGTCTTAAACAGAGCTCAGAGAACGCGTTGGCTGATGTATTGTCCAGGTTAGTATGCGATGTTCGGGTGTGATATCAGGTTGGTTTAGTGATGTTAGTGTGTGTTATTAGGTAGATTTGTTAGTGTGCTTGGTTCACAAAGCTGTGGGTTTGTGTCTTAAGGGGGGGGTGTTACGGTTGCTGTTACTGTCTGCTCATTAATCTGCCTGTGAGTATTTTCAGCTGTGTGTGTAATATTTAAATAAGCTGCGCAGTAGCCCTGACGTCATTGGCTGCCCATCCTCTGGTCTGCCTCTGAAGATCGTGATTGGAGCACGCCGGACCCAACGTCTTCCAGTCGCAGCGCAGCGCCGGCGCACACTGCCGGCGCACACTGCCGGCGCACACCTGCTGCAGATGATTATAAAGCCCGGGAACAACTACCACTCTGGAGGCTCTGTTGAGTGAACAGACGCCTCTCGCATTTTGCTCTTCATTCTGTGGTTAATCTTGTGTGTCTATCTCCGTGTGATATTGTGTGTTAGTAGAGTGTAGAGTAGGTTAGTTAGTGTTTAGAGTATAGTTAGGATTTGTGACTGTTGCCTTTAGTTTAGCTGTGTTTTGTGTAGACTCCCTTTGTTAGTTGTACCACTCTTGAAGTGAGGTTTTGTTTCGTTCTTTAGTTAGTGTACTAGTATTTATTTTCCCCACATATAACTAGACTCCTGTGTTAGAGTCCTTCCTTTGTTTGTTTCAGGCTGCCTGCCTGCCTTTTGTTTACATTGCTGTCTAAAATAAACCCCTTATGATAATTACCAATACCAATCTGGTTGTGTTGCTTCCCTTTGATTCCCCTAGTTCAGAAGGGAACGTAATACAGGCACATAGACAAACAGAAAAGCACACAGGTTTGTGAAGTATTTGTTCCATCTTTTTATTTGTATTATCCCTTGTTTCATTATCTCTTGCTTTTTATCTCTACTTCTGTCCTTATGTTTGTGCTCACTGCAAAGCACACTGTGACAATCCCCCTTTATAAATAAACTGGGATCTTATGGTTGCTGTCAGAAAAATATGAAGCAAAGCTCCAACTCACCTGCATGTCTTCATCTGTGCTGGAAGAAGCTGCATTCTGTTCCTGTGCAGGCAGCCACAATCCAACACTTTTCAACAGGTACTCTTTGCCTTCCTGAAAACAGTATAAGGCATATAGGTGTAAATGCATGTGTATATGTATGACTGTGCAACTAAACCCCAAAATATATCATATGTATACACTCACAGATGAGGACAACCAAATTAGCTTAAAAGGAAAGATTTTTAGTTTGCATCATCCAGTACATGCTGGATCATGAAAGCTCCATATATGTCAATGGCCATTTGATATATAAAGACTATTTTATTTTCAAAAGTATCACCTGAGTATTCAAAAATAGTTGCCGGTTGTGGGATGCTGTAGTGTGAATGGAGCGAGCCTGACCCCTACAGTTTACAGCTAGTATTACAGATCCACTTCATTCCACAGATCTCTTGTTTTCCCTCAGTTTGGTGATGTAAGAGCATGAAGTACTATTTGCGGTCATTTGCGCCGCTTTTTAGATAGCTACACCTGCCAATAAAAAAAAAGCACCTTTCTATTTCCTATGCAAAGGTCAGCCAGGATGATCTAAAGACACTGTGAATAATGTTCACTATGTTCTTACTTCCTGTATTAACTGGTTTCCAGGTAACATAGGGAAAGGTTTATGATATTTTAAATATGAAATCCTGTCCTTACAGTAAAACAAAATGTCAGCTTAGGAGAACTGGAAATTGTTGAAAATGATGTGTTATTGAACTCAAAGACACATTAGTGAGTTGAATAAGTCAAATTTTGCAAAGTCCACTTTCAAATACAAAATGGGAAGCATTCTTAAGCATGCTCTACAAAAGTGTGTTAGAGAAATGTTTGGATTGAATGTTGTCTGCCTTTATTAACAGTTAGTAAATCAAAAATACATAAAATATAATTAACAAATTGTTCCAAAGTCATTATCAGATACTTCATGCTGTGAAGTTCTTGTAGAATATTTTCTAAATGAGTCCAGCAGGCTGCTCTTCCATCTCTCTCATTTATCAGATGACTCTATGACCTCAATGATCTGCCCAGTAATTAACATTCCTATCGGCTGACCTATCTGTGTGTGTGTGTGTGTGTGTTAACGAAAGTGTCCATCTGCTGATTAATGGCATACAATTCAATTTGTTCAGAATAATTAACTCAGCAGATTCTTGCTGTAATGTCTGTGGCGATAACTCATCGTGTGTGTGTGTGTGTGTGTGTGTGTGTGTGTGTGTGTGTGTGTGTGTGTGTGTGTGTGTGTGTGTGTGTACACTGACCTGGTTTCTCTCTGTACTGAACAGGTAACTTGCCATGAGCTGTAGAGCCTCAGGGTTGTCATGGTGATACTGTAATGCTCTCTCAATGAGTTCTTTGCATTTGTCTCCAGCCCCCTCTTCCATACTACATTCACACACCAAAAAAAAAAACCCAAATATCAATTCATTACCGAGGCAGTAACAGGAAATGGGATTATACAAGTCAAGAGTTTAACTTTGTGTGATCTACCAGAGGTCGGTGAGATAAACCTCTGCCACTGAGCAGTAGGCTACACAAACATCCTTCGCTGTGGGGAGCTCAGCGTCTTCATCTGCTGGGGCAGCAGCTGCAGCCTCAGCCTGCTGGAGGAACAGAGAGCAGATGACTTAAAGGGGACCTATCATGCAAAATGCACTTTTGTACGTCTTTTATACATGAATATGTGTCCCCGATGTGTCAGGGAACTCACCAAGTGTCAGAAAACACAACCCTCTCTCTTTTCCTCCATACCCAAATCTCTAAAAACGGGGCTGCAACGGATCTGATACAGACTGATACAGATTTGAACTAGAGAATGCAATTCCTGAATAAATTGCTAGTGGGAATGCTTTATGCTGAAAAGCTGACGCTAAACTGCTATGCTGAAATGTAATGTGTAAGAAGAAAGTGAATCATTTAGATTAAAATGAAATGTGTAAGAAGAAAGTGAATAATTTAGATTGAAATGAAATGTGTAAGAAGAAAGTAAAGAATTTAGATTGAAATGATACATGAACACTGGGGGCTTGAATACGTGATGAGAAGAAAATAAAGTAAAAAGGCTTGGAAAAGCAGCAGAATATTTGAACCGGAAACTTCTGAACTAAGTTGATGGCGAATGATCTGTCGCCATGGCAACGGCATTTGATGACACCCCATAATATGCTTAGATGCGTTGATGGCTGCATCGTTACCAAACCTGTGAAGTCTTGGGCTGTTTGGAGTATTTTCACTGAAGTTATGAGAAAACCGTGTTTCCAGGCGTGCATTTTGTTGCCATGGTAACGGCAATTGAAGAAATCTCAAAACTGTCCCGTAGATGTCTTCAAGGCTGGACTGTGAGCACACTTGAGCACTTTTTGAAAATGTTCATAGGAGTTATAGCGACATCATGTTTTATGGCGAGGGATATGTTTCCATGGAAACAGCATATGGTGAGATCTCAGATTTGGCGTAGAGCTCTTGAGGCATGGACCGGTGATATACAAGTGAAGATTGGGGGACAATTGGACCGTGTCCGTTGGACTTACAGCGACATCCTGTTTCATGGCGAGTGGTTTGTCGCCATGGCAACGGCATTTGATGACACCCCATAATACGCTTAGATGCGTTGATGGCTGCATCGTTACCAGACCTGGGAAGTTTTGGGCTGTTTGGAGTATTTTCACTGAAGTTATGAGAAAACCGTGTTTCAAGGCGAGCATTTTGTTGCCATGGTAACGGCAACGGAAGAAATCTCAAAACTGTCCCGTAGATGTCTTCAAGGCTGGACTGTTAGCATACATGTGAAGTTTGAGCACTTTTTGAACATTTTCATAGGAGTTATAGTGACATCATGTTTTATGGCGAGGGATGCGTTTCCATGGAAACAGCATATGGTGAGATCTCAGATTTGGCGTAGAACTCTTGAGGCATGGACCGGTGATATACAAGTGAAGATTGGGGGACGATTGGACCGTATAGATTGGACTTACAGCCTCATCGTGTTTCATGGCGAGTGGTCTGTCTCCATGGCAACGGCATTTGATGACACCCCATACTACGCTTAGATGCATTGATGGCTGCATCGTTATCAAACCTGTGAAGTTCTGGGCTGTTTGGAGTATTGTGTTGCCATGGCAACGTCATTTGAAGAAATCTCAAAACTGTCCCGAAGATGTCTTCATGGCTGGACTGTTGAAGTCTGCTGCATGTCAGTTGGAGTGATGACATCATCGTGTTCCATTACACAGGTTGTTTATACTTGAGCTAACGAGCTCTGTAGAGATCACAGGTTTCCATTGTTCTGAGTGAGAGATAAACCTCTTACATGTGAACGTTTTGTGGAAGAACCGTAACAGATATCTGTGAAATTTCAAAACGTGAAGCTTGTCAAGGAAGTTGAGTATCTGAAGTGTAATTTTTGTGTAGTTTCGGGTTAATAATGTGGCCTTTTTGTCAGTTTAACTAAAGGTGTGCGGCTGCTACCGTGAGGAAATATCTGCCTGAAATTACAATGGGCTTCAATGGAGGAATTTTGAAAGCTTTTGTCACTTCATGCCCTCAAGAGGCATTTTGTTGAATTATTTTGCTTAATTATTTGTCATTTTTCAAGCTACGAGATGTTTTCCTACGTTTTTCATGATAAATTATGTCCCAGGAATGTAGGGTTTGGGAATTATGGCAGTTTTAAAAAAATATATGAAGGCAAATTTCAAGATTTCCTCCCCTCTAGCTGTGACATCACGCACTCTAGTTAATGTTAAAATCTGAAGAAAACCTCTAAAACAAGGTCTGAACAATGTTTAATATCTCTAAAAGTAAGAATCAGATTTAAAAGTTGTTTTACACAAATAATGTCAGAAAGATGTGTAATATTTTAAAGTTGGAATGAGGTTTCTGAGTGAAAGTATGAATGAACAGTTAGCAGTTGAATTTGCGTGAAGATTTGTTGAAGTCTGAAGATTTCCTCCATTGACTTCAATGTTAAAAATGTGATGCATTATGGGATGTATCTCTGGAATTATGAAAGTTATGAATGAGAAAAGTAATAGCCATCGATTCCCGACCGAGCTGAACGTTTTGATGTTTGAACGGAGTTTCTGCGATGTTCAATGCGGGAGAAGAAGAGGACCAAAATACCGGCGGAATAATAATAATAAACTTTTCGTCCGTAGAATAACAGTTAGTTGGAATGCTGTTAACAGCATTCCCACTAAAATATCTCTGACGTCAGAAACAAGGAGCTCCGCCTATATGGGCAACTCTCCACCTATCAGGGGAATGAGAGGTTGCCGTGGCATGGTAACAGCATGGTAACAGCATGGTAACAGCATGGTAACAGCATGGTAACAGCATGGTAACAGCATGGTAACATGACGCTCGTGCCTGGTCAGCTGCAGCTCATTTGCCACAGAATCAGCCCTTGCAAAAACAGGGCTGGAATACAGCAAATAGAGCGAAATGAGGCATGGCTAAAATGCATGATCTGTTTGGTATTTTGAAAAAAAAACTTCACAGACATGTTTTATATAGGTATGTTCCTACAATATATTATTCAAATATAGCATGATAGGTCCACTTTAAAGATTCTTTACTTATAAAAAAACAAAAATAGTGAACATGGCATGCACATTTGTAATATTATTAACAATTAAGTTATCCAAAAAAACTGCACAACTTCCCTTCTCTCCCAGATAAACTCTATCTAAGTCATACAGGTAATATTTCAACATATTAGAGAAGAAAAAGAGCAGTTGTAAATAATGACATTAATGGTGGGTGAATTCCATTTAGCTACACTGGTAGTGTCAATGACCAGGACCCTAACTTCTTAATGGGACACTTAAATCTAATGGAGCCATTGTTTATGTTATAAGTGACAGCAGCAGCATTGCTTTTCTTTTTATACAATTCAAAATATCAGCTATAAAAAAAATACCTTTGAAGATCTAAATTATACAAAAAATGTGTGCCTTTCCTTGTTATCCTTTCTTAGCCAAAATCAAATTATGTGAGAAAGTCCTCGGAAGCAGACTCCTAGAATCATGCATATGACTTATGTCCCTGCATAGCAGGACTGAAATCCAATATTTGGTCTATTTTTGGAAGTACTCACAACTTCAATAATTCCTATTTTGATAGCCTAACTCTCTGAACTACTTTAAGTAAGCTCCACACTTCCCAGCAACAACTGGAATATGCCATACTTAAAGCAAAAACACTTACACTCACTGGAAAATACAGAAACAATGTCACTCTAACAACGGCTGAGCTCATTAACAGATACTTCAGAGAGAACCAGATGTGTCATCAGGGACAAGCTTGAAGAATTTAAAGAAAAAACCTGGAACCCATTCCTTTTATATTTGGAGTAAGGTTGTTGTGTGGAAAACACTTAAACAGAACACATTGAGAGGGAGGAAAAGGAAAAGCTGGTGGTAACTTTTTGATCTTTTTGCATTTGTTTAGTATTTTGTGTTGTTTGAGCAAATTTGAAGGTGTTATCAATTACAATTGCTGTATACGATGAGCATGACAGTGCTTTAAAATAAAAAAGTATTAATAAGTAAAATGATCAAGATACTATTGATAATTATTCATATATTGTTCAACAGCACCCTCTTGTGAAAATGAATACCATTACACTAGCATTAAGCCTTGGGTGTAATGGCATTTCTGCTTAGCTCATGAAGAGTATGTATATATAACCATTGAGGGAATGGAAGTAAGTATAGCGCTTTACTCACTGTGGTCTGGGCTTGTTTTTCCAATGCAGACAGCAACACTTGTATTCCTTTAGTGTAGAAGTCTACAGACTCCTGGCCGGTGTTGATTTGTCCTAGATACATGTACTTACTGTGGCCTACATCTGGGCTCAGCTCCACTGCACGCAAAAAAGCTTAGAGATATTTGGTCAAGGAGGCTCACTCAAACAGAATGAACATTTAACAGGGTTTAAAGGTCACCTATTATGCAAAATCCACTTTTTCATGTATTTCATACATAAATATGTGTCCCCTCTGCGTTAAGAGATTCTGAAAGTTTCGCTCACTTTTTGTCCTAATCCATTTATATAAAAACCTGTCTGAAAATTAGCTGATCAGATTTTGGCCACTTTATGATGTCATAACGATTTTTTTTGGCTTGTGTAACCATTAGCCAATAACCAACCAAGGTAACACTGAATCTCCTCCTAGAGCACCATTGTGTTCTTTTTAACCAAATATCTCTCAGAGGGGCGTGGGGAGGGGCTCCTTATCTTCATCTAAACTAAAGTAACAGACAGAGAATCAGCACTTTTGATACAGGGCTGAAACAGAGGGGATTATGGGATGCTACAATGCATAATTGTTTTGGTATTTCGAGCCAAACACTTCAGAGACATGTTTTGCTTATAACTGAGAGAACTATAATATATTGATGAAAAAGAGTATAATAGGGGACCTTTAAATTAAACAACTGCACATTCAAAAAAAGAATAAACCTGCATAAAGGATATTTCCTTAGCTTTTTCTGTGTCTCCTAGTTCAGAGCAGATGTGTCCCTGCATGTCCAAGGCTTGTAGGTTTGAGGACTCCACATCCAGGGCTCGTTGACAGAAAAGGCGAGCCATCTCAAAATCAAAACTGTCCATGCATTCCTCTGTCTGTACAACAGATAATCACATGGTATAACAACAAAAACATGCACAAGATAATCATTAGTCAAATACATTTCAAATGGCATCACTATTTCTGGTTAGTCTTTGTTGTGTATGTCTTGTCAATATCACCTTTTCGAGAAGCTGCAGCACAGAGTACTTCTCAGCTGACTTCTTCTTGGCTTTTTCATGTGCTCTTAGTTTCATTCTTTCCTGAGGTGACACTCCAACAAATCTTGGATCCACTGGTAAAAAATAAATAGAGAGACAGGGTTAGTTTTAGCTTATTTTGTCTGGTAAAGAGTTGGAATGTAAAGCAAAGCATGACTATTTGCTGTATGATAGGTTTAGGCAACTGTAAATAGCTATCAACATGTTGAATCATTGAACACAATTACGGTTTGGGTTGATGTCTTTCCTCTTCGGCTTGCCTTTCTTTTTGCCCTTAGCCTGTCCTCCCATAGTGGTGGAAAATATGTTTTATATTTTCCGGAATTCTGTCTTAAACACAGACTTTCCCAAAGTGTGAATATTACACGCGTGTCAAACAAGAAAGGATTGCAGTACGCATGCTCTGTTTCGTCACTGGGTGGCTGCTACGGAAAGAGGTAAAGGACAAGCTAAACGGTTCTACAATAACGTTTTTTTTACTATGAAATACATGACAGTGACACGTTTTTTGCAACATTGCGCTCTAAACCTGTGCTTTAAAACTGAAAAAGCCTATAAAAAAACCAGAACTTAAAATGTCTTTCTCCAAAGAACGGATAATTTAAGGCGGGCAATAAATGAATAAACCGACTTCCTGTTGGTGGGCGGGTGCTTGATATGATCGAGACGTCTGTAGCCCAATGAGGTGACGCGTTGAGGCTGAACCCCTCAACGCATCCGGAACTTGCTGGATTTCAACCAATGGGCAGTCACGTCAAATGAACGTCAACGCACAGTTTTTTTACACTTCTGTTGTAAATAAACGAATGACAGAGAGGCTACTGATAGTTAAATTGCTACCAAAATATATAACCAATACGGAATCGCATTACTCGACTGTGTGCCAAGGTAATACGCTTGAACGTTATCTAACTAATGGCACTCAGTATGCTTTCATAAAGCAACGATCGGCATGGTGTCGTGGGAGAGGCAATTGAATGACAAAGCAATCAAAGAGTAGCTGCTAGTAGTAAAGCTAATGCTATCTGCTGACATTACCAAGTGAACTCAGCTCTCAAAAAAATCAGCTTTTATTTTACAACAGCTTTCAAGGTAACAACACCGCAATAGAAAATGATTACGATTATCCTTCTTCTGTCGGTACTTTTAGTACTAACCATCCGTTGTAACGAACGTTATTTAACGTTTATCCAACGGTTAGCTTTATCGCTGATTTATAAAACGAGCGAGTAATGTTATATAGTATTACACTGATGTGTTGTATACGCCCCATTGTTGACTTAGCTATGCAATAAAGTCCACCCGTGTTTAATAATGTGGTCTCTTTTGTATAAACTGTACGCTTAGCACATCTCTCTGTTTCTTTACTTTGTAGGCTGTTGCGGCTAAGTTGATGTCATTCCTACCCACCAGTTTGCTCCCACTGACTGGTGTCGGACTGTGTCGTGTAACACAGGCAGCTTGTGGCCAATGCCACAGGCTCTACCTTCTGAGAGAAGCGGGATATCAACTTTTAAAAGAGTTCCCAAGCTAGCCTTAACAGACCTATCGTGTACCCTCGTGGCTGTTGGACTGAAGAGGGACAATTGTCATGTCGGAGTTAAATCAAGAGGTGGTGGATTTGGTTTGGGGCAGACCCTCCAGTGGAGTAGTTTCTGCATCCATATTCCGCAGATGGACCCAAGGTATGCTGCTTTATCTAAGTATTATGATATAAATGAAAGCGGTTTTGCAGAAAATAATGAGAATATATTCCACCCATGTTAGGCAGAGAGCCAAGTGTCTCCAGGTTTTTTTTCTATCCCAAGTTTACAACAGGCAATTTATTCTGTTCAATCCTCCTCTATAGCTGATGGCCAACTAAGCAGCTACTTATCCTGTTGTTGTGTTTGAGTTTAGTTTAGTTTATTTATTTATTTATAGTGTCGTGGACAGTCCCCATCAATGAACTGTCACACAAACAGTAAATGGAGCAGCTTTAGCCGACATGGCTAATTTCCAGCTGTTGTCCCCGGCCAGATGGCAATAGACACTCTTAAAATCACAATATATCAACAGCATTAGTTGTAAAAAAAATATAAAATAAAATAAAAAAGTTCAGCAGGAATTTGCTCTATGGCCTCCAATGCTAACACCTGTGGCTTTATGCACAGTGTCTTAAGAAATGCCTCACCTGTTATCACTGTCAACATGTTTACGGTTCACTTGCCTGTGTTTTTATGACAGGATTTGTTTTTTGTGAGAATGAGAAAACAGCACTGGAGCAGTTTGAAGGAGGGCCATGTGCTGTCCTTGCACCTGTCCAGGTAAGGTCTAGTTCAACATCCTAGAGGTTCAAGGTTCATTTATTGTCATTTTACAACACAGGGTTGCCCAACAAAAGTCTGTTTGGCTGGACCATGTGTTTAAATAAAAGTTAGCGTGTAACTTATTGCACCATTTGAATATTGCAAATGTGTAGACCAAGTTTGTTTTTCTTTACAGGCCTTCCTCTTCAAGAACATTCTTTTCAACAGAGAAAGTTCAAACTGGAGACAGATGACAGGTAGAGAGAACATTCCAAAGCATTGTTTTTCTGTTGTTTTAGGTAGCTGTATGGATTGGTTAAACCATGCATATTCTATGTGTGTGTCTGTTAGAAGAGGAGCAAAAAACAGTACTGTGTTCCACACTGAGTGAAATCCTGGAGTCGGCCTGCTCCAGCCCCTCCACAGGGTTCTGCCTGGTGACCTGGGCCAAGGGACAAAGCCCACATAGCAGCACACAGTCACAGTCGCAAACACAGGAGGTGCCAGCACCGGAGAGCAGCCAGCCTCCACAGGAACAGCAACCCAGTGAGGCCTACATCTGTCATATTTAGAATAAAAGTGCACAGACCTGTTCCACTTATTTTCCTAATCCTGCTTTACCAATAATGATACAAACTATAGAAGACTTAACTAGATTAACTATTTTACAGTATGTCGTTTTTTCTGTGCCATGCTCTGATTCTACTATTTGTGTTTTCTTGTGCCAAGCTGCTTTGGCTGCTGAAGACCTTGGCTTTGAGCGATTTCACAGTGTTGTCCAGTAAGTAA
Organism: Gymnodraco acuticeps; assembly: GCF_902827175.1. Taxonomy (NCBI): domain Eukaryota; kingdom Metazoa; phylum Chordata; class Actinopteri; order Perciformes; family Bathydraconidae; genus Gymnodraco; species Gymnodraco acuticeps. The sequence goes on along the minus strand of NW_022990583.1, from coordinate 2,807,293 downwards.
AACTTAATATTCTCACCACAGCACAACACCTTGCATCTTTATACTCATGACCCTCTTCCTCAAAGCAGATAATCTTGTCATTAAATACTGCTGTGGGTTTCTGGCGGGATTAAGACCTTACAAATCCTTGTTACATTTGCCAATATTCAGTACTGGGATAGAGAACTACATATGTGTTAGATACTATCAGTGGGGGGGGGGGGGGTCATTTGATTAATTTAGTCTGCAAGACTTGGCTCTCACATTGAATTAGCTATTTCACTCTGCTTACAAATTGCTGACCAAGCACTTTCACATATTGCCTAATAAAAAAATGTCTACTACCTTTTTACACGCATTCTGTCCGTCACAAACTAAGTGTATGCAAGGCTGCTATTGCCAGAGGGATATTGGAATTTCATCACACAGCCTGCTGGCAGCTGAGACCCCAGTCAGCAGAAAGCAGTGCTGACTCACAAGGAAGAAGTGCATGCTAACTGAGACAGACAACTCCACTAGCAGGCTTTCCAGGGTGGAGCGAAGGAGGGTAGTGGCTCCAAAAAGTCAAGAACCCATTTTTCTTTCCCCTTGGCTGCGTTTAGTTGATTTATTCCACATTGTGAAAGTTATCAATATGAAACTATAATTAATAAACCAGTTATATCGATCCTTGAACCTTACAAATCTGTCTTTTGAGCGTTTCATAAATCATTTTTATGTGTGTGTGCCCTTCCTTCAGTAAGCGGACTGTGATGTCAGTCTCTGGTCTCAGAGAGGAAGTGTTGTCTCTCTGCCACACCTGGAGGGGGTGCTGTGGAGTCTTGCTTTTCCTCTACTCAGTCATCCTCACTAAGGTAAAAAGAAGAAATGGCAACATAGAGGGAGGATATACATATTAAATACTGATTGGCAATACTGAGATTGGTGATGTTGTTTCTACTGGCATATTTATTAAGTGGTTATTCAAATAAGACAGCTTTTAAACACGTACAAATATTGTTTGTTTTCTTAATTCTTAAAGGTGGGGTAGGTAAGTTTGAGAAACCAGCTCGAGTGCACTAGAATTTGAAAATACACAACCGGAAAAAAATCTGCCACTTCCTTACAGAGCCCCTCCTCCAACACACACGAACGCGCACATGACCAATGAGGGCACGAGATAAGTTTGTGCACAGATGGAAGGCTGACAGGCAGGTAGGCCATCCAGTTATTTTAGCCGGGCCGGCTGAAATGATTGGTCGTGCTTTTTACAGTACTACGGCTTCCACAGATGACATTTTTTAATTAATTTTTTGTCAAAGCACTTAAGATATTCATTGCTATCGGGACGTTAAGAGCATTCCATGGAATATAACAAAAAGTGTATCTCGAGCCGGTTTCTCAAACTTACCTACCCCACCTTTAATAAGCTTTTAATCATGGTGTTATATCATTTGTAGTATTTTTCTCTGTGTTCATCAATGTTTAAATTAAATGCAGACTTGTTTTCTGTGCAGGGCATAGAGAATATAATAAATGAGATCCAGGACACAGTGGAGCCTCTGATAGACCCTGTGCATGGCCATGGCAGGTAAAAAAACACCTCTCTTAGGTTGACGACTGACAGCCCTTCTTTTTTTTTTGTGGTAAAGGTTACAGGATGTACAGTATTATGTTTTCTCTGAAAGTGCTGATGTCTCCTTTCTTATCTATCTTTTCAGCCAGAGCCTGGTGAATCTCTTTGTAACTGGCCATGCTGTCTCTAATGTTTGGGATGGAGACAGGGAGTGCTCCGGCATGAGTAAGACTCGCACAAAGTTACAGACACGCCACATTCACACAACAGATGCATGCACAAATACCACGCACAGAATTCAGATCATTCTTACATCCCACATCAATGAACAAAAGGCAACAACTAAATGCCAGTTTGATGTAATTAAACTAATTCTCTTTTTGTTGCTGTTTATTTTCTCCCTGTGCTGGTAGAACTGCATGGTATTCATAAACAGGCATCAGTTGGCTTCCTCACGCTTATGGAATCACTACGCTACTGCAAGGTAAAGACGCATACATGACGCAAATGTGCAAAAGTATATACATATTGTCCAAAAGTTTATGACTAATAGAAATGTGTATAAGCTAAGAGTTAAGAATACAAATAAAGGTTTGGTACTTGTGACTCACTGAGATGCAGGACAATGTGTGAACACAGACCACGAGGAGAGCTACCGTGTGAAAATATGCGCTTGGACCAAACAGACTAACTGTCTCCTCTCTCTTTTGGCTTGATAAAAAAAAATGTCATCTGACAAACTTAAGATATCTTGAAAAACAGGAATCTTAGATATGTATTTATCATCCAAATCCAAATCCAGCTAAGACATGAACTCTTAATTAAAATAGGCAGCAATCGGCCTATATACATTTAAAAGCAAGTTGATGTTGCCAAAGAGAGCTGGTAAGAGTGATTTTAGACCAACTCATATTAAATAAGGAGAGGTCTGTTTATATTTGTATATATTTGGTTTATTGTTTTTGTATGGAAATTAAGCTACATATAAAGAAGAGCCAGCAGCTAATCGGATACATTCCAGCTGAAAATTAGTCGATTTCATAACAGGAGAAGTCAGTATTCATATACAGTGTAATGAACACAGAGGGGGGAAGGAAGTCATTTATTAACATCATGAAAATGTGTATGTAAGTTATACTAAATTGACTAAAAATAGACATTCATTTGTAACGCATTCCTTTTATGTGCGTGTTTCAGGTTGGAGCATTCCTGAAGTCTCCAAAGTTCCCTATTTGGATCCTTGGCAGTGAAACTCACCTCTCTGTGTTTTTTACCAAGGCAAGTTCAATACAGTCATCCATAAGCAGTAACACATATTTCACGCACACAGACACAGTGTGCAACACAGGCCAGTTTCCTCAGCAGGTTTGAAAAACCAAAATATGGAATGTGCTTAACAGATTTAATATAGTGCAGGTCGGATATCAATGTGGGGAAAAAAGGAGGCAGCAAGGGAGGGGAGGGAAAAATGAGCGCTGGAGATAGTCATATATGGCCAGTGCTGTTTCTTGGCTTTTCACCTATCCAGCATTAAGGGGGGAAAGATCAGTTTCCAAAATAAACGTTACAAGTGCAGACACACACTTCATCTTTAAGCCCTTTCTTCGTCACTCTCACGCACATGAAAACAAAAAGTTTATAATTGTCAACCATCTGTGATCAACTAAACAATGTTTTGTTCATATTATATGACCATGATGCACCCTGCTGAGTTTGGACTCCATTGACAGTGTACTTCTGTCTACCTTCACTGTCGGGTTCATTTCAACTATATGGATCACACATGTTACTTTCCTGGAACTTGTTCATAAGAACATGTTTGTTTTTGTCCCAGGAAATAAGGAGCTAAAAAAAGACAAACATCTAGGCTCATGTTTCAGAACAACTGATGATCTTTTCTTTTCCCCTTAATGTTTTTCATTCAGTTAATGTCTCTACTTTTATAACCACATTCACAGCAATTGGCACGCATATGTTGGTTAATTCCCTTGCCCGGTGTTAGTAGTTGGTAATCTTACAGTTGTTTACAAGTCAGTAGCACTTTACAAAATCTTATCCCTGCTTATATTACATTATAATGACAAGTAACACTAACAAGGGTTTGAGTCTAAGTGACTGCTCTTTCCAAGTTGTTGCATTCTGGCTGGTGTATGACTCATTCTGTGCTGCAGAATGCACCCTTTATCAATCAGAAAGTACTACATCAGAGCAGGTATATTTTGGGGGAAAGGAAAAACAGTTCAGGAAACTCTGAAACCAGGATCATGTGGTCAAAGTGCAGGAAAATGATCCAGACTTCCTAAAAGGGTTCTTGGAAAAAGGACTACAAGATCATTTTCCTTCCAACTCAGATAATCACCATGTCACAAGGTATATAATACTGATTGAGGTCAACCCTGCTGTTGTAACTAAGAGAAACTTTGAATCATCAGATTCCTGAGTGTGTTTGGGCGTGTACACACTCACCCAGTTTGCTCTCAGACATGCATGTTTATCATCTCTATCAGTGAACATGCAACATGATACATTGCTGAGGCCAATGAAGTAAAGCTGGCAGGTTTGGTTGTAGCAAATCGATTCTTCCTGCTGTTGTGAAAATGGCACCAGAAAGGAAGAAAAATCCCAGGCAATCATCTCCATCATAAAGCCACACCCTTCGTATACCATTGATTAAAAGCTCTGTAACATACATCTAGCTCAGGCCTGCTAGGCGAGTGGATCATATGTTGGGTCAGTGATGAGCCAAAGTCGTCATGCATGCGCTGATGACTTACCGATTTCTACAACTCCCCCGGCACTGGTGACATGTCCACATTATACACACATACAATCTGACTCATACACACACATTCCAGAGCACCGGGAATGTGTGTGTGTGTCCTAGCATTACTATACTTGTGGGGACCTAAATCTGTTTACACAGTCACATGTGGGGACTCGCCTCCCTTATGGGGACAAATTGGAGGTCCCCATGAGGGGAATCATTAATTTTAGGGTGAAGACTTGGTTAGGGTTAGGGTTAGGCATGTGTTGGTTATGTGTTGGTTATGGTTAGGATAATGCATGTAAGTCAATGTAATGTCCCCTGAAGTGATGTATACATGGTGTGTGTGTGTGTGTGTGTGTGATTCCTGAGTTCCCATCTGGATCCACACATGCATATGGACTGACGTACATGGCTGACGCTACACTGTGCCTCTATAACTTTGAGTCAAGCTGAAGCAGACATGGGGAAATGCTGGCAGAGCGCACTCACTTTGACCCCGTCCTCCTCGAAAGGGAATCAATGTTGGGGGCTCATTTGAAGCTGTGATTTCCCAGGCTTGGTGATACAAAAATACACGTTACCTGGTTATGTAGCTTTTAGCTGCTATTTTAGAACCATCCCAACAAAAGCAGAAAACCTGATCCCTGCCTCTGATGTGTCAGCGGCTCTTTCTGTCTGCCATTGGGGACGGGTGTGCATTCCCCCGAGTCGCTGTCGGTGTGTGACTGCGGCTTTCAGAGCATCAGCCTAATGGCATTAGTGTTTTTTTATCTAATCTACCTACACAAAAGCCATTCCACCATCTTTACCCACAACAGCCCCCACACTCTGTCGTGTGTGTGTGTGGGGAAAAAGAGGCTAAGTGTGTATAATGGCATGTAATGGGATCTGTTTTTGGAAAAGAGTTGAGATGCCAGCAGAAGGAGGGACAGGGAAAGAGACAGATGGAGAGCGAAGAAGGATGGGTGATGGATGAGACAAAACATGCAAGATGTTTCCTTCCTTCCACATCTTTTAAGCAACTATCCACTCCAGTGTACGGCAGGTGGTTCGCCAAAGTAAAGAATTCCATCGGGTATCTCAGCCAACCTCTTCAGATTATCGGTCCCTTATGGGAAGGAAATAGGAAGAAAGGAAGGATGCACTTTAAAGAGTGGTGCCGTGGTCATTTGGGAAAGTGGGGGGGGTGATCCCCCTGTGACTCTTCTCATCACTCTTTCCTCTCCCATGCTGAGTGATGAGGTTCACAGACTTTATCTCTGCTTCTCAAGGGAGTAAAATGTGTGTGTGTACAGTAGTCGTGTTCTGGGTCAGTTATTTACTAGGAGAGAGAGCAGCCGCTGTGGCGCTTCGTGTCCCTTAAGACTCCAGCTCCTGTCTGCAAAATGTCCTTCATGGACTGGTAAAGAGCAGGAACCATAATGCAAGGACATGTATGTGAGGTTAGTTCAGTCAGGCTTTATTGGCAAAGCAAAACCACAGTAAAATAATAGTATTGTCAATATATCGTTGACAATCATATATGATAATAGTAGTAATATTTGTGTGATAAAATGTCACTTGTGGTTTATTAACTTCCTTTCCACTGGCCATCTAGTTCCAATGGAGTTTACTCGTGTCAAAGCAAGTCATTTCGAGTTTAGTATATTATATCAAATAATTGAGCATTGTCAAAAACAAGCTTCAATTGTGATATATCATGGGCAAATCACACACAAAGTTATTACACTTTAAACCATGTTATGCATTGCATTAAACCAACTCCAAGTATTTCTCAAACAAAGTCAAACTTCTAGTCCCAAATATTATTCGTTTTACATTTGGAAATGCAACATGATATGATCATTTCTGCACAATATGACGCCAGTAATCTTATATACATTAATAGGAAGAAAAGTGTGTTCTTTCCATTTCTTATAATCAGAGGGTGCGGGCCACACAAACGGAACATCACAAAGCGGTGTACATTAACAGTCATTAATAATCTGTGACAGGTCAGACCATGGGACATTGTATCGGGATGAAAAGCTGTCTGTGTGTGTGTGTGTGCTGCATTATTCTTCCTTTCCCCCTGTGTGTCATTTCCTGTTATAGAACCCATCATTACGCTCTGTAACCATCCTCTGGTGTCACCTCTCTTTCATGGTGAGACACGGCCTTTCTCATTCACGACAGCTCCATAAATCACTACTTTGTCCTGTCTGTCACACCTGAAACACTTGCTACAGGGGATATTTCAGACACTCCTTTGGAGCAGGAGAGATAGGTTTTCCATTGTCTCCTGTACTTCTTATCACATGGGACAGAGGTTAGTTAAGGTGAAAAAAAGACTTGCATGTACGAGCCATCACACAGACCCCCTCCTCAGCCTGTCATGTAGTGGGGCTGTCGCTGCCTGCGAGGAACAAGGCAGGAGACGCTGTCCGAGACCTCTGCTTTGTTGTCCTGAAATCGATCCTCCAGATGCACTCTATGGCCACTCAGAGCCTCTCAGCACACACAATGGCTCTTTGGCTGGACCGGAGGGAAAGAACGAGTAACCCTAGTAAAGTTCCATGCCTACCTGTCCTTCCTGAAGTGCCTACCTGCACGAAGAGATAAAGGACAAAGGCGGGGAAGGAAGAAAGAATGGAAGCAAAAGTCAAGAGATGGAAGGAAGGATATACTCCAAAAGTGGAGTAGCTACTTAGTGCAGCTTGTAAGAAGGGATACAAATAGGGCAAGAGAACGAACAAGAGAGGCAAAAGGCCTGATTGGTTTGAGATGTCAACTTAAGAGAACCACAACGTCTGGGGACAAGAGGCAACAGCACATGGGAAAGAGGTAGCAAACCAAGATTAATGTAAAACAACACAAACACTGTATATTGACTATAATACAGTGCAGAGTTCATATTTTGCTACAGACAAGTCTGGATGTGACTGGAGTCTTAACTCGTAAAGTTAACTAAAAAGTGGACTTACAATCGAAAAGCCTTTTTCTTGTCAGTTGAAATAGCTAGATCTTCGAGATCACATGTTAGGTATCAAAAATGTATTCTTGTTTTGCTCAGAGGAAATGTTCGGCGTTTATTTTTGTATTACATCCATTGTGTGGTGCGTTTGTGTGCGTTACTTTGTTCCTACGTAGGGTAGCTTGTCTTTGCTCTGTAAGGAGGTCAAGGCTTTGGGTGAAAAAGTCTGACTGTGTAGTTTGGAATGTGCCCCTTGATATCATAAGGCACACTTATGGATTTGCACTGATGCCAGGTCCTGATTGAGTTTGTCATTGTACTGCATCGCTGCACCAGTATGAATGTTTTTGCACAGAGAGAACAGGATGCCGGCTTGTATTAGACTATAAACAAACAATTCTCGGCAGGGGACGGGCCTAATTATTGCAGATTCTCTCTCTTTCTCAGACACACTCACACACACTGCAACACAGTTGGGTCGAGAGAAGAGAAACACTGAGATACAAAAACATGCACTTACACACACACACCTTCCCTGTGGAGTGTGTTAGCTCCATGACATGTTTTCCAACTCAGCAGCGTCTTCCTCAGGCCTCTAATAAAACGCAGATCAAAGGCAGCCAGGCAGACCTGTCATCACACACACAATTATGTAATTTTTTTGCTCACATTGTGCTCGTATGTGCATGATCTTATTCACACGTGAGTCATTATCTTTTCTATGTGTTCATTAGCCTCATATTGGCGTGTATAGGTTGGAAGTAATAGTATGTTTTGTGTTGTTTTTCTTGTTCATGACCACTTGTGACTGTTTTGTCTTCCGGTAAAGTGTGGACATCTCTGTTATTACCAGGCCATTTACACAGAATGTGTCCATCTTCTCTTGAAGATAATAAACTGTGTAAAGTGAGCGTTAGGTCACGAGGCACATTGGACTAATAGCAGCCTGATTGTATCCGACAGCTTAAGATCGATTTGGTTTCTCATGACTTTAGAAAGGGGAACACTTCTTCTTAGTTTAGGTATACTGTTAATACATAATAATGGCATTGTATTTAGTTCTTATTAAAACAGGTCATGTTTCAAGACACACACGTCACTGTTGATCCTACATTTAATACGTGTGTCTTCAGACTGCAGTTGGACACTTAGCAACTTTTTTTGTGAGCACTTTATTCCTCCCGAGACACCAAAAGGACCCTTGCTCAGCCCCTGCAAGTGAAACATGAACATATGTAGCTAATGACAAATGTGCCGTCAGATTTATGAAGCCTGTAATGTTAACACACCAAGACGCTGCTGTACTCTGTGTGACAGAACCGTGTGTGAGCGCGTGTTCGCCTGTTTTTCTTTGCATCTGAAGAGCCGGCAGCTGGAAGTCATCTCTTTCTCGATGTGTCCAGCTGAACCCCTCTCTCCCCCCCCCCTTCTCTTTCCCTAAGTAAGGCCCTGAACACGGTAATAGGTGGACTGTGAAACCCTAGCAGTCTGCGTGGATCTGAGGCTCAGATGAGCAGGGTTAATTTGCTCTCAGAACATTGTGTGTTTGTTCAGCGCTTTGTTGTCATAAATAACCTCCCTCTCTCGCTCATAAGAAAGAACAGTGAGAACCCCCTGACTCTCGCCTACACACTTTGCGTGTGTGTGTGTGTGTGACGGATCACTTTTTGAGAAGTCTCTAATTTCATCCTCTCTTGGAGACACATCCCTTCTATCTTCTCTGAGATTCTTAAACTTTAGTCAATGTTTATATCATGCAATATATTTTCCAGGGACTATGACACCTTTGCAATCCTTATGTTTAGATAAAAAAACTGATTGTTTATCCAGCAGTTTAAGTTACTGTAAGCGCTTGACAAGATCTGTCAGTTAGTATAAAGATATCCGATTGTTCTTAAGGATATCAAATAAGAGAGGGCATGACATGACTTCTATCTACATGAGATCTGTCACAGGAATGCAAAATGGCAACACTCAAGTGCACTCATTCAGGCTGTGTCACGCTGCTTCCCTAACCTCTCTTCAGTAGATGTTGTCTTTGTTTACTTTTATTGATTAAATGAGTCTTACAATTAGGGATGACAGATGCACGGCTTTGGAGAGTTTCTACTCTGGCAGTCAAAGACAAAAAGATGCAGACGTTGGATAAATGTGAGCTTAGGGGATTTTCTATGCTTCTAGATCAGGGGTGTCAAACTCAATTTCATCGCGGGCCACATTCGCATAAAGGTTGCACTCAAAGGGCCGGTTGTAACTATATAATATATATATCAAATAATGTATTATATTACATTATTGCCTCTGAATTGGATTATTATCGGATAGGGTAATAACTTAGTAATTAACTACGTCTGAAAGCAGAAGTCCAGGGCAAATAATTGCAAGTCTCTTCAGTGTGCATGTCACAAAACAAGATGCATTGTGGGACATGTAGTTTATGGGAAACCTGCTTCTGTAAAGTGGCATGTAACCGTATAATAATCGCATTATATTCTTTGCAAGCTCTTGCGGGGCCACAGAAAATGAAGTCGCGGGCCGGATTTGGCCCCCGGGCCTTGAGTTTGAGACCCCTGTTCTAGATGATCTGACAAGTACTTTGTTTGAATCCTGCTGGGGTCCTTGGTGTAAAGAAAACAAGGAATGGTTCATTGAATCAGCATCTACATTGTATCCTAGTCTTAGGGGCCATCACCCTCTGCCTGCACTGCTCTCTGTAAACTTCACCTACAAACAAACAAACCCCCTAGAGCTTGTCTTAAATCACTGGCTGTATGTGAAAGACTTGATTTCCTGATTGTGTGTTTGGAGTGAAAACAAGCCGTCAAACGTTATCAGCAGATCAGTTAATAACCCGATGCGTTCCGGTTTGCACTGGCCCCTTAGGTCACACACACACACACACACACACACACACACACGTACAATGCATATAAGCTGCATCAGACACTGCCGAAATAGTCGTGCTGTTTGTTGATTATAGTAAACTGTTGTGCATTAGTGCTGATAAACCTTGACACAAGATGCAGTTTAGGAATGGATTCTAAAGTTTCAGCACTGACGAAACCACCTTCTCCCTGAATATGATCGAATTCCTCCTCCCTGCTATATTCCCCCTGATGTCTTACTTTAGTCACAGATCTCTGTGTGGTTCCTTTTAGGTGCTCGCCTCATAGTCCTCCCTTTCCTTTCTAACCAGACCTTCCCATCTTTTTGTTTCACCTTCTTGATAGGAGATGTCCCTGGTGGGTCCAGAGTCTCCATCAGAACAAGCAAGGAGGGTCTTCCATTCATTCGACCCTGAAGGTAATGAACAACAAGTCTTTGTAATGTTCTCTGCTCACCTTTTATAGACTTTCGTTTTCTTATTAGCACACCAGCTATGAGAACATCCTTGTTCACAGATTTACTTTAATCATTCCAATCTTTAATTCTAACACGGCTTCACACAATATCCTGGCCCTGTTGTCTTTCTCTTCCCTTTCTTCACGGTCAAGCAGATGCAAACATAACCTCCAGTGTGCCCCTCGCCTCTTCTTTCTTGTTTCTTGTCTCCAATATGTTTCTCCTCCAGGCGTAACGAGGGTCTGTTTCTCTGCTCTCATCTCCACTGTTGTTGTTTAGGTTGGTGAGATCAGCTCCTCTCTTACAGCTGAGTCAACCTTCCCTCTCCTCCTCGTTTTCCTAAACCTCTTTTCTTGTCACTTCCAGGGTACTGGAGTAAAAGGCAAGTGGAAGGAAACAGGGCGAAACAATAGAGTTAAAGAGGCATGAAAGACTGTCATGTTAGATGAACTAAGAGTTGAAAGTCTGCAGCGTTCATTTATGCAACCTCAACATCCGACTGTGGGATGTTTGTCTGTTCATGAGTACTTGGAGACAAGAGAGAGCATTTCAATGAAACATTTAGTTCTAACGGCTGTTGTGAAATGTTTTTTTTCTTCTGCTAACGAGACAGAAGAAAGCAGGGAGATGCAGACATGTTGCATATGCATGTTAACGTCACACACTTACAGCTTTCCATGTTGTTTAGCTGAGTACCGGACTAAATCCCAGTTGTAACACATACCATCATGTGTGTGTGTTTTTGTTGTGAAATGAAGTGTGCTGTTCTCTGTCGCCATAAACAACATTATTTACTATCAGGCTCATAGGAACAACATGCTGATTTGTAGACATCTGTTGTGTGGTGCAATGCGATGTGAGATAAATCCCACCCGCTGAAAGGCATCTTGCTTTTTCCAGCATTTTCTTTACAAAATATATAAAACGAACTGGCTGTCACCTTTCTTCTATTTCCATTATTCGTCTTTTCCTGTTGAATAGAGATAAGCTTTCCCACATTCTCACGATCACTTCCACCATCATGTGCCATATGGTCTTTTTCTCACACACACTTGCAAAAACATACACAAACACATGCATGAGCTGCAGTAGGTGCATCCATGAACATAAACATACACACATGCAGGGAAGATGCATTGTACATGATTCACACACCGCATTGTATACACACATGCCGTGGTAAGCAGCCAAGTTGTGTAAAAGGCCCATAAATCTGTCTGTCACATGTAGAGTCAGCACAGGTTGCAGCACACTGTGTTGTAGAAAAGGGGCGCCAGACGCATTCACACACACTGACTCACCAGACACACACACACACTGAGCAAGCCACTGTCTCAAGATGTTCCTTAATATATGGTTTGTCATTGTACCTGTGTACTTTTTGCTCTCTGTCACACTGTCAATTGTCACTGAGATAATAACATCTGTATTTGAAAGATTGAGTTGCAGAGCGCTCGTCAGTTCATCTACTTCACCGCATACTAAGGGTTGATGCATGTATCTAAACAACCGGCCACACAGGCTCGCAGGCTGGTGTTTAAATGAGACAAATCTGTAAATGCTCAGACACACACACACACACACACACACACACACAGTCTTATAGGCAAAAACACATGTTAATGTTTAAAGCTTCTCCTCTCAGGTAAAGCAATCATCACTGCCCTGGAATGTAGGTCAGAGAGAAAGGACAAGGTGCGAGTGATTTCTTCTTTTAGTTGTGTTGGATGAGTTTATTCCCCAGGGCCAGTGATGTAAATAGTGCTCGTGCCATATGTGCAGGTGAAGGCTTCCCCTGAAGTCTGTATTTTATGTTCTGTGCGGGTCAGTCGGTGCATCAGTCTCTCTTTATGTTTCTCTCTCTCTCCAGATAATGGCTTCATCCCAGATTCTCTGCTGGAGGACGTGATGAAAGCCCTTGACCTTGTCTCAGAACCCGAGTAGTAAGTGTTCACATATTCAAGGCCTTGTGTTTGTGTGTATTTCAGGGTGTGTGTGTGTGTGTGGCACCTGTAGATCTTCTTAAGTTCTCATTTCTAAGTCACGGCCAGGCCAGGTCAGCAGCCTGTGCTCATGTTTCACTACCAGGCTACATTAAAGTGAGAGCAGAGAAAGACCACTATAAAAGCTTTGAAAAAAAAGAAAGAAAGAAAGTCAGAAAGGAGGCTTAGAGGGAGATCATTAACAGCAGGAAGAAAGACTAAGAGGGAGGAAATGCTTTAATGTGCCGCTTCAAACAGGAGCACGTTCTCATTTGAGGAACAGTCGGTCCAAACGCTGCAGCCGTGGGTCTCGGCCGAGTAACTGGACCACTGATTCGCTCTGCAGACCCCCAGATGGGCGATACATCACAACAAAACAAAGCAAACTGCAGGGAGACTCCCAGTGCAAACAGGCCGGGCTCATTCCTTACCGCACAACGAGAGAGTTATTGCAGGGATTCCACCATGTGAAAAACGTAGCATCTTAGGTGCTTGGGGGGAAATGATTAATAGGACTATCTTTCAGTACTAAATGTATGGCTTTCATCACTCACTGAAGAGTAGGGCAAACTGTTTTCAGATTGCATGCAACTTAGTATTGCTACATATCCCATGACCAGTGGCTATCTGCTGCTATCATCTGTGGTAAACCAACTCTGTTAACACTGACTGTTCTCAGGATGAAGCACCAATGAATTATAGGCTACAGAGAGTTATTCATACTCAAACTTTAAAACAATCAATTCTTATTTCCTATGTTTTTTAATATGCAAGTCAAATTTAACATATGATGTAAATCCACTAGAAATCTTTATGCCATCATATGTGTGTGTGTGTTTTTTTGAAGGGCAGACCATCTATTTGTATTTATTAGTTTTTTTTAGAAAGAGGCAGGTCACATAAGATGTTATTCTTCTCCCTGCTCCTTTTCGCTCAATGGTGTTTTGGTAGAGTCATGTTTTGTGGCAATTATTGTACATTTGGTTTTGCGTACCATGAGCGGGACAAATAAAAATGAAATGAAAATGCCCATTTCCAAAGCGCTTAATAATTAATCAAACAATATCCTACTTCATTTTAAACAAAATCATAGAATCTAAAATGGGGAAATAATAAAAAGAATGACTTCAGTGTGAGAAGCATACAAATAAGTGTACTTAAAGGTGGGGTAGGTAATTTTGGAGAAACCAGCTCGAGTGCGCTAGAATTTGAAAATACACAGCTGGAACAAATCTGCCACTTCCTCACAGAGCCCCTCCTCCAACACACACGAACGCGCACATGACCAATGAGGGCACGAGATAAGTTTGTTCACAGATGGAAGGCTGACAGGCAGGTAGGCCATCCAGTTATTTTAGCCGGGCCGGCTCAGATGATTGGTCGTGCTTTTTACAGCGCCATGGCTTCCACTGATGACATTTTGTTATGGATTTTTTGTCAAAGCACTTCAGATATTCATTGCTATCGGGATGTTAAGAGCATTCCATGGAATATAACAAAAAGTGTATCTCGAGCCGGTTTCTCAAACTTACCTACCCCACCTTTATACTTTTTAGATATATTATTAACATTTTAAATTGTATACCCCATTTATCTAGGCCCTTTTTGTTTTGTTTTATGTATACATGTCACACTGTGGGACTGCGGGAAACGATATCTCGAGATTTCTGGATGTATAACACATGTAGAATTTGACAATAAAGCTGACTTTGACTTTAAGCCGCCTTGGGTAACATAACCGTGTCCTCAAAGTCACTCTCCCATTTACTGTTTATAGAGCAAATCCATATCCAATGCGACTTTTCAAATGATATATTATTTATGTCTTCATTTACTACCTAAAAAAGACAATGCACAGTTACAATGTATTCCGTAAAAACATCAACTGACTGCATTACGCCTCATGGGGATAGATTGGACACGTACTATTACTATGGAATGATCAAAGCAGGGATTCTGCGTGCACCGTCATCTAATGTCAAGTCCATGGTTGAATGAAGTCATATACTGTCATGTAGTGGATACGGTGCAAACCCAACACAAACAATGAATTCCCATGATCCCCATCACCACAGATTCTTTTGTTATAAAAACAAGAGCTTTATTGATCCCTGAGGTGATGTTCTTTACTCCTCCCTGTCCTTCATAGGAAGCAGAAGGTTCGCTATAGAGTAGCACAGATGCTTTTAGGGATTCGCAGTGATGCTTAATGACGCATCAGCTGTCTACTCGGTATGCTGCTGCATATTATTGCATTCAATAAGTGAAGAAAACCATGATTGCCTTCCCTCTGTGTTTTGGTTTAAACCTTGTTCTCCCCTCGCTGCCTTAAAAGGGCAATCTGACCAGATTTGTTATCACTGTGGAATAATAATAACACTGATCTAACGCGTAGGAATGTCTGGAAAGAGGTATATTTAGTTGTACTACCATCATAAAAGCATGCGTCGCGCACCAAAACAAACTCAGTGATGAGGTGATCATAAATTTGACTGGGTTTGACACATTTGATCTTTTTAGCGCTGATCATATGGCTCCTTTAAATTACCCTCTTTCTATTGACCAGCATGTTTTATCTCTCTCTAGATTTCTTGATGTTTTTTCCTCTGCTCACATTTTATTTACTTTTTTATCTTCTTTTCTATCCATCTGTGTTTCTATCTCAGTGTCAGTCTGGTGAAGAGTAAGCTGGATCCAGAGAGTTTGGGCATAATTCTTCTGGGCCCGTTCCTGTTGGAATTCTTCCCTGATCAGGTATTTGTGTATGCAGAGGTGAAATGATTGCTCAAAGATACACACACAAAGGCTGATGAATACCTAACACCAGTCGTACCATCCATATCACAGTTAAACACATGGACAAAGAGTCGTCCACACACATACTGGTGACACTAATGTCTTTTGCCCAAGCATATGTGGAGTGCTGTTTTAGCAAATCAAAGGTTTTTTTATGCCCAAAACATTCCTGTGGTGTCTCGTGTGAAATGTTATGTGTCCAGCATCATCATCATCATATGACATTACTTCCCGAGAAGGTTAGAAAGAGCGGTAAGGCGCCTTTATGAGGCAGAACAAGAATGAAGACAAGAGAGGGAGAGATAGAGGGGAAACTGTTAAAGTGATCAGGGCTTTAGGGACTCACCAGAGGAACGGCCCAGAGCCGCAAATAAATTATACTACCATTAGCCAACTGGACACACACACACACACTCAGACACACGTGGGATTGGGGTGAGGGTTAGGGTTTCATATAGGCATATAAACACAAGAAGCTGGACACGCTCTCAGACAACACACCCTATTAGCATTCTGCACCTTAAAACCAAATTCATTGGAAGTGTTTTGGCTCAATGTCATTGTTCCGAGGTATTTCTAGTGTTGAATGTTTTCTGGTAATTTGAGATAGGGCTTTGCTCCAGTACACACGTTTCAATTGACCACGTGGGATTTAACATTAGGCTTTGGTTTCAGGCAGATATGTGTGAGTTTGACTATTCAGTTCAAAAATGTTCTGCCTCTCTGCTTCTCTACCTCCGTCTGTGAGAAGAGTTTGCCCAGACACTCTCTAACAACATTGCATGTTTTTCACTCTGCTCCTCATCTCTGTTTCAGGACTCAGGAATCCCAGACTCATTTCCCATCTACCACTACAACGGACTCAAACAGTCCAACCACAACGAGAGGGTAATACACTATTTCATGTTTAAGGTTTCTCATTGAAACTGATTGTGGTACCTTTTCATACTCTTTCTCTCTGTGCTGTTCTTCTTTTCCTGTCATCATTCATACACACAAAGTTAGAGGCGGCAGGCCACTCCAAAATAAACAGTAGCTATTTATTACAAGCATAATAGCCTGTCCATCCATCCCCAAACCCTGGCTTAGCCTCCTATTTCTACAACACTGAGGTCACTGTCAGCGGCAAATGTTCAAACACAGGTATATTAAGCAGGCTTAGTTTGATGGATGATTGTCAGCGGATGTAGTTGGTGGCTGTGCAGAAACCTGGTACTCAGGAATATCACTTTCTTCATATGTCAACTTTGTCTGGTCTGTAACACAGATATTTTCCATACTGCTACCTGAAATGCAAGAATGGCATCACATATTTGCCCATACAAAAACACACGCCTACACACACATATGCACATGGCAGCAAGGCGCCTATAAGGTTGTGATGGCAATTCCATTCCCATAGCTCCAGATGGGAATAACAGACCCGCAGTCTGCAGCTGGTGTGTGTGTGTACGAGCGTCTGTTGTATGCTTGCATCGGTCCTTTGCATCTCACCCCTGACCCCCACCCCAGAGGAAGAAGAGATTAACAGAGTTAAAACCTGTCAAATATGGCAAGAAGTGTTCAAATATATATATATGTGTGTGGTGTGTGTGTGTGTGTGTGTGTGTGTGTGTGTGTGTGTGTGTGTGTGTGTGTGTGTGTGTGTGTGTGTGTGTGTGTGTGTGTGTGTGTGTGTGTGTGTGTGTGTGTGTGTGTGTGTGTGTGTGTGTGTGTGTGTGTGTGTGTGTGTGTGTGTGTGTGTGTGTGTGTGTGTGTGTGTGTGTGTGTGTGTGTGTGTGTGTGTGTGTGTGTGTGTGTGTGTGTGTGTGTGTGTGTGTGTGTGTGTGTGTGTGTGTGTGCGTGTGTGTGCGTGTGCGTGTGCGTGTGCGTGTGCGTGTGCGTGTGCGTGTGCGTGTGCGTGTGCGTGTGCGTGTGTGCGCTCTCTCTCTCTCAGGTGGAGTATGTGGAAGGGACGGCTTTGGTGCTGGGTTTTGAGGACCCCATGGTCCGGACAGACGACACCCCCGTGAAGCGCTGCCTTCAGACCCGGTGGCCCTACATCGAGCTGCTGTGGTCCACCGACCGCTCCCCGTCACTGAACTAGCACCGAGACCTCTGTGTGTGTCTGAGTCTGTGGATGAACCTCTGCTACTCCACACACACAACGCCGGCTTACCATATGCATGCTGACCCTGTAAGGTCAGCAGGACTGACACACACAGATATACAACACAAAGGAATGAGAATAAAAAGAGGCCGATATAAAAACGTTTGTGGACTAAACACACATGCCTGAGATCCATTCTCACTCCCACGTTCCACAAAGATCCCACCTTTACAGTTCATGTTATCGTCTGTTCACCATGGCTTGTAATTGACACACATGATGTCGATGATGTAATTATTTAAAAGGAAGGAAAAATTGACTTTTTATTTTTGCAGCTCTGTTCTTTGCCAACACCTCTGCTACAGTTAAGCAGTAGAAACTGTTTAGGGAGAAAACTGGTTTGGTTTAAGGACTCGAGTGTATCTCTAGGAATTAAACCCCAGTACAGCCAGTTGACTGAAACTCTACTGTTAATCCAGCTATAGGACTGTTCAAGGGAAAACCTACCAAAGCCTTACATACAAGAACACGCGCACACACAGTCACACTCACTGATAAGCGTTTACAGCGTTAAGGGACGCAGAGAACTGGAGATTTGTACAGAAGGTTTTGTCAGTATTGTCACCAAGGAGAAGGTTTAGGCTCTGTGTGTTTGTGCTTTGTGCAACACACTACGATGTTGGCCAAGTGTTCATGTATTTATTATCACACTTAAAGGTTCTGGAATAAACACTTTTTTTGTTCAAATGCTCTGTGCTGTGATACCTTTATTAGCACATGTCCTCTGTGTCTTTTCCTCATAAATATCCTGATCCTGACACCCAACCACCTCAGGTTTCAGGGTGTCTGTCTGGATCCCCTTAACGCTAAATCAAACACCAACTTGTTTTTTGTTCTCCCAAGGGTCTTTAAATGAGTAATTCACTAAATCTCCAAGACATTGATGGTGACTTAAGGTAATCTATCACCCTCAAAATGACCATTCCTATATCAATTTCTCACCCGGTGTCAACATAAATTCTTGTTGAAAATGTTGTTTACCAATCAGCACACAACTAGGTATTATCGACGTCTTATTCATCCAGTCGTCTGCTCACTAGTTGCCAAACATAGCTGCATCCAAATGTATGTTTTGACATTTGCTTTTGTTAAACACAACCTCTATTTTCTTAATAATCAAGACATTTCTTAATTTCTTTGTTCACCATAGAGGCATGCGAAAAAATAGCTGTCTTTAAGAATGAATGGTAACGGTGTGAGGGACTTTTATACAAAAGGACATTCGGGGAAATTAAGCATGACTTTAAGTAGCTCTTAAGACACAAAAAGCCTACATATTTCTGTTTGCTTGTCATTAAGATTCCCCAGAGAACATAAATGAAATATAAGCGGCTTGTTACTACCCTCGTGTGTGTATAAGTATCCACTCAAGACAAGCAGCAAGTTTTAGGAGAAATAGCACTTTATCCCATTTAAGTACTTAGTTGGCTCCGGAGTTGTTAACTAAATGTTTATGCATTTGTGTGTGTATCTGCAGATATCTGTGCACTGTAGTGTGTTAATGTTGGCTGGGTGTGTGTCTAATGGATTTGTCTAATGCAGAATGTGGGCCTCATGTGTCACAATTGTCTGCCTAACAGTTGCATTAGGAGTTTGTAAAGAGAGACGTTGGCAGAGTGTGTAGAATATAAAGCACTATCATGTTGGTGCCATAATCAATCCAGAATGAACCTGCAGGAAATCTGTGATCGCAGCACTTTGGCAGACAGACAGGACTTAACCTGAACAGTGTGTGAGTGTGTATTCCTGGAAATGAGATATCTGAAGAACTTATTGGATGTAAGACAGTGGAGAAATGATGACAGTCCATGCACATGCTGAAACTGAGCTGCATGTAATGTGAGTTACTTGGCATCCTAACACATGAGGCAGAAGAAGAGGATCTGCTGCCTCCTCACTCCATCATATTCACCATCTTCTACTTATTCATCTTTGTGTGCTCTGGTTTTTCTCGCTTTTC
Organism: Gymnodraco acuticeps; assembly: GCF_902827175.1. Lineage (NCBI taxonomy): Eukaryota > Metazoa > Chordata > Actinopteri > Perciformes > Bathydraconidae > Gymnodraco > Gymnodraco acuticeps. Next base: position 2,787,810 of record NW_022990583.1, on the reverse strand, counting down.
TCCATAGATTTACACAGAAGCAGATGAGGAAGAACCGACCCTCTTTTTCTCCTTTCTCTCTCTCCCAGACACACACACACATGTTCACTTCCCTGTTGCACAAAAAGGATGTGACAACCAAGTTTGTACAAATGAAGAAGGGATTGACGAATTGATGAATGGATGTGTGTTGTAGGAGCAGAGCCGGTAAAGGGATGTGAGAAACTTCTCCATCTGGCAGGTCAAGGTTTGGGTTCTCCTCATTCACTCCTTACCTCACCTTCTCACCTGGTTCTTATCAACTCTCCTGACAGAAAACACACTGCTGCTCCACTGCACTTTACTACACTGTGAACTGGCAGTGGAGTTTAATTCAGCACTAATCATATGTGCCTGTAAAGCTTAGTTTAATTAAAACAAACTCCACACAATGATAAACAGCAGCTTGAGAGTTTGGCTCAAAGTGTGTGGGACATTCTCCTATTTTTCTCTGCCCTGCACACGATTAGATAGATTTTTTTGATAAGACATTTTTTTATAGTCTGGTCTCGCCCGTCACCTCTTCAAACTGTTTTTCATTGCACGATATTATTTTCAGCACAAGAGAAGTATGTTTCCTCGGAGGTTTAGTTAGTGGGAATATCGCCTGGTTTTGAGTGAAACGGTAAGCGGGCCAAAACTGCATACATTTACACAGCTCAAGAGATTTCTGCTGTAAATCGACATATTAATTCAACCTACCGACACAACTACATCAGAGTATGCCAAATTGAAGAAATGCATCACTGTTTTAACTGGTATGGTTTAACAAAGTGGTGTATGGTAATATATGAAGTACAACTCTTTGCATTTTTGTGCTTTCTCTGTATAATTCTGCACTAATTTGACATGGTGGCTGTTAATCTCACTTAATGTTATTTATTGTTTCTGTGTGAAACTCACAATTCGCTGCAGAAAATCTGTCTGCCATAAAAGGAGCGGTGACGCGCCCGTCCCGTTGCGCGCTCAGATCGTACGGTATGAGTGTGTGAGTAAGTGTGTGTGTCTGTGTGTGTGTAGGGGGTAAAGTTTTAAGCAGAGGGCGGGGGCGCGGCTGTGTGTAGTCTTGGGACTCTGGGCAGACCTGGTGGTTTCATGGTGTCAGGAGGCATTTTTGGGGGAGAGCAGTGACAGCAAATTGGCGCGCTTAAACTAGGACAAACCTCACCTGCACGGAGGAAACCATCTCTGTCTCTCTCGCTCTTTCTCCACCTCTTCTGCTTTCTCCCTGTTCCCTCTCATTTTTCTGGAATAGTGCGCTCCTTGGTGTTCTTCGGGGATGGAGTGTGTCTGGGACTGTGTTTCATGCGCTGGGATGTTTGTTCTCGGGCTGCTGTCGGTGCTAAATGGAGTTGGGAGTTTTAACCTTTACGCAGAGCATCCTTCGGTTTACAAGGGACCCGATGGAAGTTATTTTGGCTATTCTGTGGACTTCTACCAAGCTTCCTCCGACAGCAACACGTGAGTTTCAGGACTTAGGTTGTCCCATCAGGGTCCTGATTACACTCTACCTCCACTTCTAATATAACCTGCAAAAACTTCTGCTCAAAAGAATAGAATCTCAATGATGTGAGGTGGACATTTTAACTTAGATGAAAAATAAATGCTGCTTTATTCTCTGAAGCTGCACATACTGTAATAGGACAGGCAATGGTTCAAATGTCCACCACACAGAGCAAAACAGAAATGGATGAAATTGTGCTTTTTGTATACAAGTTTGCATATATAAACTTTCCTGCATGTCTTACATGTACCTTGGGTTTCCTTTTTTTCAACCAGGATCAGTGTGTTGGTTGGGGCTCCCAAGGCAAACACCTCTCAGCCTGGTATTGTGGAGGCTGGGGCCGTCTACTACTGCCCCTGGCCTGGACATCCAGACAGCTGCAGACAGATACCTTTTGATGGTTCCAGTAAGTAACTTGAAAGCTCTTTACATTTTTTCATGTCACAGATCAAAAATAAATTCATGACAGACCTCCTCCAGGCCCCTCTGGATATAAGCATGGTATGTAAACTCATGTTGTACAGGGTTTGTCTTGTAGGGCATGGAAAGGAATAACGTTTTTAGTGAACAAAAAGGAAATGTACCATGTGTTCATATCTCTGAGGCCTGAGGGGATCCTTTTAAAGCCATAGGTGGCCCCATTTGTTCCTACATTTGGAACCATTGGCTTTATGAACCTGTCTTTCTGGTATGTGTGTGTATGAGTTTGCACATTTGCTGTTGCATGAATAAGAGAGATAAGACATGTGGGTCTCATCAGCTTCATCTAACAGAAAAAGGTGGCTGGCGGGTTTACTGGTACAAACTTACATCATGATTTTCAATATATTATCATCAAGGTTAACTGTGTAATCAGCCTGTGTGTGCTTTTGATGTCTCTGATGCACACTTTTCCATCGAGTATAGTGAGTGTGTGCGCACAAGTTAGAGAGAGAGAACAAGTGAGAAAGAGAGAAAGAGAGAGAGGGGGTAAACTGTACACACATGGGAATTTAGTTCCCCTTCAGAGGAAAGGGGGATTGGGTGAGGTCTGTTTTTTATTAGATCTCGGTCTCCATCCATCTATCTCCCTCTCTCTTAGTCTTTCAGTCTCTTTCCGTATTAAACTTCTATCATCTTTGTGAGGACCACAATAAGAGAGATGGAGGAGAAACAGACTTTTTGTTGCACATTTAACCTTAGATCTACAAGAATTTAAGATGCAAAGCATACTCTGAACAGAACTCAGATAAAGTTGGAAGCATATCAGGAGCATTATATTGTAACAGAGTTGACAGTATCAGAAGATCAAGTCTTAGTTTAGAGCTGTTGGCTTTGGGTGGAGCTGCAGCAGAGATACTGGCATGACGAAATCACAAGAAAACTGTTATATCCACTGCTATGAAACATCTATGAATACGATTGGATGATAGCTAGTGCTTCCCATTCAGCTGATGTATCAATGAGCTTCTGAAGCATAAATGAAGCAGCTGATAGCCGATCAGCTGAGGACGTTATTGTTCAGCCTGAACTAAAGCAAGGCTCCATGCAGATGAGGGTAGACCTCAGTGAGGACTATTTTCTTTGCTCTCCTTAAAGTTAATTATGTGTTATTTTCACCGAAGGGCTTAGTTTGAGTGTTAAGTGTTTGGAGAAAATTGTCAGGTTTGGGGGCTATAAGAATAAACATAAAGATAACCAATGTGAGCGTTGTCATGTGCATGTGTATTCACTATAGAGTAAGTTGGTGATTGATGACAGTGGCCACGGTGGATAAAAGTTACAGCAGACCTTTTATTACAGGTATAAACCAGACAAGGAGACACATATACCCTCGGCACAAGTGGTGAACATATGTGTGCACTGTATCCATACATCAGCCTCACATGTGCCTGAGTATGTGTATGAACCTGTGTGTGTGTGTGTGTGCATGTGTGTGTGTGTGTGTGTGTGTGTGTGTGTGTGTGTGTGTGTGTGTGTGTGCATGTGTGTGGCTTCAGTGACGTTACGCAGATGTGTCAAGTCATGCCAGTGTAGTGGGTGGGGGGGGGGGGGGGGGGGGTTGAGAAAGAGCTTGATATAGTGATTGCATGTCCATGATTAAAGTAAAACAAACCTGGTGTTTTGTTACTTATTGCTGATCCATTGCTATTAAATCAGCTTCAGAAAGAAATAGATACATGCATTAATCATATCATCATTTAGAAAAATAAACCCAACTGTTTTTACAATTTCTTCATAGAAACTCGAAGCTATCTTGCTCTTTTCTCATATATCTACTTCTCATTCAGACACAAATCGGAGAGCTTCACATTAAAGTCAGTCTTGTCTAATACATTATTTCTCATTCACTAACTTTACCCACAATTTCCAAATAGTGAGCATTGAGTCTGGTTCTTTAACCTGTAGATTGAAGTTATGATGATAATGATGGGCTTTTCTTATTTCTTATTAGATTCTTCTTACAAATAAAAAAAACACACACTGGAAGTAGGAAATATCTACTTTTTATTATGTAAATGATTAATGTGGGCAAGAAACCTATTCAGAAATAGACTGATTGTGAGTAAACTTTTTTTTTAACGTCCACTGTACACCTGCCTCTATGCAATATGCTTGTATGTGTGTGTATTTGTGTATTGAAGTATGTGTGTATGTGCCAAGGGAAGATGTTTAATGTGGAGGGGTCTGCACGGCTCTAAAGAGACCCAGCTGGTCTTTAATAACGCTGGAAAATATCTACAACAGAGAAAAGACACACATGCACTCACACCCATACTGACACTTTATTGTTAGTCGGCTGGGAAATGCTTGTGTGTGTGTCTGAGTATATGTGTGTGTGTAGCAACCAGTTAGAGAGAAAGTGTTGTTACTTTTTATAGGAAAAGCTTTGACTGAAAAATAAAAGTCCCCAGCATCCTGACAAATGTCTGTTTCTCGGGGGGCAAATGGTGTTTTGATGTTTGTAATAGGCCTGTTTAAGACTGTGGCTGTTTGTTCTTGCTTATCAAGGACAAATGCTTTCCACTTACTCGGGCAGAGCTTCAGGCCTGTACATTACCACAGTCAATGTCAGCTTTTACTGGCGTCATTATGAAATGTCTCTTTCATTCTCTTCTTTATGTCTTTTCCACTTCCCCTCGGTCTCCGTCTCTCTTTCCAGATAACAGAATGATAAAGGTAAACGGCACCAGGGAGCCTGTGGAGTTCAAGTCTCACCAGTGGTTTGGAGCCTCTATCAGGACACACAAAGGGAAAGTGGTGGTGAGTGAACATGACATCATCTGACATCAGATATAATACACCTGTATCATACATGCATGGAAATGACAATTTACAGAGACATTTTGGGGCTTTTCTAAGTCAGTATTTCTTTAAACAGCAGCAGAGGTGGGAAGTAGTGGAATACAAATACTTTGTTACTGTACTTAAGTACATTTTTCTGGTATCAGTACTTTACTCAACTACTTATTTTTCTGACGACTTTTTGCTTCTTACATTTGTAACACAAATACCTGTACTTTCTACTTCTTACATTTTCAAAACAGGTTTGTTACTTTAGTTTTAATGTGTGTTTGGTGGCTTGATCATTATTATTTAGAGTCATTTTGTGCCTATTGATTTGAACACGATCCATCATTTCCTGGTCTTCTCTTAACAAAAGGGACCAATGAGAACTTTGTCATTTTCAGCAAAAATCGAAACATTCATTAGCTAACAGTGACATTATTGTTCTATTAATATAAAGGGAGGTCAGTTACTCTATAAAACAGTTGGTAGTTATTGGTACTTTTTACATTTCGAAGCCCATACTTCTTTACTTTTACTTGAGTAAAGAAGTTTAGTCAGTACTTCTATTTTAAACACGAGTATCTTTACTTCTACTTGAGTAAAGGATGTGTTTACTTTTGCCATCTCTGAAAAGCAGTGTTATTTGTTGTGCAGGCATGTGCTCCTCTCTACCACTGGCGGACACTGATGAGCGGGGAGCAGGAACCAGTGGGAACCTGCTATGTTGCCGTCCAGAACTTCAGCGCCTACGCAGAGTACTCACCCTGCAGGACCAGTGAGTCACTCTTCAGCCCCCTCTCAAACTGTCTCCATCGCCCTTTTCCTTTCCAATTTCCCTTCCTTTTGTTTTTCTCCTTCTCTCTCTGCTGTCATTGTGACCAAAAATTAACCATAGCATTCAGAATACATGGATTCAACAGTCATGGTCCTTACATACCGTGTCTTGCATCTGAGTTTTAGTCATAATATTGCATAAAGTTTAAAAGCAGTGAAACCAATTTTTATGTCAGCCTATAAACCACAATATCTAGGCCTCAAGTTTAAAGGGGGAGTTACCCGAAACTTTTCTCACTTACTCTGGTGGGATTTAGCAATGGAGATAGTTTATTTGTTCAGGTTTTGGTGAATATGTCTCTTAGATTCATTCCTCCAAACCACTATAATTAACATTCATTATATTATGTTTATAGCATTGTATATAGTATATTGAAACAATTAATTCCTGTAAAATCGGCCTGTTGGTAATCCACTGACTTCACTGTAAACAGTCGTGCTTGACACTAATATCTACTGAAGAAATACTCCATATGAACTGTTAATAGCATGTTTTAAAGGTGGGGTATGTAATTTATTTCAGAAACACTTTTTGTTATATCCCATGGAATGCTCTTAACATCCCGATAGCAATGAATATATTAAATGCTTTGACAATAAATACATTTTAAAAATGTCATCTGTGGAAGCCGTGGTGCTGTAAAAAGCACGACCAATCATCTGAGCCGGCCCGGCTAAAATAACTGGATGGCCTACCTGCCTGTCAGCCTTCTATCTGTGCACAAACTTATCTCGTGCCCTCATTGGTCATGTGTGTATTGGAGGAGGGGCTCTGTAAGGAAGTCTGAAGGAAGAGGCAGATTTTTTTCTAGGTTGTGTACATTCAAATTCTAGCTCACTTGAGCTAGTTTCTCCAAAATTACATACCCCACCTTTAAAGGTGACATGTCATGCTTTTCCGGTTATTACCCATCCCCTTGTGTGTTATGAAGGTTTTTATGCATGTAAATGGTGTGCAGAGTCAAAACCCTCAAAGTACACCATGTAGCGAGTAAACTCTAACACAGAAAATACCTCCCCAAAACGCCTCGTTGGAGATACGTCACTGTCCATTTGATTCTTCCGGGTACATCATGATGTCATGTCGTCCCCGAAACGAAATGGACCAATCCGCGGAGCCGTTACGTTAAGCCCCCGCTGATTGGTCCAAATTGACACTCAGTGCAGGCAGCTCTGCTGATTTCTCCTTCCTGGCTGCAGGCTGATAACAGACAGTTGGGATCGCGGCAAAATTCTCTCTGCAGACCCATTCTCACAGCGTTTATCAACCTTTTTCTTACTCAATATCAAGCCACACTTATTGTTTTTACTTCGGCTGTGACTTTGTGTGTGCTCAGGGTGAGTTTGGCTGTGTTTCGCTGTGTATCGCTAAACAAGGAAATCACACCTCCACGGAGCTCAGCGCGATTCACAACGTCCCGACTGGTCCCGACCAATCGGAGCACACTGGGCTCACATGGAGGGGGGGGGGGCAAGAGCTGCAACGAGCCGTTTAGTGGAGAGAGTGAATACTGCTGAATGCACATACTTTACAGAGATGCTGTATGCGAAACCAATGTGAGTTTGGAAAATTGCACAGTATAAATCTATTCTAGTAGACCTCAACAATGGAATTATGATCAGTGGAATTGGCCATGACATGGGACCTTTAAAGACAAAACTCTGTGACTCATAGTGTATTTGCCAAATCTCTCTTAGAAACTGCCCAAATAAAGCCTATATGTCTGGAAATGTGCATTCTTGTATAGTGCTAGCAGACTGGTAAACGTGTTGGCTTGATTTTCTCTCTCTGTCATAATTTTTCTGTCATGGGTTCTGAATGGGATTCCTAGCCCCCTCCCCTTCTTCATCTCCAGTTTTTATCTTTTTCTTCTACTTTCTTCCTGCGACCTCTCTCACCCTTAAGAGCGATATGAGGCACCAGCAGAGTATGATAAGGAGAAATGGAGGCTATCAGGTGGCACATCGTAAACAGCAGATCAAACACAGCCCTTATCCTCCACTCCATCATCCGCTCTGCATTAAAATAAAATGTCACACTCACATACACACAGATTCATACTGACCCTCCCTCTAGTAATGGAAGCTTGTTAAAGATCTCTATGTTGGTATTTATGTTAGTTCTGACTAATCTCGTCTAGAGTAATCACATTGTAAACTCAATTGTTCTCAAAAGGGGAATAACAGAGAGGAAGCATTTCTTTATTATGTGTGCAAGTAAGATTTGTCTGCCTCCAACAGCTGTTTCGCTTCATCTTAACATTCATAATCTACGACCGCTCAGACTATTACAATAACTCAAACTTTGCTAACATGTGCACGTGTGTTGTTACGCATCATTAAGCTTCACCCCAGGGTGCCTCTGAACTGTAGAACAATTTATGATGTGCACATACATTCTGTGTGTTCATGTGCAGTTTAACGCAGCGAAGAAACACACCTCAGTGATTCTACAGCTTTATGGAAACAGTAATGAGTTGTCTTTATTTTTTTACAGTTGTAAAAACGTTTTATCTGATTGTAACGCTCTCTTCAATGTTAGTTGAGTGCTTTGTTCCAGAACATTTTAACTAATAAGATGCTTTTTTTCAGTGTTTGAAATGCATGTGTTTGTGGTTTTCAGATGATCCAGACCCAGAGGGACAGGGGTTTTGCCAGGCTGGCTTCAGTGTGGATTTCACCAAGGTAAAGATTGCTGCAACACTCATACTCTTTCACCATGACAACCCCCTGCACACATCTTGTCCCCCGTCAGAGAACAGGAAGAGGGGTTTATTCAAAACATGAGACTCCCCTCTGAGATTTATGGTCACTTGGAAGAGGAGAGCAAGTTTGTCCCTAGAGGAGCCTCCACTCATGATGTGACCCATTGCCTCTGAACACAATAGACCATACACACACACACACACACACACACACACACACACACACACACACACACACACACACACACACACACACACACACACACACACACATGTACATTCTTCCAATGTATAGTCAATGTGAACTTTGGCCTCTGTCTCATGGTCAAACTCTACCCTCCTGTACAGGAAGCTGTCATTCTTCCCAGGATGTCAACAGGCATGACAGCAGGATTCAAAATGTGCATGCACACACATCTACACAAGTTCTATCCCCCTCTAGTTTGAAACAGACGCAAACATATGTCACATGACTAACCCTCACTAATTGTATTTATTCCAGGAAGGAATGCTGGTGGTAGGAGGACCTGGGAGCTTTTACTGGCAAGGTAACTGTAGCCACAGTGTCCTAAGTTTGGTTTCTTTCTTGCAATGATTTCATAAATGGGAAAGTGATCAAATGAGAGAAGAATTATGGAGATGAGTTTAACAGTCAGAAGAGCCCACATACACACACATGCGCTCAGACACACTTGCCAAATCTGCAATTTCATTACAGGAGTCTTACATAGGAAAAGGTGAAAGAACTGTGTCTCTTTTTCCTCACGGCTCTCCTTAACTTTTTCCTTCGGTCGCTCCTTTTCTCCATGTCGCCTTCTGTAACAGTGTAACAGGAAATGGGTGTTTGGGTTCCATAATGAGCTGATCGGGGGGTAATGGAGTGTGGAGGTACTGCCCCTCTGCCCCATGATAAAGTGCAGAGAGACTTGAAACACTTTAAATGAGAGGAAGAGGCTGTAGGGGTGAGAAGGACAGGGGAGAATTTAAAGACTGATAGAGTAGAAAGAGCAGGGAGGACAGCGCGAGCGTTAGATGATTGTTAAGGAGATGACAGAAACAAGTTGCTGCAGGGAGAGAAAGATGAGACTTGAGCGGTCAGACACAGAGAGAGAGAAGAAGAAAGATGGATCTTCTGCTCAATACGCAGAGATCGTAGAGTAGAGGGGTGAAGCTTCTTAATAGGTGTAGACACAGCAAGATTGTGTCAGAGTTCAGCTGCTGAAGTGTGGCGCTACTCCCACAACTCCAGGTGTGTGACAGTGTGTGTGTGTTAGAGGAGTTTTGCAGATGTTCGCAGGGAGAAGAGAGACAATGACTTATCAGTTGCACATACTAATTTCTCTTTCCTTTCAACTCCCTATCCGTCACGTAACAGCTCTTCATTTGCTCTCGGTAGATATTGACCAAAGTGGCTCAGTGATGGATATTTAAAAACTGCTATACAATTATTATGTTTTTATGGTTTTGGGTTGTTGTTTGGCATCGCTGCTTTTATTTCATATGGTTGAATAATAAATGTCCAGCATATAAGTCTGCACTGGCAGGCATCACAGACAGTCTAATGGACTGCTCCCTCTCTCTGCCCTCAGCGTGGCAAGGCTGGCTGCCTCCAGTTAAAACACTTCCTCCGAATCTTTATAAAAGCACTCAGCCTGGATTTTATGGGCTCTAATATACAACGATTATCTTCAGCCTTCAGCCTGAGTCATCTTAATAAAAAACTCAACCCTTCTATATACATTCTTGTTATCTCTGGGTAAAAAGGCCACTTCAAATGAGCTGCAATGACTTATGTGTTAACAGTTTGTAACACGGTGTCTCATCAATCAGATAGAGGTTTAATAATGAGTTGATATAGTGATGTGTTATTCTGGGAGATAAACCTATAGTGAAGGGTGAGGGATAAGAAAAGGGAGGGTGGTGAAAGAGGAGTCGGAGGGAGGGTTAAGAGGGCACATTGCCTCCCTGTCGGTGCACATGCGCTCACACTTTAAGGAGGATTTATGAAAGGTTCAGGGCAGCCGTAGATACAAATCATTTGTTTGTTTGACCTCTTGTTCAACAGCAGAGGAAGATTGTTGTTTGTGCATGCTCAACTATAATTCAGAATCCCTGCTGAGGAGAGGACAGGCGTTTTCCTTTAAGAGAAACAAAGTAGGATCTTCCGGCTTTTCCTCAGCCAACGATGTGTTTTAGCTCTCCTCAGGGAAGACTTGCATGTGTCGTTAGCTCCGTGCAGCAGGTTTCTATGTTTCTTTAGCAAAGGGCAGCGGTGCTCCGGGCTGAAACCACTGGCCGTGAACAGATGTGACCCTCACCCCTTATTTTTCCCTCACCCAACTCTCACACTGAGTGTTTGTTTTTCTTTATCTATTTATCTGTGTGTGTGTTTGTGCAGGTCAGGTAATGACAGCGGGGATAGCCGAGATACTGAACGGCTACTCTCTGAAGGCAGTGCTGAGACGCGTTCCAGGAGAGAAACACACTCGAGCTGCTGAAGACACACACGACGACAGCTACCTCGGTAACATGCATTTACAAAACAAACACACACAAACCGTTTTCATCTGAATAGCTTTCACACATTGCATTACACACACAGTTTACACAGAGCATTGCAGACTGAGTTTTCACCAAGGCTGTGTGTCATCATGTGCAACCAATTTCTCTCTAGGTTACTCTGTGGCAGTGGGGGAGTTTACAGGAGACTCTGAACAAGGTGAGAAAGCCAACAATTCATTACAACTAACCACATGCTGCACCAGATGAATCCCTCACTTAGAACATCAGCAGGCACCCTGATGCAACGTCTGAAAGCATCAACACTTTGTTAAAGCTCTCTTTGGCGAGCGCCAGCCAGGACCACTGAGAGGGGTGCTACAGGGTGAGAGATAGGGAGTGGACAGCTGGGTGACAGTGTCTTGGTCTGAACTCAGTGGCAGTAATGAAAACCGTCTCTGTATGTCTGGGTCGTGACCCTAAGGGGACAGGACTTCGGGAACTGCTGATAAAGGGATTTCCTCTCCTCTATTTTGACTGATTAGAATGATTAGTGGCAGACCTCTTCAGGTCTAGAGTGAGTCCAGAATCTCTTCTGGGCTTGAAATATTGAGTGGGATGAGAGACAGGCACGCACACACAGGATTTCTTTATGAAAGATGTGCAGGATGGGAAATCTGCATATAGGGTTATTTTTGCCAAAATAAATATTAAAAGTTATGATGACAAAAAATGTACAAGTCGTTTTTGTTGTTCCGCTACACACTCTGGTGACTTGCCATTCATTTTTCAGCACCACAAATGAATCAAAACAAAAGATTCAGCTCTTTTATTAAAGAAAACATGAAGAAATCAAATGTGTCCAACCGCAGTCACGCTACATAAGTTTTTTTTAACTATTTTAACTGTTTTCTTTATTGCTTTTTCTTCAAACACTGTCACCACACACTTACTGTTCTGTAGCTGTGTCACACACATGAGACCCTCCTCTCCCAAACGCCGCTTCAGCTTCCCATTCATAATTTCCTGTCTATCAGAGCCTCTTTGCTAATCACCATTTAGTGGGATCTTTACGCAACAACTTGCGTTTACATACCCCCATACCAACCCCACATATGAACCCCCTCCGGCACAACACATGTCAGGGGTCTTAAAGTGAGCCTTAAGAGGTTACACATGCCCGTTGATGTGATGTGTTGTGTTGTGATCTTGTTTACCAAACCCCCTTCAGACTGGGGAACTGGTCTTAACTGGGACTTCTGAGTGAAGATGGTGCTGGGAAGATCTGGTTTATAGACTTGTGGCTGAGCCTATTGGGTAGAGCTGGAGGGCAGGAAAGTGGGGACCTTGTCTTCTCTCTCTGGGTGGGTCCCTCAGATCGTCCCTATTAGTCCACAGCTCCACACTCATCAATCAATACACAAGCACAGAGCACCCAATCACTCAGCAGCACTTTGCCCTTCTGACATGATGGGCTGGGTAGGGGATTTGAGGGTTCAGGCCTTTGACAAAAACCTCTGTAAGTCTTTCTCACACATTCAAATGCTAATTTACATCTTTATTTGTTTGTGTGTTTCTCAGAAGTGCTAGCCGGAGTCCCAAGAGGAGCACAGAACTTTGGATATGTAAGTATGAACTGACAAGCAAATCCAGAAAGAAAGAAGTTAGTTTGGTATTCCAGCAGCAACCATTCTTACATACAGTTGACATTCATTGCATTATAGTACACAAATACTAGTATTGAATATAATAATTATATGAATCATATATGGCCTTCGCAGCCCCCTGATATCAGCCCAGTTGAAAACCTATGGGAGATTTAGCTGTGTTCGACACGATCACCACCACCAAGGCAGCAAATTAGGGAATTTATTTTGGAAGGATGTTGTTTATGTTTAATTTGTCCAGAGCTTTGTAGACTCCATGCCAGGGACTTGCTGTTTTTGTGGCTTTTGCTGAAACTTCCATTGTTCAGTATCAGTATCTGACTTCTGTTTTCGCCCCCCCCCCATCTGTATGCTATTTAAACTTGACATGTCTTAAATGATGTGTGGCAGTCTATGACCTGAGTGAGATAAGAAATACAGTGAAGGCACACACTCGGACAATAAAGTATTCTAGATGCTTTTAGTGTTTCATATAGGATTTCAGTGTTTAATGTGCTCATAGATATATATGAATTATCTACATAGCTGCGAGACATACTGTATGTGTGTCCATGCAGACTGTGGTGTGTCTCGTGTTCTCTTATGGGAACATGTCCCCAGGGCTGACAGTGTCAATCCTCCCTAATGACGCACAGCTTCCGCTGCATGTGGAGGGTGGTGACCCCACCTAACCCCACTAACCCTTCTCCACACAAAAACGACCCTTAACCCTAACCTGCAGTGCAACTCTTTACACAGCACACACACACACACACACACACGCACATACACACACACACACTTTGCAACAGTGTGTTTTATGTCTGGACATTGTGGTGCGATTGTGCTCCTTCTTGTACAGACAGTGCACTGTAGGTGTCATGGAGGAGGGGGCTTGCAGCTCACAGTAGGGGGAGCATTATGAGAGATGCTGGGCGGCCATGTTTGAGGCCTGGCATTGAAGTGGCTGTCAACTCTGATCAGGTTTCCTCTGTGACCAATCTGACAAAACAGATTGCATGAAAATGTTTGTGCTGGTGTTTTAATATTTGTGTTTACACATCCTCATCTGTCTGTGTTCGTAAGCCTATCCTGGTTTAGTATGTGTTGAGAAATCTGTGATTGGGTCAACGTGTGTCCTCCTGTGTGTGTACGTGTAGCCCCCGGCTGTCTCCATGTGGTTGTTATTTTAGGTCTTATGAAGGAATTCTCAGCCTCCCCCCTCCGTCTCTCCATCGACCGGGGTTAAAATGGGGGGAAAAGAGGGAAAGATGAGGGGGGGAAATGGTAAAGGCACAAAGATGATGACGGTGGGGGAGGGCTGGGAAAAAAAGAAAAGAGGTTTCAGTCGAATAAAAGCTTTTTTATGCATTCTTCATGTGCCTGTTTGTCAGACTGCTTGGCCATGTTTGCTCTTTAAGTGCTTCAAGGAAAAGTCTGGTGTTTCATTATCCCTCTGTATTGTTTCCATACAGTGTATGATTGTTTCTGACAGTCTATCGGGTTTTTTTAGGTTGTCATGATCAACTCCACCAATCTGACCTTCATCCAGAACTTCACAGGGGAACAGGTACTGTAGGAGCATCACTTTATGCCATATTGCAGGGCTGCATGTAAACTGCTGATATGGGTGTTCATTCATTTTGAATGGGCATGAACATACATTTAAATAAAGTAATGTAACCAGATTGGTTTTACAAAATAATTATGCCCTTTCCTTGTCCATTTCTCAGATGGCCTCCTATTTTGGTTACTCAGTGGCTGTCACTGACCTTAATGGAGATGGGTAGGTAGAAAATGTCTGTCACCCTAGACACATACTCTCTTTTGTCTATAGAATCATTGACACTTCAGTTTATGCTCCCAGGACCGACGATGTGCTGGTTGGGGCGCCCCTCTACATGGAGAGGGAGATGGAGAGCAAGCCCAGAGAGGTGGGGAGGGTGTACCTGTACCTGCAGATGGCCCCGCTCACTTTCTCCAAACCTGTTCCCCTCACCGGCATGCACACCTTTGGGCGATTTGGCACGGCTATAGCACCGCTAGGAGACGTCAACCAGGATGGATACAATGGTATGTTGAGAGGATGAAAGCCAGATAGAGACCGAGAAGAAAAGGGAAAGACGAGATAAAAAGGAAATTGAGCCAGATGAAGTTCATCTAAAAGAATATACAAGATGAGAGCGATAACACAAAGGAAAATGAGAAGGAGATGGGAAATTAAACAGAATCCTTTTCATTTATTTTGTGTGCGAGTGCATGAACCTCTTTCCATTGTCTTTGTCTGCCTATGTTCATCTGCTGTTTCTCAATGACAGACAAATCTTTTTATGTGTTTCCTGTGCCTCTCGGTCTGTTTTGTCTCGGACGGAGGAAATCCTATCATATGCTGCTGCTTGAGAAGGCTTTAAGCTCTTCAGCCAATCAGGAAGTGTGGCGATGAAAGGTTGTCTGCGTGAACTTGTTTCCGCCTGTGATGATCATGGATAAGGCCATGTGTGTGTAAGAGTGTGTGTGGATTGGAGTTATTTTTAACTCACCAGATGTGACCTAAGATAAAATCATTTGGGAATTTCTGTCCTGTAGCCCAGTGTTCATTCCTCTTCAATGTGTTTGTTTTATCCTCACATTGATTGAACAAAGACACACACACACACACACACACACACACACACACACACACACACACACACACACACACACACACACACACAAACTAGTCCACCTGCTGACCAAATGCTCCATAAAACCAAAGCATGTTTAATGCTGCTTTAAAAATAAATGAACTGGTGCACATCTTGGCTTCATATGACATCAATCCCGCTGATTTATTTTATTCATTCATAGAAAGCCTGCGTTAATGTGTGTGTCCCCCTTTTAAATGCTTAACCATCAGATCAATAACCATTGGATCAATACTGAAGCTTTCTCTGTCCTGTAACAGACTGTAAATCACATCAGGCTGTCTGTCAGGATGTGACCGTCTCTGAGAAGGAGATGGAGCGGGCTGATGTGACATGTAGAGAGTTAATCTAATGAGTCCATGTCTGGGAATTATTTAATTATTCAGCATTATGTTATGGTAGAAAGAAACGTTACAATTGAACTAATTCAAGTTGCCATCTGGCTCTTTTTGTTTTTAATATATTTTTTGATCGACCCTCTCAGGCTGTCTGCATTGCTCACACAGTGTCAGCCTGTTCCTGTCTGAGAGAGACAATCTCCAATAGTTTTGGTCTCACAGTGATCACAGTGGGTGTTCTGCTGTTTTGCTGTGGATGTCTGCATTGTGTGGGAAGTTGTTGAGCGATGCCCATAAGCGACTTTCACATTATTTGAAGACTTTTTTCTTAAAGTAAGATGTTTTTTTGCACAGCTATTCAGTTATGTACACATACCCACGCATAGACACACAGACGTGCGCACGCACAGGCTCATATATACACTTGCACACACACATGGTTGCATTTATCTTCACTACCCCACAATCTGCTTCATGTGGAACTAGTTGTTTAGGCTGAGAGAGAGAGGGGGTCCGGAGACAAACAGGATGTCTAGAGGTGTATGGACAGTTACAGTACTGAGGGTCACTTTTATACAGGACAGTGCAATATCTGGACATCAAGAGTATGCTAGAATAATCATACAGTTTTCATATAAGGACAGGTGCTTGAAGTATGTTAATGATGAGAAGATTGATACCACCCTCATATCTGTTTGGCAAGTTTTGAGGTAGAGCCGGGAGACATTAGCTAAACTCACAGACCGGACGCAGGTGGTAACAGATAGCCTGGCTTTCTCTAGGGACTTACATTTAAATAAATGCATTTCAGCCTCTCTAAAGCTTGCTAATTAATTTTACTATATCTGCATTGTTTAATCCTGAACACAAAGTAAGTTGTGAGCCAGTTAGCATGCTGATGTTAGCATTTAGCTCAAACTCAAACAGTGCCCAGACAGAAAAAGATATAAACAAGATTTTAAGATAAGTAAAATAAATGGAAATAACAGAAGAGGTAAATGACCATGCTGACATAATCCCCCAGTGCAGGTAAAGGACGGTCAAGCTCTTTTCCTTCTACCTGCATGTTTTCCTCTGCTTCTGTCTCAGGGGGGCATTATCCCTGCTGATGTCTAAACCATACGTGTTTGTGTCATCCCTTAGACGTGGCAGTGGGCTGTCCGTTCGGAGGAGAGGACCGTGGAGGCAGAGTATTGATCTTCAACGGTAACAGAGACGTGGTCACGCAAGGCCTGACGCTGAGCCAAGAGCTGAAAGCGGCCGGGACCCCCAGTGGCAGCTTGCCTGGATATGGATTCACTCTGAGAGGAGGCCAGGACCTGGACAACAATCAGTATCCTGGTAAATACTCACACTTGCGAGTCAGTGCGTCTCCACTCAATTCCCCATGTTACAGTCAAAATTCTTCCTTGCATTCTTTTACTTTTCCACTTTCCTTCCAGCTCCTCTCATTACAGCCTCCCTCCTCTTCAATCTTGACCTACACATTTCATGCTTCCCCCCAATGTACTCCTACCTACCATTCCCATGTTTTCCAGCTTTGCTTTTCTTCTCCTCTCTGTTAAAGTCATCAGTCAGAAGTAGGGGGTAAAGGAAAGAGTGCCAATGAACTGCTGCCGCATCAATTCTTTAGGGCTTTACAGTACTCAAGAAGGAGAGAAAACACAAGAGCGAGAAAGAAAGAAGCATAATAATACATTATCCGCATGTTCAGTCTGCCAGACATTCAAGCCTCAACCCATATCCCTAAAACTATGAGCAGACAATACAGCATTCAATCAAATTACATTCAGACAACTGCCACCTACTTACTTTACCAGACGCCTCCATCTTCTGACCTTAGAAATATCTTTAAAAACCTCACTACGATCCTAAGAAAGCTGCAAAGGAGGGGAGAAGTGCAAAGCTGTTTATATACTAGAGTTTTTAGAACAGAACATTTCCATTTTAAACAAAGCCTGTCTGTAAAACCACAGTTTTACTACCTAATTTTCTCCCTAATTGAGAGCCACTCTGCTCCCAGCACTACTCTGGCTTTGTGCTTCCACAAATTAGCCTGAAAATGAGAATTTGTTTAGTTTTACCTTTTCTTTTCTTTGCCCCCACTCCCTTTTTTCTTTTTCTTTTGCTACAATAATAGATTTCTTCATTCCACCAACAGGATATCAAGGGAAATACACACACAGGAGTACACACAAGTTCACGTGTGGCTTTGATCAGTTTCACTGGCAGCTAGAGAGTGTATGTTGAGCGTTTGCCAGGCTCCGGGTCAAAGCGAGACCTTGTGCAGAACTACAGCAAATCAGAGATCCCGGATTAAAAACCTTGTACAGTTAATACACACAAAGGGGCAGCAGGTTGAAACCAAGGCTGGTGGAGTAGAAACTCACGGGTGGCACAGCTTTCTGCCAACACACACACACACAGACGTGCAGCACTTGTGTCGTCTGTCATTAGAGAGCTGGCTGGCGGAAGTGAAACACACACACACACACACACACACACACAGACGCGTGTCGTTAGCAAAGTAGTAAAGTCACACTGTTCAAAGGAGCCGAGATGTTTGATCAGTATTATGAGAGGACTGCTCAGGCGTCTGGAAGGTTAAAGCTGCCGTATGCTCCTGTAGAGGTTACATGTTATTAGTCTATTGCAAGAACACAGAGAGAGGAAAGGAGGATGATTAAACTCCACTTTTAGCTTTGGTGGTTTTGTTTTCTACAAGATTATGTCACATTCTTGTGTATTTATTTAAAGCTTACAGTAGGAAATGAAAGCAGGAAGAGGCACTAGATGACAAAGAAGGCAGAAAAGCAATAAAAAGTCAGCCACTTTTAAACTCAACTGCACATGATTGGGCTTCATTAAACTACAGATAACTTTGGTGGAGGACGACACAGAGTTGATGTTTCACTGTTGCAATGGAGGCCAATAGGCAAACTAATGCTCAGGCTAAAGGCTGGAGTTAAGGTGGTGGTCAGCTGTGTATCAGAAGGGGGTCAGATTCAGGTTCAACCATGAAGTCAGAGGTCAAAAACTGACAATGATTTACCTGTCAATCACACAACTTGCATAGAGAGTTACAGACACAGAAACATGTCGGGGTCGAGGATTTGCATGTGTGTGGTGGCGAGGGGTCATTAGGTGGGTCATTAGATTGTTAAATAGGTGTTTAATTTATTACTAGGCTCCATACTCATATATTTAGTGACCATCTTTTGTAGTTTGCCTTTTCATCTTAAAAGGGACATTTAGATTACATTTCATTACATTCTTTGAGCAATACTCTATACATTATGTTGCCTTTTCATGCCACTTCTTGTTTACTGGCATATCGGTTTTTTTTGTATTAAAAAGTTAAATTGGTTTAAAGTTAAATAATCAAACCTCAATGTTATGCACCAAATCAATTCCTCCCCAATTAGGAACGGCTGACTGCCCCTGTCTTTAGTGTGAAATATGTACTTCCTGGCCAAAAAGTGTTTACAATATTTATTGTAGCTGGCAAGTTACCAAAGCTTTAAAATCACACACATGCATCCAAGAATTAAGATATCCTCTATTTCTCAAGCCGCCTCATTTTCCACTGAGTGCCATTGACCTTTGGCATCTCATCATGGAGGCCAGTCCCCTGCAGACAAACGGGCCGTGAGGGCAGGCAGCCAGTGACAGCTTGACAGTCTGTCTAAACTCTGGATGGAGGTTGTGTTTTCACAGCCCAGGACAGACACCATCCACCCTGGCAGCTCAGTTACAGACAATACCTGCCACCAATGAGTGGAGTGTATATGAGAGTGCACACACTGGTGTATCAGCCCATGTGTGCGTTGGTATGGTTCGGTGTGTCTCTATACACGCTCACCTCAAACCAACAGTGGCAAGCGAGCTTTCCTGTACTTAAGGAAATGGGATTGACAGGGAAAGGAAAGTGGGACGTTATTTGATTTAGCCCTTTGGAGCAGCCATGCGTGCACTCACACTCTTACACACACTTAACCCCAAAGGTGCCCTCTCCACATATCAGTCTCATGTCATATAGTGGTTTTGAGAGCACACCAAAGAGTGACGATAAGAAGAACAGACAACTACTGTATCAAAAACCCCAACACATGGCAGTGGGGTTGGATTCCAGGTTATAAAACTCCAGCAGCAGGATGGACAGAGGAATTCGGACTGGGACTGCAGTCCTTCTGTTTCTCTCGCTCTGCTAAAACACACCTTGCTTCTGATGGCTTTCACAGATTGCGGTTTAGGGCCTAATGCACTATCCTTTACCCTCCCTGTTCTTTCTATCACTCCCCCCTCTTCCTCCTCCTGAACTCTTTTCCCCCCTTTTCCGTACCTCTCCAACTGCCCCACAAAAATCCACATCTTGAGGTCCTTTCTCGGTGCAGGGTTTTCGATACAGTACACACAGAGAGCCACACACTCATAGCGAACCCCAGGGGAAGAAGGACAGGGCCTAAATGTTTAATGTTGTGGTTTCAGGGGGACTCAGTGACTGCAGCCAAAGGCAGAAACAGATGTGCCTCTCTCAGATTCAATTAGTCCCTTTCTTCTGAAATACTCGGGAGAGGAAAGACACAGCAAATGACAAGCAATCACTACAAGAGTGCACTTCCAGCAGCTTAGTCCAATACTGCCTGCAGTCCGGTTAGCACAGCACTCACCGCTGATAGGTGCTGATAGTTAGTTGCTTCTCAAATAAGAGTATATGATGTGTTTCACAGTTTGATGTTACTGTGAATACATTTTCAGATCATTTATTGCCTTTATTTTCATTTATTTTGTAATGTAATAGGTCAAACCTTTAATGAATACAAAATAAAGAAATGATTTAATGAAACGTAACATAAGCTGCAGTTGCTTTTCACTGGGCAGCATGAGTCTATTCTGTCTTTCTCATGATCACACAAGTTTTGCTGCATCTGGCAGTGGTGGCTTGAATCCATTAAGTGCCTCTCTTCAGTTTCACATTGTTTTAATCAGCACTCGTTTGTGTGCCTGTCTGTTTCTATGTGAGTGTGCGGCTTTCATTGGTATGTGTCCCCTAACCGCAGCCATTAAATACAAAGCTCTATTTTAAACTCATGAGAGCCAATAAAAAATGTGTATTCATCACAAAAACCATGAAAAACAAATACAAATCACATATAGATGAGATCTGTTGCTGCTTACAATTAGGAGCTGTTTGGAAATGTTGTTGCTTAGCGAAATGTGATTGGAGCGATGTGAACTTACTAATGGCGCTGGAATGCAGCATGGGGTCCCTGTCTCGCAGCACACACACACACACATATGAACACACACATGAACCCACAATCACTAACGCATCTTGTGTTTATGAATTTAGTCTTGGCTGGGTCATGTGTAAAAGGAAAATAAAGAAAATGCTGGTGATATCAGAAAGTCGTGTGTGTGTGTGTGTGTGTGTGTGTGTGTGTGTGTGTGTGTGTGTGTGTGTGTGTGTGTGTGTGTGTGTGTGTGTGTGTGTGTGTGTGTGTGTGTGTGTGTGTGTGTGTGTGTGTGTGTGTGTGTGTTAAATGTGGCATGTCTGTGTTTGATGAAGATTGCTGGAGACCTTGAAATCAGTCCCATCTGTGGCATTCTTTGAAGCCTTGCCTCTCTCTCTCTCTCTCTCTCTCTGCAGATCTGATCGTGGGGGCGTTCGGCGCAGGGGAGGTGTCGGTGTACAGGTATGAATGTGTACAAGGCGCTCTGTCTCGTCCTTAAATATGCTTGTTTCACACATTTGTGCTTTTCCTGAAAGTCTGGGAGAATTAAGTGAGATTTTGTAACAGTGTGTGTGCTTGTGTCTGTGTGTGTGTTTTGGTGAATAGGTCTCGAGCTGTGGTGTCTGTGGAAGCTGAAATGATCTTGACTCCCAGAATCCTGAACCCCGATGACCGACAGTGTCACCTGCCTGAAACAGACATCATGGTTACCTGGTAAGAAGAGCATGTAGGAAGTCTCTAAGAACCATTATTATCTAAATACACAACATTTATCAAATAGAATAGAATCAGAGGGATGAAACCCTCTTTAATGTTCACACATACATGAACACAGCACACACACACACACACACACACACACATACTCACACACTAATGTCTATGATTCAAATAAGAATAATGTACTGTATGATACTATCCCTAACCCAACTGACAATTATAAGACTTTATAATAGATGTTTCTTTTATATAATCTTCTCCTCACTCTTTACCAAACTCCTCAATATTGCTGTAATTCTTTCAGCTGTGTGTGTGTAGAGTAGACTATCCTCCATCTCCTTTGGGAATGAAATCGTGGGGGGGCAATTGTGTCCATCAACGCCACACTCAAAGTCAATACAGTATAGTATTTGAGTTTACTCAAATCTCTACGGTTAAAGGGTTCAAAGTCTTAAAGAAGACTAATGAGGCCCACGCTGCTCTGATCCCCTGAGCAGTAACACAAATCGTACTGCTTACACTGTTTCATAAAACGCTATGCAGTATAAAGTATACACCTTCACAAATCATACTGACAGATGTGACAAATATTTCACCCCTGTGCTTTAGACGTCTGCCATCAACAATGATCAGTGACTGAGAGTATTATGAAAAAATGTAGAAGCGCACTCATATAACCTGGAAATGCTGATTTATGAGACCCTGCTATTGATTTAATACGGCATAATTCTATTTTGATTACGTTATTGTTCCTGTGGGTAGCGAGTGGCTTTGAACAGTCTGGGGGTGAGTCTAGTTGAGGGGAACAGGCCCAAAGGCTCCTGCTGCCTCGCCACAGTCTATTGTTGCTTCAAACTTATTGGGGCTGAAACCGCTGTAGGACTCTTTGGAGGGGAGAAGTGTGCTCGGCTAGTTGCCATCATTGTGTGTGTGTGTGTGTGTGTGTGTGTGTGTGTGTGTGTGTGTGTGTGTGTGTGTGTGTGTGTGTGTGTGTGTGTGTGTGTGTGTGTGTGTGTGTGTGTGTGTGTGTGTGGTGTGTGTGTGTGTGTGTGTGTGGTGTGTGTGTGTGTGTGTGTGTGTGTGTGTGTGTGTGTGTGTGTGTGTGTGTGTGTGTGTGTGTGTGTGTGTGTGTGTGTGTGTGTGAGCGTTGGCAGCAAGCGAAACGGGAACAGGGTTTTGGTCGGATTGACAGAAAGAACTAAACTGTGGAATTCTATCAAAACATAACTCAGCTTATTTAAATAAACAGCCGTAAAGATTTGGTCGCAGCTATGGAGTCAGATAGGACATGGAACATAGACACACATGCAGAGAGTCAAACAGCAGCAAGTGGAATTAAGGGATGTCTGAGGCTCTTGTGTTTCAGATTTTTTATTTGTTTCCCTGGCCTGCGGTTAGAGCTGGAGAGACCGCGGCGGGAGGTCAGGTCCAGTTCGCACCGCTCATGTATTACCATTACATCTGAGTCACAGGGTTAAGTATCACATTTTTGGGTAAAATAATTACAATCTTTTAAAACCCAGGTGATCAGTTAAAATGGTATTTCCAAAAGACCCTTCAAAACATCTGGAAATAAATTATCCACTGCACATTTGTTAAGTATTTTACTTATGATCACTAACCCTTTGGTAAATATGAATGTACAGTATATTGCACGTGTTTAATACAGTAGTGTCATACAAACTCACATTTTTGGCAACCAATATTTGTTTATTAACAGTGCACGACTACTTTGTTTGTTTGTTTGTAGCCTTTATTTAACCAGGTGAAAGCCCCTTGAGATCAAAAGATCTCTTTTTCAAAGGTGACCTGCAAGACATTAGTTACACATGTAACCATGTAAAACAACAGAACAACAATAAGGATGACATACAACATAATGTACAGGGTACAGTTTACAAACTCTATTCACAGTGACAGGTACCATGAATATCAAATAGCATGTCACCCAGCTGAGTTTTAAAATGATGCAGGGGAACCAAAGTGCTCAGTTTTAAAGATGTTTGCAGACTGTTCCAATTTAGTGGAGCTGCACAACTAAAAGCTTTCTTCCCTAAGACAGTCCTAGCACTTGGCACATTTAATAAAACATCATGAGATCTCAGGCAATACGTACTTTCAATTTGTCGAGAGATCAGAGAGCAGATATAAAAAGGTAGTTTACCCAACATGGCTTTGTAGATGAACATGTACCAATGACTGAGCCTCCGTACAGTTAGTGAAGGCAGACCTGCCTTGGCATACAGGGTACAGTGATGAGTAAGTGCTTTACAGTTAGTAACAAATCTCAGTGCGCTGTGATAGGCGGCATCTAACTTTTCCAGGCAATGGGCAGGTGCATTGATATAGACCAAATCACCATAGTCCAGCACAGGTAAAAAGGTCACAGTGACTAGCCTTTTCCTGGCTTCAAAAGAGAAACAGGACTTGTTTCTGAAAAAGAAACCTAGTCTAACCCTCAGCTTTTTAAGCAGGTTATTGACATGAAGTTTAAAAGTAAGACAATCATCAAGCCAGATACCCAAGTATTTGTAACAGGTAACCACTTTGAGTACTTGTCCTTGCAGAGTAACAATATCCAAAGCAGTGTCTGTAGTCTTTTTAGCTTTAGAAAAGAGCATTACCTTGGTTTTATCAACATTTAAAAGAAGCTTAAGCTCAGAGAGCTGAGTCTGAATGGAGGGACCTGCACAGTACAGCACGGTATCGTCCGCATAGAGTAAAGTAAAGTAGCTTCATCCACATTTTCACCTAAACTGTTGATATATATGGAGAATAAAAGTGGACCTAAAACAGAACCTTGAGGAACACCATTAGCAATGTTCAACCACTCAGACGACAGCCCATCAAAGTGAACACATTGGGACCTTTCAGAGAGGCAGTTCACAAACCACACCACTGCATGGCTGGATATGCCAATACTGAGTAGCCTCTGCTTCAAAATGCGATGATCGACGGTATCAAACGCTTTAGAAAGGTCAATAAATAGAGCTGCACAACTCTGCTTATTATCTAAAATACTCCTAATGTCATTCACCACTTTCATTGTCGCAGTGATGGTGCTATGTTGCTTTCTGAAGCCTGACAGGATATCATTTTTACATAAAAACTCCTTTACTTGTTCACTCAAAGGAAGGAATTGTCCACTTACTTTACTTGTATATAAAAATGGCTTGCTTATAGAGATAAACCACCAAGTCATCACTCCTCCCAGCTAGTCAAGTTACTGTTTCGTACATCACTCATGCAGGAGGCAGCTGTTGTCAATAATCTCTCAGATCTAACTCTAGCCTAGTACCTGTATACAGATAAAGTCAGAGACTAGCTGGTGAACATAGTGAAGTATTTCGCAACTAAAGAACAGGACGTTTTCCCCAGGAGTTAGAGGAGACCAAATACAGAGCTGAAAGAGAGTGATTAGTAAACTAAAATCCATTGTATGTAGAAAAACCTAACCACAATGAATGTTACTGTTGCTCAGGAACTCTAGAGGCCAAAAGCAAAGATTTTCCTTATTTTTGAAAGATGTTAAGGAAATAATTTTTCCGAAAATCACATGCTTTTACCATTTGACTCGAATGTAATGGTGATACATGAGAGGTACACACTGTGGCTAGAAGGATTAAAGAGGGTTGGAAAAGGAGGGGCGGCTACTTAATGACCAGTGTTAAATTGAACCTCCTTACTCATTAAGTGGACCCGGGGAAGTCGGGGAAGGGATTTATTGTGCCTGTTTGCAGGCATGGCCGGATAGCGGGGTGGAGCACAGATGCATTTTGGGGAAAATTACATACAGTAATGACTAACCCAAGCAACCCGAGCTGTTGTCTGTAAATTGGCGGTCATTTCCGTGCTGCATACACTTAAGTTTGAAACACACTGCTTATTAGAGTCACACTTGAGCACACCACCCTAAAAAAACACACACATGCTTACATGCAACACCTATTAAATACACATGAAACCACCTGGAGAAGTCAAAATGACTTAGGGGAGCAATTTTTAAAATAGAAACATGTATTTTATCGCACACATAAACTCACAGCTGCATCACATACATTGAGAACAGAGGGAAACTAGCTCATCATGATTGTGTCATCTCAGCGAGATAATTATTAACAAACAAACACACACGCATCCATTACATCTGCTTTTGGATGTTGGGGTTTGTGGAGTAAACCCAAACAGACAATATTCACATGAAGTCATTTCCACTCGTGCCTCATTATGCTTAGTCTTCAGAATCAGGAGCATTGCGTCTGTAAGCTTCCTCAGATTAGTGCATATTAACAGCGCTCAGCTCCCTGTGTGGGAGTCTCTTTCCTGTTCTTGATTAAAGGGGCGATAAGACACACACACATTCACGTTACACATATATTAATACACACTGAAATAGAGGAAATGCAGAAATGTTTCCCAGTCTCCCATGTCTAATTGAGGGCCTCACAGGGACCTCAGCGTGGTATTTCACTGTCCCCTGGAGCACAGTCAGGAATAAGTTCATTTAGTGGTATAGATATTTTTTTCTAACTTCGTGATGTATGCAAATATGAAGGAAGTATTATGTCTGCAATAATACCATGTTAAATGTTCCACGATAAAAGGTCCCAATAGTAATTTGACTCTTAAACGTTGGCACCACTGCATTTTGTTCTCACTTTGTCAGTGTGGATGTGCGTCAAAAGACAGCAAGAGTGTGTTAATAATTGGTTTATCATGCTAACAGTAATCACAATCTTCTCCCTCTCTCTTGTCTGTCTCTTTATCTTCATAAAATGACTTTCCTGCAGTCTGAAGGTGGAAGTGTGTGCAGCAGTGAGCGGAGTGGGGATCCCCAACTCTGTAGGTAAGCAGCTGTGCACTATGTGGGCGAATGACAGAGGGAGGGACAGCAGTCAGAGCTACCTCCAATGTATCACTCATAAGAGTTTCCTGCTGTGAAACTGCAGCTCTTCCGCGCCGATCATAGTGGAGAACAAAGGGTGGAAACAAGAATAGGGTAGAAAGACACAGACAGCGGAGGTGTAAAGTACTGTTTCCACTGCCCTGTAGAGTAGAGCCCCTCCATGGTGCCTTACTTCGTAACTAATGGGATGTAATGTACATTTAAAGCGAACGAGCATGTGGATTCAACAGTTAAGGAGTTTCTGGATCGCCTATTTCACTCTCAATGTCAATGCTTTTCTCTCACCTCTCCATCCGTCTTCACCTCTTTATCATTACTTCCTGTCCAGACCTGAGAGCAGTGCTGCAGCTGGACTGGTTGAAAGGCAACAGAGGCGGAGTTAAGAGAGTTTTGTTCCTGGACACGCAGCAGCCTCAGCGCACAGGGCTCCTGAAATTGGGACACAACCGCCCACGTTCATGCCTGAGCTACACCATCTACCTGAGAGTGAGCAAATCACACACTGCACAAACATATTTAGTAGCTTTTGTGTAATTCTGTGTATTTACATAGGTTTTTTCAACTGTTCTGTTCTGTTTGTAAAACTAAACAAGGTTGACTTACTTCATATTTTCACCTCTTTCTTATGCTTTCTTAGGAGGAGGAAGATTTCAGGGACAAATTGACCCCGATCTCACTGGCTCTGAACTACAGCTTGGCTCCCCCATCTCATGGCCAAAACCTCCCGCCTGTCCTCAACCATTACAGCAGCACCTTCCTTCAAGAGCATGTGAGTGAATATATACAGTATAAGCATAATATCTTACATACATATATATAAGGTTTAGTATTGTCCCGGTTTTCCATATTGGGATTTGGCTATTTTGGTTCCTTCTATTCCATGTTTGTCCATCATGGAAAAGGGTCCCTCCTCTGTTGCTCTTTCTGATCTTTCTTATTTTTCCCCCAGTTAAATGGTTTTCTTTTTGTGGAGTTTTTCCATATCCCAAATTGGGTTTCTTAGGTTGAAAGGTGTCATATGCTGGATAGATTGTAAAGCCCCTTGAGGCAAGTTTGTGATTTATTATATTGGGCTAAATAAATAAGACCGAATTGACTTGAAGCCCAATTCTGAGCACATACTGACACATTTAGGACTTGAGGTTATATTTAAGTCACTCGTTCTTTAAAATGCTTGTCTTAGGCACACACACATCATCTGTTTTACTTTTCAAGCGCAACCCTACCTGTTCACAGGAAAGATTAGATGGTTAAGCCTGTAAACATAGACATTCTTTCCAAACGAAAGTTCATCATTCACAAACTTAACTATAAATAAATCAAAACTTCCCTGCACAGCAATATATGTCAGGCGGGTGCAGGTCAGTCAATAAAAAATGAAGAAAGGGCCACAAAACAGCTTTGGCGCAGCTCCAAACGATCTAATTATCAAAGAAGCCAGTCTGTTGAAGAATATGAGAAAAACAATGTTTTCTCTTCCACTTAAATGTTAGATGTAATACTAAGAACAGTGGAGAAAGGATAGAGAAATAAGGAGAACATATTACAAAATCTTAAAATAACCAAACCTCAGCACTAAGTCGGTGCAAACTCAACCCAAGACTTTTGACCCTTTTTGCATGTTAAGAGTCTATATGTTTACAGCACCTGCATCCTGGTGGGTTTGTTACTATTTTGGGCTTCATGATGATGTCCAGTGTACCTTAACAATTTCCTCATGACAATCCCCTTCTCTGTGCCCCTCTTCCTCCTCAGGCTTACATTCTCCTGGACTGCGGTGACGACAATATTTGTGTCCCCGACCTGGAGCTCTCTGCCAGCATGTAAGACTGACACCAGCACCTCTGACCTCAACCTGTAAACACTCAACACTTCACACTCACCTAAGAAACTAAGAAAGTATGCCTGTTACTCCTCACACAATGAGCAAAGTTTACACTCAAGTTGCTCACATTATAGTTCCATTTACCATATGGTGTTTGTGTGCATATGTGAATTAGCCTACTCTCTCTATAGTGTTTCCAGCTGTACGATATATCCATGGCACCGTTATACAAACATCCTGTCACCCTCAACTGACACACACACACACACACACACACACACACACACACACACACACACACACATGTTTGTCCGGGTCAGGGGTATTGCATTCCATACAGCATGAACCAATAAGGTCCAGTCCTACAAAATTATAGACTTAATTTGAAATAAAAACACGGGACAAGAGTTGAACATTCTTTTATGTATCTGCACCAAAGTGCTTTATTTTCTATGTCTTTTACATGACTAAAAATACCCCTTTCTCTGTGTTCTTCTCTCCTTTTTTATAAAACACACTCACAGGGACCGCTCGGAGCTGGTGATTGGAGACGATAATCTGGTCATGTTGACCATCACTGCAGTGAACCAAGGAGAGGGAGCCTATGAGACAGAGCTCCACACACTGATCCCACCGGAGGCCGACTATATTGGAGTAGAGCGTAGAGTGGAGGTAAATACATAAACACACCAACACACACATTTGTCTAAAATCAATTTTTTTTATATTGAGAGCCAATGGAGTGGAAACTTTAATAGACATAAAGTAAAGAGGAAGCTGTCTCGTCATGATTGATTACCGAGTGGTCCTTTGAAATGAGGGAGTTTACTATTTGAGCAGGGGCGGTTCTAGGGGGCAGGGGGTTCCACTGACTTTGGACCCCCCTGTGGCCCCCCTGAAAAAGAAAAATAATAGTTTATGATTAAATGATTTCTTGCCTGAAAGAATAGGCGGAACTAACGATATTTGTCATTCTAGTCGGACCCATTAGAGCAGGGGTCTCCAACACGTCGATCGCATGGCGTCATTTCCACTGGAGGCAGGGGGGACACTTTTCGAAATCCTGTTTCCCCCACTTTACAAATATGTTTACTGTTCTTTTTTAACGCAAGCCGTCATCGCCACGGAGGAGCACACAGCCTCTGTGAGCGAGCGAGACAGAAAGAGCACACCTTTATCTAGTTAATATAGTTGTAAAAAAGAAAGTAAGAAATCATTCCAATGTGTACTATAGGACAGTAAAAAAAATAACTGTTTAAAAGGGGGGTGATTAGTAAAATATGCATAAATAAAAAGAAAGAATGCTAACTAGGTAACATAAGATATGAATAAACAAGTTTAAGTGATTTGTCATTGGTTGTGATCATATTCTAAAGATGTGTTGATTATTGAAAAGTATACAGCTCCCTTTCATATGAGTGTTGAGAGCTGTATCCATAAATTCATTCTGTGCTCAAAGTGCACCAGATTGATGCATTTCACTTCAACAGCACACAAAGGTTAAAGGTAAGCATATAATAATGTTAAAATGTGCTAAATATATACACTGCAAAAAACAAAAAAAAGGAGTAAAAGTAGCTAACCACTTGTTTTATTTTTGAAAGTAGCTCTCATCCTAAAAAAGGTTGGAGACCCCTGCATTAGAGCGTAAAAACTGTAACTATAAGTATCTGAAATAAATAAGTGTACTGAAACAAATACCAATAACTGTATTGCATTGTTTTCTTATGCGCAAGTACTTCATACTGTCTTTGTCTTTTTCGTCCTGCATTTATTTTGACCCCCTCAGAAAATAACTGAGCCCAGCCTGGCCCCCCCCCAGTCAAATTGGTCTAGAACCGCCACTGTATTTGAGGCTGCAGTTACAGTATGACATCACATCCTGTTGTGTCTCTGTGGCGTGTGTTTGTTTGGAGTGATTAAGGCGAGGCTATCAGCAGGTTATGCTTTACTGGCAACAGCCCGAAAGCCCCTATTCTGATTTACAAGCTGCATTAGTGACCACGGAAATGGATAGGGTCAACTGCTTTGTGTGCAGAGTGTGTGTGAGAGTGTATATCTGTGTGTGTTTGCCCGTGTGTGTGTGCGCTAATGAGAGTGTAATGGGGCTGTTTGATTGATGAGGTTGTTAGTGTCGGAGCATTCATCACTCTTCCTCTCATGCCTTCCCCCTCCCATCACTCCATCTCTTTTCCACTCCCTTGCTCCCTTCCCCCTTTGATGCTGTTATCCGTCCCTCTATTGTTCTTTTATTTCCCCTCTTGACTCTACAATGCTCCCCATTTGTCGCTTTCATTCACTTTTGACTCATCTCATAAACTTGACTTGTCTTTCTCTCCTCTTCTCTTTTCTCCTGTCTAGTCCCTGTCTCAGCTGAACTGCGAGTACAAGATGGTCAATGAGTCGAGAATGGTGGTGTGTGACCTCGGGAACCCGATGGTGGCTGGGACAGAGGTGAGTTTTTACACATACACTTTTTCAATAAAACATGCCTTTCCCTGTCGAGAAGCTGCCACTGTTATTCCTCAGGTTTAATTCACACTGATTGATGGTTTGCAATGTTTTACTGATCATAAAATTGAAAATCAATTAATAAAATTTGAATAACCCAATGATTAAAACTATATGTGTGTGTGTGTGTGTGTGTGGTGTGTGTGTGTGTGTGTGTGTGTGTGTGTTGTGTGTGTGTGTGTGAATGTGTGTGTGGTGGTGTGGTGTGTGTGTGTGTGTGTGTGTGTGTGGGTGTGGGTGTGGTGTGTGTGTGTGTGTGTGTGGTGTGTGTGTGCTGTGTGTGTGTGTGTGTGTGTGTGTGTGTGTGTGTGTGTGTGTGTGTGTGTGTGTGTGTGTGTGTGTGTGTGTGGTGTGTGTGTGTGGTGTGTGCATAGGAGTGTGTGCATACTGTAGGAGTGTGTGTATAGGAGTGTGTGCGGAATGTAATAATAATCCATTTAGCTCTTGGATGGATGACACATGCAGGAAGTCAAGGCTTTGCTAAATAAAGAGTGGGCCTTTCCTACATGAAATCCTACAACACCGGTGTACGTATGTGTGCCACAAAGCATGTCACATGTGCTTTAGTGTGTGCAAGTGATCAAGTGTGTGTATTACCGTGAATGTAGGGTCTCTAAAGGTGTCAAGGTCGCCACAGAGGTGCATTTTCAGCTGTTAAGGTGACGCAAGGTTTACAATTATGTGGTCATGTTTCACTGTTGGGGGTGGAGAGCACAACAAGGTAATCTGAAGGGGACATGGTGTGTGTGTGTGTGTGTGTGTGTGTGTGTGTGTGTGTGTGTGTGTGTGTGTGTGTGTGTGTGTGTGTGTGTGTGTGTGTGTGTGTGTGTGTGTGTGTGTGTGTGTGTGTGTGTGTGTGTGTGTGTGTGTGTGTGTGTGTGTGTGTGTGTGTGCGCGCGCGCTCGCGCTCCCTAGCCGTCCAGATGTTTCCCATATTTAACTCTCCCCTTGCCCCATTGGCCGTTCAGGAATCTGTGAGCTTATGCAGAACATACTTCCATATACCCCATACACACTGAAGCTAAATTGTGCAACGAAATAGTCGATGGAGTTCACTCCTTGTGCCACATGACACAGCTGTAGTGCATCACTGAGCGGGGTGAGAGGTACAAGCCTGAAGGAAAGATGGTTTTGGCTTCAGTAAGCACATCTGCCTGCCTGCCTCTCTAATGCTTTTTCTTTTGTCCTGATTTTTGTTCAATGAGCTTTGTTGGAATTGAGCAGAATTTAACATATTTTGCAGCAGCTTTGGTACCAATCAATGGTTGATTACAAAGATGTCTGGGCAACGATTCAAATAATCATATAGAATATAAAAGAAAACTTTAAAAATGATGTTATATTTATGCTTTTGCTTTATGAGGAGCGCAGTTATACTCACATCAAATTTTAAATGCACAGCTATTGGAAATCCGCATTAATGAAAAAAGTAATGCCTTTATACATTTACACAGATTTAAAACCACAGGTATGGTGTTATTATTATTATGTTTTTTCGCCATAACATGTGAAGTCTGAGTTTGAGTTATTTCTCAATATGATACTTATTTAAATCATAACCCCGAAACCCTATATTTAATTCTCCTCATCTAAAATGTTTTGATTGTCTGACCTCAGGCCTCTGTTACTGTGCTTTTTTAAGCTTTTTAAGCACAGCAACAGAGCCGTGACTGTTAAATTGTTATTCGTTCCAATGGATGCCAATGGTGACACGTCTGTATGGCTGACATAAATTATTATAATGCCTTCTCAAACCACTGCCCCACATAAACCACTTCTCCCAGCATTGTTTTAAAGAATCTTCTTTTTGCCAAAATGTGGTTAAATGCATAACTTGGCAAAACATTTGTAGCTTCGAGAAAGGCAGTAACCAAACACAGAAGCAGTCTATTCAGACATATTGTGGAAAATCATAATTATTTGAAAAATAAATACAGTGTATAATCTGGCAATATTGCACGAGTGGTTTGAGAACATTTCTGTAGATGTTTTGATGATTTTTCTCCACCATAAAAATGTACAATCTGTTGTAAGCTAAATGAAGCTGACTACAGCTGATGGGCTCTCTTTAAACCTTTACTGCTGGGATGTGACATTCAAAATATTTTAAGAGACATAGATGACCTCTTCAGACTTTTGTTGCACCGTCTCTTTCCGGAGTATCGTAGCAGATAGCGACGTCTCCTCTGAACGAGTCATACTCATTTGGTTTCTGTCTCTTTAGATCTTTCCTGCCTGACTTTGTAGTTCTCTACCACACCCCCCCTCAGGCCTGTCTGGTGAAGTGTTAGTGCGAGTCTGCATGCTGTCATTTCCTCTAAGGACCATGAGTTTGACCTGTTGTTCAGTCTGGCACACATGAGAGCATGCACGTCCGTCCACACTGTCACACAGCGACAAGCGTGTGTACACACACATGCACACACACACACTGTCGTCGTACTGCAGTTGAAAATGAACTTAATCCTCCACGTGTTTTGAGTTAACCTAGAGGAGAGGAGATTTAAATTGTGGAGAGACAAGAAACTAAAGTGTAGTTTTTGAGTGTGTGCAGTCTGCATTGTCAATGATTTAATATGATTCTGTTGTTAACACAAACACAGACCAGATCGTCTGCCTTTATAACTGTCTGTCTATCCCTGGTCATTTTAAACATGGTGTGGCCTTTGATGTAAAGATGCCTTGTCTCATTAACTGTCCTCCTCTTTCTCCTGTCACATGTGTTTTACACGTTCTCTCTTTTTTTTTGCTTTTTCTCCACACTCTTGCCCAGCTATCTGTAGGTTTGAGGTTTTCTGTCCAAAGGCTGGATGATGCCGGACCCAAGATCAGATTCGAGCTACAGATCCACAGGTGACACGCCCCCCAACTCTCACGCATACCCCCCAACCTCCCACACACAAACACACACAACACACACAAAGAGCTGTTTGTCCTTCTTCTGAGCCATGTAAATAAGTTCTGTGTCTGTCGCGATCTCGTCGCTGTGGTTTGATGAAACTAACCGCAGCGACTGAAGAAGACAGATGGCCTGGAGGAACTCCAGGGAGGAGACAAGCCCTACACAACATATTCACTGTTTGTTTCACTGAATTGATTTTGATACATCACTAGGCACAGATGGTTAATTGTTGGCCGAACCCGCTGCCAGGGAAATGCTTATTGGAAACAGCTGAAAATAAAAATACAGCTTTATTATGAGCTTTTACTTTCATACACATGTATGCATTTTAACATAGCCTGTTGTTACGTTTTAGCAAATACATACAGAATGAAGGGCATAGTCATTGAAATGTGTGTGCTATTGGATCCATTCGATTTCATCTAAACTCCCTTTAAATCTCTCCACAGTTCCAACAAAGACAACTCCAACAGCAACCCAGTCAGTTTAAATCTGTCCATCGCTGCCAGAGCTCAACTTGATTTACGCGGGTGAGTCAAGCGTCTTTGCGTGTGAGAGCGTGTCGTCTTCTCGGAAACACAGTGACAACTTCCTTTGTTGCTGCGTCTGATTCACAAAAGATACACTTGATCTGGTTTGGGTCTAAACTTTTTGGTGTTTGAAGGATATTACTCTCCTATTATAGTGTTTAAATGTGTGAGGCATGTTTGTTTACCGATGGAGAACAGCATGAAAAAACATCAACCAAATAAATGTGACCTAATCATGTGCACATGGGTTACTTTTAAGCCTTTGACATGTTCATGGATGCCCATATGCCCACTGACACGCACACGCACACACTTCAAAGCCTGGAGCCCTGCATGGCTTTGTTTGGGGTGTGGTCAGCTGTTCATACAAACAGAGGAGAATGGGATGAGAGAGACGAGGACATAAGAGTTCCTGGGTTTGTAAAGTTAAAGTGTCCTACCTACGCTGGGTTCATCTAGCATTTAGAATTATGCATTTTTTTAACCAAAGTAGGACAGGGTGATTTGGTCCATCATGCTGTGTGCTAAACCAGGTAATTTGCTGCCCATTTACCTTACCTTATGCTACCATACAGACGTAAACAATTTTGCCAACTTTCAGTATGTCACTCATTAGAGAGATACTGAAAGATACACTATAATATGGGATATTTGCCCATAAATAAAAAACGAATGTTTTACTTATTTCATTAAAAGGAACTGCTAACCATAACATTGAAAGAAACATTCAACACAGAAAATTGCACACATTTATTATCATTGTATCAGAACTGATTAGAAGATTCTAACTTATTCTGTTCATTAGTTATGCCCATTCTTTTGTGTTAACTTAGCTATATTATATTATATATTTTAGCATTCAGGTGAGTTAGTGATGGTACTGTTTTGCAATATGTTATAATATCATAATAAAAGTAAAGTATAAAAGCCACAAAGTGTATATCTTCCAGACATGAAATACCAGACCCTCCAATATGACAACTTAGATGTTGTTCTTCTGGAAAGGCTCAGAATTGTACCTTTCCGTCATACTCACTGCCCCATACTTAACCTATCAGTGTGTGTATGCATCAGTGTCACTGAGTTGTTTCCCCTCTCTTCAGGGTGTCTCATCCCTCGCAGGTGGTGCTGCCATTCCCACGCTGGGAGCCCAAAGAGAAGCCTGTCAAAGAGGACGACGTGGGACCGCAAGTCACACACATCTATGAGGTAAATGCACTCCATACATCCACACACAGCTGAGTCTCATGTGAAGAGGAAGGTGGAGGGGCTCTCAGAGAGGAAGAGGTATAGGCTGGGTTGCTTTGTATTAACCACAAAGCAGGTCACATTTGTAGACTGTTTGGATGAAAAGAGTGGAAACATAGGTGTCTACAGTTGTAAATTAGGCTAAAGCAAGACAGGGGCTCTGTAGGATGAAGTAAACAGCAACACACACACACACACACACTCAGTAAAACCAGTAGCTCCATAAAGAATTAGGCTCTGGCTGATCAAAGGTCTCCAGTTCAGAAGTAATTACTGCTGTGAAGGCGGGAAAAACAGAGAAGGGGGGGAAACAGAAAAGGGCATGAGGAGCAAAAGGAAAGGGACGGAAGGGAAAAGTCATTATTCTTAAAAGTGGACAAAGTTGAATGAGTATTAATCACTGAAAAGGAAAAACAAGGTAAACAGAGGTACAGACATTTAGATATAAGGAGGGAAGATAGCAGACAGGTTGGCGACAGGTTGGCGTTGTGTGTGTGTGTGTGTTTTTGCCAGTACATGTGATTTCTTTTTATTTTAAAGGGACGACTGCTTCTTTGAACCCGAGTGCAGCCGTGTCTGGCCTGTCCTGCAGCTGATAATGATTTTCATTTGCGGTGCTTTTCCCAGTTAGCAGCTGCTTCTACTTAGAGAGGACAGGGGTTTTTTTTTTTGCTCTTGCAGAATTCCTGCCCTGCAGCACCAGGATCATGTCCTGTTTGGATGACTTGCTTCAGTGTTAATTACTGTGTGTGTGTGTGTGTGTGTGTGTGTGTGTGTGTGTGTGTGTGTGTGTGTGTGTGTGTGTGTGGTGTGTGTGTGTGTGTGTGTGTGTGTGTGTGTGTGTGTGTGTGTGTGTGTGTGTGTGTGTGTGTGTGTGTGTGTGTGTGTGTGTGTGTGTGTGTGTGTGGTGTGTGTGTGTGTGTGTGTGTTTGTGTGTGTGTGTGTGTGTGTGTGTGTGCGCGCACGCGTGCGTGCGGAGATGAATATACGTCATGGGGTAGAACATGAGGATTTATTGAATTGATGGTTCATTTAAGCTCATAACTCATTTATCCTGATTTTGGTGTGGAATGATGAGCCAGGTGATGCTGTAGGTTTTTCTTGTCTTCCATTTCAATCCCCAGTGACTAAAGCCGGCGAAGGTATTATCTTCACTAAAACGCAGGTGGCCCGTGTCATCATCCCAAAGTTATGATAACCTAATTATAGCCTAGGTCACTTGAGACCTACTAATAAGACATAAGAAAGCTCAATGCTGACATCTCTGTGTGTTTTTTCTGTTCCTTCTTTGTCTCCAGCTCCATAACTCTGGTCCCAGCAGTATTCAGGACGCGGAGCTTCAGGTCGGCTGGCCTTCCCGTTTCCGTGACGAGAACCTGCTGTATGCCATGGAGATCAAAACTGACGGACCAATTAGCTGCCGGACGAACACCAGCCTCAACCCACTTGGCCTTCAGGTAACACAGCGTTTCTCAAAGTGTGGGGCGCGCCCCACTGGTGGGGCGCAGAGATGTGATAGGTGGGTCGCGGAAAAAAAAAATTGATTTAAAAAAAAAAAAATGTAAAAGTTTTTTTTTTCGTTTTTTTTCACACTGGTGGAATATCAAAACAACGGCCCGCCCGGGGTGCAAAACGCATCAATGAAAGCGACCCACACAAAACAACACCTGTAGATAACCCAATTTGTGTTCTTTGAAATTGAAAAGGATATTGCATTGTGTTTGTTACTTTCGTTGCAGTTGTATATCTTAAGTGTAATTTGGCATGCTTTTATTTTGAAGGCGAGTTTATGCTGTTGACAGTTGTTGTTGCTATGGAAACAAGAAACGTTTCACAGCGGGTGGAACTTGTCATAAAATCCGCGATAATAAAGCCCACCCATTTAGAGGGAAGATATGATTGGTCAATTGTACTGTACTTGACATTACTCTCTCGTTCAGTTACTATAGCTGGCCCTCTGTGAATTCATAGCTGGACCTATTTATATAAAGAAAAATATAATTTGTTTTAATGTTTTTAAATATTATTTTGTAGAATATCTTAGGCCCTCAGAGACAGGCTCGCCACTGGTAAAAATCTCATACACACGTGAAATGCTCTCACAGACACACACAACAGCGTTGCAGTCGGGAAGAAAAGCAATGTGGAATGAGAGAGAGCGATAGAGCAAGAGAGAGAGCACACCTTTATCTATTTAATAAAGTTGTAAAAAATAAAGTAAGAAATCATTCCAATGTGTACTATAGGACAGTAAAAAGTTTAATGCATTTAACTTCAACATTTAAAAAAAATCTTCCTGGGGGTGCATGCCCCCCGGACCCTAGAGGATGTGACGTCCACCACCAAATAAAGCAGATTAAAATAATTAAATTGCATACATTTTATTTTAGTAAACACTGAAAACGGGTCCCACAGACCCAAACAACACACAAAGGTTAAAGGTAGCATATAATAATGTTAAAATGTGCTAAATATATACACTGCAAAAAAAATAAAAAGAGGAGTAAAAGTAGCTCACGACTTGTTTTATTTATTGAAAGTAGCCCTCATCCTAAAAAAGGTTGGAGACCCCTGTTATAGAACGATAGATTTGACAATTTTAAGCTTGGCCTACCATTTTATTGGAGCGATGAGGAACAGGTGGGGCTTGAAAAGGCCCACCTGTTCAAAGTGGGGAATGACAGAAAAAGTTTGAGAACCACTGAGGTAACACAACATTGTATAAACATAGACAAGCTTATGCATGCAAACACATATTTTACAAGATCCAAGTTTATAATTAAGCCCATATTGCCTGCAGTGGAAATAAATATGCTTTGTAGAATTTCTAACCACTTTCTGTGAAACCACCAGAACCACTGCAATTCTGAACTTTTATTTAATATTTGCTTGCGGCTTATTCATCCATTTATTTCTCCATCATATAAACCCACTTATTTAAAACATAATTGTACGCGCTGTTCTGACTGCTTTCAATGTTCTCTGCCAGTTGGCTCTAAGTGATTGGGGATGGAGCATTATGCTTATTAGCAGAAATTAGATCTGGAGTAGTTTCCAATGTGTATGATATCATCTGTAGAGTAATTCTAAAAGAAAACACACAGTGATTTCTAAAAGGGCATACTTATGTTAGAAACTAAAATGCTGCTAGCTGTAATCATATATGAAAACAAGTCACAGCACGTGTTTAAGAGTGAGATTATTTTCTCTCCTTTCTTCCTGATTCGGTCATTTTCAACTGCTCAACATTTCACAGTGTCCCTGTCATTTCCTCCGTGTGGACTAGACTGATTGACACACATTTTGTCAGCAGACACTTCTTTCACGAGCAAGAGGAGTGCTTACATGGGCTCTTTGTTGTTGCTTGGACGAACACATTTAAATATGTTAATTGGGGCTCTGGTAACTTGTGACAGACAGTAGTTGTTTTTCCAACATTTCATCTAAATCAATAAATCAGAAACATATATATTAAATGAAAAATAACGAAATAGTTTGAGGCTGAACAGTAGAAGCCACTATTGCTGAAACTCATGATCGCTCACCAGCTTCCCACCAGCCCACACCGCCATTTCCATTAATAAAAAGCCTAGGAAACTTGACTGGCTAGTGGTTAATTACCACAGTGTTCCCTGTGTTCGGGGTAATAAATGTAAGCAAGGTGACTTTTAGTAAAACTTTATTTAATAGTTATATACCTGTAACACTGGCCGGAGGGGCTGGAGTTGCAGGAAGAGATGGACACAGTTGTTGTTGCTATGTTGTGCTTCCAAAAACAAGAGTAAACAAGGCATGTCGTCCACATTGTGTTCAATGTTTTAAATAGTTTTGCTCTCACATTTCCCTGTTTTGAGCCAAACTTTCGGTAGAGGAAAACAAATCTCTAGCTACAACCAATCGGTCAGCTCGTATTTGTGGGATCAGATCATTGATTCTTGTTGGTTGCTGTCATCTTAACTGCTTGAGCTTTAATCAGTAAATTAAATCTCTTTAAATCGCCAAATGTCACACATGTTTCCGCAGCTGGTGGGTTCTTTTATTACATCCTTAAAATCATACTTTATAAGCATTCTTTGTCCTCAGGTCCACCATCTCCTTCTCATTGGCTGTCTGTGCTTCATCAGAGCCCATGTGTAACACAGACAATACTTAACCACAAAATCTAATAATCAGTAGGTTTTTAAAAAGTAACTGTCCTCAAAAAGCCCAAACACATGCTTTCGCTTTAAGATAAAAGAGACCTGTTGGTATGAGAGAAACATAACATGTATTCTTCTTTGTTTTCTACGTCATCATCTAAATATGTCTTTTTAACACTTTCCATTTCTGTCTCAGATTTCTTCTCTCCAGGACACACCTGAGCTGTTGGGTTTCTTGAGGAACGCCAGCGCTCCTCATCACCGCCACAAACGAGCCACCACTGCAGCTGAGAGTTACAGCGGTAAAACCTTGGTGAGCCTCTCCTTCGTGTACATTCAAAAATGTCCTTGAAAAACTCATAGTATAGAATGTCATGGGGAAATTCAGAGCGGTGTTTCTAATATTCTTCTTGACCTCTCACGTAAGTAAATGTGAAGGACAAAAAACACCCCTCAATAATACTGTCCACTCTCTGCTCTTTGTTACCTCTCTCCAGAACTGCACCAACGTCTCCTGTCTGAGGATCACGTGTGTGGTTGGCCGGTTGGATCGTGGGCAGAGCGCGGTGGTCAAGGTCCGCTCGAGACTCTGGGCTCATACTTTCCTGCAGGTCAGTGTTTTCAACTGTCGTCTAGAAGTTGATTATTTGTTTGATGCTTTTCATTTAAAACAGCGGTTGTAAAGGCAAATTCACTTAAAGGTCCATTTAGTGGCAGTTCTGTACATTTGATAACATGATAACATGAGGGGCAGCTGTGACTCCCTGGGTAGTGTAAAAGCTGTTTGAATGTTTGATAGAAAGAGCATGTTCAAGCATGTCAATTCTCCATTTATGAGCTTTTTCTTCTATGTGAGCAGAATGATTTTCCCATTTGTCATCGCTGTCCAAATGATCATTTATGAACTTTAGGGACTTCTCCTCCAAGTTGTCTTAAAAGCTAAGTCTCAAAGTTGTAATTGTACAATAAATGTCTTACGAGCCAAAATTAATAATAAAAACATGTGAAATTACACATTTTAAATAATAATGTTATTTATGTCTTACAGCGGCGTAACGACCCCTACATCCTCAACTCTTCTGTGTCCTTCATTGTCACAGCCATGCCCTACCGCATCCAACCCTCCAGTCTGCCTCAACACACCTCCTCGGTAAGTAACAAAAGAGTGTTAGAAAAAGGAAATGCACCAGCACCTAGAAATACTAACTGAATCTCTCCGTGTCCAACAGATGGGGACCCTGGTTCTGTGGGGGACTCCTGATGTCTCCTTTGCTGTCCCCCTCTGGGTCATCATCCTGGCCATACTGCTGGGGCTGCTGGTGCTTGCCATGCTAACGTTAGCCATGTGGAAGGTAAAAACACACATTATATATCCAGCATTCCTTGTAGTAGTTTGATTATCCAATATGACACTAATGGGTTAATGTGATTCCCTCAGTGTGGTTTCTTTGACCGGGCGCGGCCCCCAGCTGACGATGACATCTCCGACCAGGAGCAGCTGACTTCTGATCAAACAGGGGATGCATAGGAAGATGTGGGACAACCTACTATCAAAAGACTGTGGTTTGGGAGGGATGTGAACCTTCTGAGTAATTTAAATCAGATCTGAGATCTGTATTAGTCGGATCTTACTTTCCTTGGCTGGAGGTCCTCTTCCTCTATGGTAATGAAACTGACAGTCTGAAGAGCGCAGCGCCACACAGGCTGGGATCAAAGAACGAGGTTCAGAGTGGGACCAAAACACACTAAACCGGCCCAATTACACACACACACATGCCCATTGTTTATCCATGGTGATGAAGCACCAGGACTGACGTCAGAATGGACTTTGTTGTGAAGACAATGCTTTAAATGTTTCTGAACATTTTTATGTGTGTGTAGCTGAAGCAAGTAGACACAAGATGTATGCACAAGTGCTGTTGTGAGTGAGTGAGAGAGTGTGTGTGTCTATGTATGGGTGTATGTAGGTACTGTACATATGTGTGTGTCCTTTAGGTGCATCTCATGTCAACCTTTCCTTCAGATGTAATTATTTCCCACCCTGATTGTATTTATCTGGGCTGTATACAGATTTGAACACACACACATGCAGATGCAGCCACACGCATAAACATAAAGGCACAGAGTTAATATCTATATTTATGAATGTATGTGCAATATTTGGACGTTGTGTGATAATGAAGCTTGTTTACACTGGCATTATTTTATTAGAGCTTAATGTTTCCATTGTCTATGTATTAATTGGTATATTAGAAATAAGTGATGCTGAACAACAAAGCAATTGTTTGGATTGATTAATTGTAAAGACCCCCTTGTACATTTTGAAGAGCAAGCAGACAAATAACTAACTTATTATTGTCTTGTCTGATACAATGACTTTAAAATGTTATCTTAAGAAACAGATGATATATCCACAGCTGAAGCCCTGTCCATATCAAAAACCCAAGCTAAAACACATACTGTGTAAGGCATTTAAAAAGTGATTCATGTTGCCATTTGCTTATTTGATATTATCATATTGTGCACAGGCAGGCAGAACACAGCTGTCAGGGCATCAACAGCACGCTGAATATAAAATGAACCCTTAATGTGTCATGATTGAGTTGTGCGTTTTTGTTAATGTGAAGTTTGATCAGAATAAAGTTATGTTATTACTTTATTTCCATCCATTCAACTGGACCATACATTGTATTATAATGTATTCTATATCCACATGCTTTGGGAATATTCATTATGAATCGGAACACATGTGGATATACCTACTGTATAGCATTGATAAAGTAGCCAGAATCCTTTTTGATTGAATTATATTTATACAAAAGATTTGGATCCGAGGCTGATGTCTCCACCTCCAAAGGAAGGACTCGTGCTCCCCCTGGTGGTGCATTGTGGGAATGAACCTGCATCACTGTTTATCTTGAGGAGCAGCACAGTGAAAGGTGTAGA
The DNA here is from genome assembly GCF_902827175.1 of Gymnodraco acuticeps. Classification (NCBI taxonomy): domain Eukaryota; kingdom Metazoa; phylum Chordata; class Actinopteri; order Perciformes; family Bathydraconidae; genus Gymnodraco; species Gymnodraco acuticeps. The sequence goes on along the minus strand of NW_022990583.1, from coordinate 2,745,351 downwards.
TGTGTGAGGAAGGACAGGGACCTCTGGTGGTGATCCATGTATGTCAGAATACATTTCAGATAGAAGCAGGTCTGTTAAAATGCTCCAGTGTTTTCCTGCTACAAGATGCTCTGGACAACCGCTTGTCGTAACATATAGTCTGTAAATCTGTAATGCATGATTTTGTGGAGCCCCACAAAGTGTTGTTTTGGCAGGTGTGTTTTCTAGTGCTGTTTTTAGTTATGAGACATGAACATTTATTGTTACAATATGTGTTGGACCAGCAGAGCCTACAGTTCACCCACAAAGGGGAATCCACACTGCATCTAACTGGAATATTCCTTAAAGAAAACATGCTCCTATCTAATTATCTCAGGTGCAGTACAGCATGTTTGTCACTGCTTTTAATCAGCAACCTTTAAAATCTATTGCCAACTTACACACAATCATTTTGTTTGACATGGAGCTTCCCTGGTGTTTCGGTTGTGAGTGATTCAATGCACATGTAGCTCAGACTGCTGCAGTTATTAAATTAGTCGCTCAATATTTCAATAATTGCATCAATTCAAACACCACGTGTGTTTAATGAGTTATTAAACTGCAAATAGAATTACTATTCATCAGCGGGGGAAGCTAGTAACCCAGATCATTTTAAAACACAGCGTGAGTGATTTACATGTTATCTGCTCCTACCTTCAACTGAAGGCCTGTGTGCATGTTCTCGGCCCATTGTGCAGCGCTGCTGAACTCATTCAGGCCGTGACCTTTAATGGTGCGCGTCATGTGACTGAAGCAGTTCAACAATATGTGAACAGAAGTTATGCTGCTCATAGGAAATGTCTTTCTAATGCTTCACCTCATCAATCACCACATTGCATTCCATTGATGATATTCACGTTTATCCTAAATTGTTTTGTTTTCCACCTTTAGTTTTGATCAGAGTAGCCTATAATCTTTAACAATAAATTCAGTATGTATATATACACTGCATATATACACAGTGTATGTTTCAGAAGAAAGAGGTCAGAATATAAAGGGAGATATTATTTCTTTAAAAAAAAAAAATTAAAGTAAAAATATACTCACTAAAAGTAAAAAAACAAAACGTTTTATTATTTGTAAACCATATCAAAATATAAATTATATTTAGGGAAAAAGGGGTAAAAGCATTTTTCAGCCAGAAATTCTGCCATCACTCTGCCCAAATAGTCCGTACTTCAGTTGTCAGTGCTGGTATTCAGAATCTGAAAGTTTCTTGTGGGAAATATCAAAGCAAGCGAGAGGTGAAGATATTATCAGGCTTCTCTCTAGTGGAAACATTTATCACAGTCGCACAGCTGCCAAACCACATATTCACATACAAAGCCTTCCAAAACACACAATTCTCACACAAAAAGACACACTGCATTTTTTTCTTTAGACTCTTTTTTATTTCTTTGAATATATTTGATCAAATGTCAAATCAAACATCTGAAGTAAAGATGTAACAGTTTCTGACTAGCAAACCTCAACACCATCAAATAAGGGAACATTATTGATAATTACTACATACTGTACGTAAGACATACTGTATCTTAGCTGAGATTTATCCAACAAACAGACCCGAATTACAAAATATTTTTTAAAAGTCTTTACTCCCATAATATCCTGGTTTTGAGCTGGTGCGAAAGAAAATATATGGTGAAGCAATATCCTTTGAAATAATTGCTGATGTATTTTTTTTAATTAAACTTCACTTCAAAGGTCTGTACATGGCGATCAGTGTTTCTCCTCTCCACCGCTAACAAGGTCATACCAACATTATAATGGAAGACTTTGGCTATTTACAAATCACTGAGAGGCTGTACTGTTAGAGCACAGCTTCTCTCAGACATGCTGTACATTACATCTGTGTATTAGTTAGACTAAAACACCCCCCACCCAATATAACAAAGTGCAATTCCATAGATCACCACAAGGAGGTGAATTTACTGTCAACATCATTTAGAAAGGCTCTGAAAAGCTCGAATTTGGAGGGGGTCCAGCGTATTAGTAAGTACTTTTAATATAAACACCCACACACTCGTGGTCCACCCTCACGGAATGTGTAAGATACAGATTGCGTTGGATTTACACTACTGGGGGGCGGACCTACTTCTTGGTTTTTTGCCAATGTTCTCACCTAACTCAAAGCAATAATTGAATAAGTGTACTTCCCAAAATATGAATTTACTTCTTTAATCATCAATCCTACATGCCACAGTTGTGTCTGCGTCGTATCAGGTCTGCATTTGAAAAATAATAAAATTACTTAAAGAAAATACAAATACAGACAACAAGAGAGGAAATGGCTAAGAAGACAAACGCATGAAACAGTACCTCTATTTTGTAACAGTGAAGAATATAAGACCACATCTTTTTATAGAACAGTCACTGGGCAGTGTTTAGCCTGAGCAGTCAAACACAAACAGAAGAGAACAGTCTGGTTACTCGGTTTACAATAAACAACTTTCAGGTTATACTAAGTAAATGGCTATTGTGATACATTGCAGTTCATATTCACACACTGCATGTTGTGTGTGAGCCAAATTCAACTCTGAGGAGGACACATGTGTATGGATGTTCTCTGTAGCACATTCATGAACATTAGATCCTTACCTGAACTGACAAAAACCATAGCAGGGCCACTTTGATATTAATGGAATGATTGAAGAAGGAGGCGTTGTGGCACATACAGTACATAGGCTACATAAGGGTTAAAATATCTAAACACACACACACTGTACACTCTGAAGGATACACGTTACTGTACATGATCAACTCTGTCTGTCGTTCTCTGTATAGTAGCTCTATCAGTCATCAAAAATAAAGTTCAGATAGTTTGCCCGATGTGTGTTTACATTCCCTGCCCTGGTATATAATGTGTTTTCTTAATGATACATCTGTAGGACAGATGAGAAACAGTCAGTTGAATATTTCCATTCAATCTAACAGCTGAGGATCAAGGACACCACCACACTCCCGCTGGATGCTTCATCAAAGTGCTGCTGCTCAGAACACACACATACCATGTGTTTGTGGACACACACACACACACACACACACACACACACACACACACACACACACACACACACACACACAGTTCCTGAGTATGAACTGTAGGATATTTATTTTGGCTCTACTCTAAGAAAGAAACACAAACACTGAACTAAGAGAAAGAAAGCTGTTTTAATCAAACAGACAATAACAGGTATGAACTTAAGTAAAAATTACCATCATTGAGGAAATTAGGTTTCAATGGTAGAACCCAAAGAACATGAGCTGCTGTGAACTAAGTACATATATCTAAGGCCATAGTTTCTGTAAAGAAAGCTAAAGGATAGATCAATAGAATTGGAAGGTTAGTATCATGCCTTGTGTTTATATCTTTTTATAGTGTGTTTGAATTCAAAGTTTCTGTTGTCAATATGATGTATAGGTTATGTGAATGATATAAAGACTGCAGTTTCTCTCATTGCTACACAGCCATTTAGTCTCTTTCAACTTTGTGTTTTGGTTGTATGGACTTCAAGTATCTGGAAGGTAATATTATGTCAGTGTTTAGTTTGCTGCGCTTTTGCTAAACTAATTTAGCCTAGTTAGCCAACTATTGTTTATTATGCAATAGGAGTCCAAACATAAATTGTCTAAAAACTCACTTGTAGGTTTTAGATAGACTTTGGTTTTCTATTTGTACCGAATTAAAATGCAGAAAATAGCAGGGTTAGGGGTGGACACATGCTGTCAATGAAAGGAATTAAATACTTGTAATTTATGAAAGTACATTTGACTGAGGATCTTCATCAGAAGAAGAATTGAGCTTGTGTGTAAGTGCTCTCACCTGCGCAGTGGTATCATTTTGTAAATTGATTGGGGAGTAAGGATTGATAATTCATTGATTTACATTCAGGCCTTTTCGGTCTTAATCTGTGCAGGTTGTATTGAAGACTGAGCTCAGTTACAAGCTCACAAACACTTCTTATTCTGTTCTCCGTATGACAGCCGCACAGAAAACACACTCACAAAGGCAGACACAAATAAAAACCAGTGGCACAAAGACAGATATGCCAGCGCACACATCTGCAATGCTACGAAAATGTAAAAAATAGTTATAAAATCAAATAGAAAAACCTCAAGGCAGCAGATATCAAAGCCAAAATGATTGCGCTCTCTGACTAAACCACTCGTAAACTTCACAACAAGCCAAGTGAACAGTGAAGCGAACAGGATGAGAGTCCGAGTATGGCTACCCACTTTGTACACGCTGACATCGGGGTCTGTGCTTGTTCGTGTGATAAGAGGAATGGTTGACCAGTCTGCATCCAACAGGTTTACGTGTTTACAAAGGAGAAGCAGCCTGTGATATGTGTCTCTCAGTCCATTCATACTCAACATTCACACTGCATTCATTTTTGCTTTCAGCATTGATTGCACTGATCTCGTGTGTGATACCACTTATGAAGTTGCTCTACTGTGCTTCAAAGTAGATATCAGATTTGTGTAAAGAAAAAGAAAAACATTTACATAGTGTGTAAACTCAGCCTATATTACAGTCCTCTGGATAGACAGGCGATCAAAACAAAGCGTTAAAACCCTCAGCAGTCTATTCTTTTGCTCAAGCGCCTCTCAATGCCAGTACTGGAGTGTCCCTCTATGCTGATTTTAACCTCGTGAGGGATGAAGGAGGGTTTGGGCAGAGTCAGAGGGGGCTCCTCCTCGGCTCTCTCAGTCTGGTCTCGCTCTGGAGCTGACCAGCGTCTCTTGCGGGATGTGGGTCTCTCTTGCTCACCATATTGTGTTTTGGTTAGAGCAGGCGTGTCTGTTTTCACTGATTCCCGTCTCTCTTCTCCATTCCCAGAGACTGCCAGCATTGGTCCCGCTCCGTAGACCCCCTCCCCTGGTCCTGGTCCCTGCTCCCTCTCCAGCCTGTCTGCACTGGAAGCCTTCATGAGGAGGCCACTGTTTCTGCCCGCTGCGTTTGGACTCATACTGTTTCTTACAGTGGCCTCCGCATTGTGACAGGACTCTGAGAGGGGCCCGGTCTTCAGCTTGGTGCCCAGAGCCTGGCCCTCCGTTAGTGAGGTGGCCCTCAGGCCGCGGAGGGTCAGCGACACGCACACGTCGCCCACACACAGCTTAGCGCACGACAGCTCAAACAGCTGGGTGGTCCGGTCTGGGCAGCAGGAGGACCAGCCCTGGCCAAACACAAAGAAGGGATACTCCAACAGCACCTCCACACACACCTGGAGGTACACAACAAACACAGTTAGCTTATAGAAACAGAGTGAAACATTTATAAAAGAAAGCCCCTATGTGCAAATGTTTATGGGATTATGGACCTTGGAAATTAGTCTGTTGACGCAAGTTTTTGTTTAAAGAACAACAATTCTGAGGTCTTTTTTACAGGAGACATTTTGTTTGTGGGAGCTCACAGGTGTAATAATAAAATGAGTGATGGAGGAATAGCACGTAGCTGCTTTAGATTCAGGGTCCTGGTATGTGTGTGCTGGCTAACTTTGATAGACATGGAGTTGAGCCATTGCTATTATTAAAACCTCTGCTTTTCCTGCGTTGACGACTCAAAATGTCTGCTGTTATTAACGTACTTTTTCAGAGCCAGACCAATATATTATTGTAGCTTATTAAAGATGAATTGATTAACAAGAAAACTGCACTGACAAATGTACTGTTGCATAAAAAACAATCAATTGATCTTTATAAAATGTTGTGTAATTATGGTAACGTAGTCTAAAATATTAATATTATTATCAGCCAATTTATCAGTTGAGCTCTGTAGCACTTTATAGATATGTGGTCTAATATTTATATGTTAGCATGTGTGCTCTGCTGGAGGATAATGATATAAGACGTTTTCAATTGTCTAAGTTTTAAATCAGATTGATTTTTTTTGTAACTGAGGGCTTTATTAATGACAAGAGTGAGCATTAGGGGAGCACAAACCACAATGTTTATTACTGGTTGATACATTTTCTCATCAATTTAATTAGATTTTTAAAATAATGTATAACTTAAATTTGAACGTATGTGTGCATTGCCATATGCAGTCTTTGGGGGGGCGCCAAAGTCTTTCCCATTTTACACATAGTGGGTTACAGAATGTAACTGATGGTTGATCATACAAGAATGATGAATAAGGAAAAGCTTACCTGGGCTTTGAGCTCTCCCACAGAGAACTGTATGACCACAGCATTAGGACTCTGCCCGTTGTCAATACGCTCCACAGTGCTCGAGTCAATCTTCAGCTCACTGCTTATCTCAGCACTCTGGATGAAGTCCTCCGTTTTCAGATCCTCCACGCGCTTCAGCTCCCCATCGGCCAGCTGGATGATGGAGCCTCGCATGAAGAATGGAGGAAGCGCCACAGGGGAAGAAGGAGGGGAGACGGAGTGGGAGGCTTGGATGGAAACATGGGTGGGACTGGGGACGGGAGCAGGGGTCGGGGAGGGCGTTGACACCACCATGGGAGCCGGGTTTGAGGGCAGGACTGGCATCGGCGGTGCCGGAGCGACGGCAGGGGGTTGTTGGTTTCCATCCGGCCCAAGAGCCTCACACTTGGACAGAGCTGTGGCCAGATAGGCATGTGGCATGGCAGTGGAGATCTGAGGGGTGCTTGTAGCAGTAACAGTACGACTAATCTCAATTTCTGTGCCGTTATTGGTGCCGCTGACTGGGATGAGAAGGGACTGACCGCTCGGGATGACCAGGTGCTGAGGCAGCGCCGCATGGTAGCTGACACCATGCTGATTTGCACTGGTGATATAGCCAATGATAGGTGACTGTGTGGAGGAGTAGAGATTGGCTGGCATCTCCTCGTGGGGAAGAGTGGTCTGGATGACTGTGTGAGGAGCAACTGACTTAACCAAATCTGAGGAAGAGAGGGAGGTGAAGGAAGAAGATCTGGACACTGGTTTCCCCAAGATGATGCCTCCTTTCTCAGTCTGGACGAAGGAGATCTTATTTGTGCCACAGTCGCGGTCTACTCCGTGGTTGGGCTGGGCCACCAGAACCAGGGAGGTCTGGAGTCCTCCATGGTTGTGACCGTAGTCTGCAGGCAGGAGGATGTGTCTCGCCTCATAGCTGTGGACTTGGTGATGGTTCAAATGATGACTGTGAGTTTTAGTCTGTTTGATAAGCTCTAGTTCCCCGTTCAGTAAACCCTTACCATGCCCTTCTGGTCTCTTTCCTATTGAACCATCTGCATACTGAACCAAGAGCTGAGAGGGAGCCAGGGTGAGTGTTTGAGGGAGGACGGTTGTGTGAGGGTGGAGCTGGAGGTGGGCGGTCTGTGAAGACATCGTGTTTCCGCTGACAGTCAGAGGTGTTCTGCTGTCCAGATGAATGTACTGGCTGGTGACCTGGGGAGAGCCCGGAAGTGACACCGGAGTCAGTTTCTGTGGGAGAAAGGCCTATTTGAAACTGCTGCTCCCCTTTGTTGTTGGGGGAGATGAGAGCAGTGGTGTAACCATCGAGATGGGAACGCTGTCCTATTGTAGAGCTGTTATGTGCAGAGCTAGCATTGGCTGAGATGATATGAGAGGAGATGTAGCCGGCGTAGGGTCCGGAGCTGATGAACTGAACGTTGGGTCCCAGCTGAGCGAACTGGATAGTTCCGGCCTGCTGGGGCATGGCGGTGGGGTAAACCGCCGGCAGAGAGGTGAGGGGCATTGCAGACAGAGGAGCGGCCGAGGAATAGATAGAAGTGGCAGGAGAAGAGGAGGAAGTTGAGGAAATCGTACATCTCGGGCTCTCTGCGTCCCTGGACCTGCAGCGTTCACTGGCTACACTTGCCAGCCAAGCTAGGTTCTCGGTGTGGGGACTGTCGGCCATCACCGCAGCTGGAGGGGCTGCCACCACCACCGGCCTCTGCTCCAGAGCCAGGATCTCACGCTTCTTTGGTGGCAGGCATCCATTACTGCGCTCTTGATTGGATTTCATTATGCCAGCGTGGTTTTAATATTCCCAGGTAGTAATTCTAACTCTTTCTCTCTGCTCCACTCAATGGTTATGTGCAGCCTTTCTGTGATCTGTGTGGCTCTATTTGTTTTCACTGGTGGACAGCTCCAGGTCTCAGACCAGAGAAGATGGAATCACTCCAGCTCACAAAATGAGCTCCATAGACTTCATGAGGAATCATCTCTGACAGATCCACCTCCTCCACGATGTCGTCAAGAATCTGATGGGAGAAAATAATCTAAAATCAGACACTCAGGTACCAGCACATAACAATGAACAAGCCCAAATCCTATACTAAACAGATGTTTGTTGCCCTCTTTGACAGCTTCTGTATCGATTAACTTAATTTAGCTTGACTTGATTTTGTTCAATTCAATCTTATTATGTGGACTGCCGAACTAGCTCTCATAGCACAGCCTGTAGTTGTGAACCATTATCACAAACTGTGCCTACAAAAAACTGCATGTTTGAGGAGTTGTTCTTTCCAACAAGGCGGGTATAAAGACAAAATCGGATATTTGTATGTATTTCTATTACAGTGGCTTAAGGATCGATTACCTATCTCTGAATAAACCCACAACTGCTTTCTTTTAATAGATATTTGACATTAGATTCAATCATAACATTAAGAACAACTGATAAGCTGTACAATTTAAGAAAACAAGTGGACAAAATAACTGCAGGAAGTTTGGGTAAGACGAGCAATTTGGATGAGTTTTGGCCAGTTAATTTCCTGTGTAAAAGTGTTTTGGTTTTATATTACAAATATAATACAATTATAAGTATGTGTCCAGTTTTTTAAAATTATTATTATAAAAAAATCCTACATACATAATATAATTATTTTTTACATAAATCAGTTTAAATAATTGCTTGGCCATCCCCCATCAAGTATTCATATAAAGCTTGTGTTTAGGTGTTCAGCGTGACATTTACTGTGAGATTTATTTTTAAAAACACGTTAACCACTGAAAATCTGAAAGACCTTGCGAACCCCCATAAAGCTTTGGCCAACCCAAAGTTCAGAACTAGTAGTCCAATGCATTTGAACCTCGAAAGATGTCCCTTACGTTTTTCCACACTCACCTACCCTTTAACATTAGTAGTGATATATGACATACAGGAAAGTACAGCGTTGTGTCATCATTTACATGTAAAAGTGCTCGTTCATGTTTTCACCACCAGGCAGGAGTTTCCTGAAATGCGGTGTGTGTGTGTGTGTGTGTGTGTGTGTGTGTGTGTGTGTGTGTGTGTGTGTGTGTGTGTGTGTGTGTGTGTGTGTGTGTGTGTGTGTGTGTGTGTGTGTGTGTGTGTGTGTGTGTGTGTGTGTTCATGCTCATCTGTACAGGGCAAGTGTGCGTTGCTGTCGGCTGTTATCTCGCTCCAAGCTCTAGGGTAAGAAAGCAGAACAGAGCGAATGGATAACAACACTGAGTAAAAGCCTCAAAGGAGCTCATGTCTTTGTTTTAACTCTCCCCTGCCATGCTTTAAGTCAGTGGGGCTACTGTAAATATAACATCCACCTTCACACAGGAACTCTGGGTGAATGGGCAAATCCGAAAAAACTAAGTGAAAACAATATGGCTGCAAATTTGATTATGGAACATTTGGCAAGAAGCATAAATGGCCTCACTGAAGTGCTTGACAATATTTTAACAATGGCTTTCCGCTGTTCCCTGTTTGAGTTGTGTTTCAAAGTTCAAGGAAATACGAAAGGGGACAACAACATGCGTGTGGTTAGGTGAGGGAAGACTGAAGGCTGTGTACTGCAAAGGCTCTTTCCTTACTATGTCAACAAGCCACAACAGCAGCTAGCCATTTTCAAAGTTTGAGTGCAGGGTCACCCCAAAATGCAGTCTTGTATACTGTAGAGTAATGTATGCATAAAATAGCTACAACGTGCACACCCAAGAGAAAAGAAACAATGTGCAATACATCTATTATTTCCACAACAGTGACATACAGCCTGTAGCTTTCTATACGATTTATTTTCCAGATTGACTGTTCTTTCCTGCAGGCTTGTCTGTGGGTCAATGCACACGACTGAGTTGTTCATTAACCAGAAGCACCACAGAGATGGAGTGTATGACACACTCACACACTCACACATTCATTTTTCTCCCCCCTACATTCCATTCAAAGGTGCCGGTGTATTTGTCAGTCCTATATTGTATTTTCATACAACAGAGGAGGTTCACTACAGCAGACATCCAGAGACGTGTTACATAAAGACAGAGTGGGGAAAACACAGAAGGAAGCCTTGGTGAATTTCTTTGTAGATGCATCTACCTCTAATGTTAGCTTTGACAAGGTCACCGCATCTAAAAGCAGAGAAAGCCTCCATGCAATTCATCTAACCATACAGCCTTGTAGATCTACCAGATGTAACAAAGGGGGAGAGCAGAGCAGAGCTGGAGAGAAACAGCATCAGAAAGAGGAGAGTGAGGGGGAGGAGAGGGAGAATAGCAATGTAAGATGACAGAACTGTGTAGAAGGAGGAAAGGGAGTATGGGGGGGGGGGGGGGGAAGAAGATTAGGGATTGAGAATGATGGAGAAATAATGGCGAATAGGGAGAAGAAGAGTGCTGCTTCTCCTGACCCACATTGAGTGACGCCTGCAGCATCAGAGCGCCATAGCCTCCGCCTGGCTGAGAGATTCCCGATCAGCCGCCACTACAGCCTGAGCTACACTGTGCAGCATCGCTTAGTGGCAACAACCCCACCTCAGCAACGGCGTGTCAACACTGTAATGACATCACATCTGAAGCACAAGTACCTCCTATGATTATAGCACAATAGGAAGTCAGCATGATCTACTTTCACTCCCAACGTAACAGATTGGACAGCCAGCTCTCAGAGACGGTGTCTTTCTTTCCCTCGTATGACCCGTACACAGCACTCTCTGCACATGGTCACATACAGCGCAGCAGCCAAAAGATTTTCCAGTATCGGCCTATTATTAGAACACTGACACCAACAAACATACGGCCTGTGTGATACTATGGAGAACAAAGGCGAGCTTTCAAGACATGACCAGCATGTCACAAAGAGCCAGACAGCACGACAGCCCCGAGTCAGACCCCTGGCCCACGACTGTCACCTCTAAGACAGATTTGAAGGGATGACAACAAAGAGTGAGCGGGGACAGGACTCTCTCTGTTTCGCTCATCACACTGATGCTTTTCAGCTCTGACTGAGTGATCGAGCCAGCCTTGCATGTGATCCTTCTACATACTCCAAACCAGAGGAATCGCCGTCACTATGAATGCAGGCAAAGGCGCAGAATAGATGTTCTCATTCAACCTCCTCTCTGTTGTCTCCAGGTGAGAGCCCCCCCCCCCCCCCCCCAGCAGTTACATCTCCTATCTCAAGCAGCAGTCGCCACCTTCTCTCCTCCCGCCTGAGCCCCACTATTTACTCCTCGCATTGATCCACACACGGCTTCATAGCAATAACATTTCTCTGCAGTAGGATGATGCAGGGGGAGCGATAGAAAGGCAACAACATCGTTTAGTGATAAAAGATGCAGGACATTCATGCATAAGGCTAATGCAATGACCCTGGAGTGATACACCTGTTGTCACTCCTGCTATGCATCATGTTTCACCTGCTACACCAGTCATAGATACACAGTGAATACCCCGTACAGCAAATGGCTATATATAGAAAACAAAAACATAATTATCAATCTGAGCTCTGCCATGAAACAGAGGGGGAGGTACTGTGGAAGACAATATTACGTGCGTGCATGTGTGATTTGCTGCATACAAACTAGACCTCCCCTCTGCACATTTACAAACAGAGAGGCTTCAACCACAGATCGATACAGTGTATGGCTTATTCTAATACACAAAAGAGCCATTTTACTGCTGCCCCTTCTCTGTACAACAGTAGTGCCTGTGCCTTTAAGAGGCGGACCGACCGTGTGGCAGACTAAAGCAGACAGTAGGAAAAGGCAGTGGGCTCAGGCTGTTTGTCTTTGCAATGACTCCAGGGTTCTGCATCACTGTCCCACACACACCAATCACACAGTACACAAGCAGAGCGGGCATCCCTCTCCACAAGCAGCCCCGACCAAACAGGGTCAATGCTGCTGAATCCCACTACGGTGACTCTGGACAAATGCTTTGACCGTAGCCTCCGGGTGCTTTACAATGACAGAGAGAGCGCATGAGTGTAGTAGCAGGGCAGAAAATACTACTGTGCCACAAATCAAGAGGAAAAGACAACCCACCACCCCTCCTCTGGTTAGAGTACTAAGAATAGCTCACCAGTCTCTCCACAGCCACTGCTTGCAGAGCATGTCCAAGGATTCTTCCTGCCTCTCAGTGTATGTGTGTGTGTTGGAGACGTGTTTCTGAGGAGTCCTCTTCCTGAATCTCTCCTTTGTGCCACTCTCCTCTACTGCAGCCTGTGTTGTGGCTGCTCCAGCTCTGCCTCCCTCTCTGGACTCTCGTGTTTGGAGGCAACGCTGCCCCTGCAACGGGCTGACGGCGGAGGAAGTTCCCCACTGCTGAAGCTCACACCACGTCCTGCGTTCAAGGCTGCTCCAACGCGTGTTATGCAAGGCCACCAGACCGCCAGCTCCCTATCTGCCTGGCTGCTTCTCTCTCTCTCCGTTTCTGCCTCTCTCCCTTTCCCTCCCTCCCTCCTATTTCTTTCTCTCTCTCAGTACTCCACTGACACAGCTCCTCCCCCAGCCAGCCGCATCAGGTATTCATTCAAAAAAACACACTCTACTTGGCTTAGAGCCCAGACTACGCTCACACAGAGAGGGAAGGAGGGGGAGGGAGCAACAGACGGAGGGTGGAGAGAGGAGAGAGAGAGAGAGAGAGAGAGAGAGAGAGAGAGAGAGAGAGAGAGAGAGAGAGAGAGAGAGAGAGAGAGAGAGATCCAGAAACATTTGCTCAGACAGACATACTGCATGTATGTGAATAACTGTGGGATATATGCAGACACCAATGACACATGCACGTACACAAACCGCCTAAGGATTAAATTGATCAGTGTGTTGGCACGTCACAGCTGTTTTAATTCACAGCTTCCTCCTTGTTCATTTTCATATGCATTTTCCCTGCAGAGACAAATCTCTTCCTAATCTGTCCTGTGAGCTGCTCTACAATTACAGTCTCAACCTCTATCCAGCTGCAAAGTGAGAGTACCCTGCCACCCCCTCATGTCTCCTCAGGCCTCCCCATCTCTCCCCCCAGAGATATTTCCCTCAGTGCAGAGAGGCAGCGCTGATAAACACCCCCCCCGTCCAGCCACTTGGCACTGGCGCCCTCCTCACCCGAAGGCCTCCTCCTTATCCTGTAAAGCACACAGCGGAAAGAGCCAGACTGCAATGGCTTCAGCATCAGGCCAGAGCCAGCTATCTGCTCCTCTGCAGACAGGACAAGCAGGGTGTCCTCCATACACTGCATACTGGGGGAAACTCAGAGAATGCAACCAATCACATATTGCTGCTCCTTCTACAAAATAAGCCTTGTAATGTACATAGCTAAACACAATGTTGTGCGTTATGTCATGACTAAATTGCATACATAAAATTGCACACACACACACAGCAACTGAGAATGATATTTTGTATAGAAAGGCAGTCAGTCCATCCCAATCTGCTGAAGTTCCTTGTAAGTACACAATATTATTTCCCCATACGTTTTTTTTTACATTACAACATAAGGAGTTAAGATTGTTTGATCCCTCGTACCTACATGTATCAGCAGTACTCTACTAGTAAACCATACAAAACAATTACACTGCAAATTGGAAATAATGACTCTGAGTGCGAGAGGTGTAGTCTGAAGCGTAACCAGAAAGTATTTAACACAAATCAGGATTATATAATGTTTGTTAACATCTTGTCATCTACTACTCAATACGATTGGATGCTGAGTATTGTGGTCCAACCTGACAGAGGGGTTTTGCTAATCTAGTTGCATAATCTATGTTATTCTGAGCACACACACAACAAAGTGATACATTCCACAGTGCACACTTAATGAGAGGGAGTGCTCAAACTATAACTAGATCTATGTCATTTTACAAACATTAAACTTCTAAAAGGAGAAGATACTCTGAGGATTAGGAATATAAATGTGGCTAAAGTAAAAATATTCATGGTAATAGCAGTTTCAGCATAAGCACTCCACAATACAACCTCAACAAAGCAATATAGCATTATGTTTACATTCCTCCATTTTTAAACACAAAGATGTCTGTTTGCACTATTCAGTCTATGTTTGCACTGCCTCTCAGGGCTCTCTTACTCATAGTAGCCTTTAGCAGGAAACACAATGGACTCAAGTGGGCTACTGCAGGTTTTAACACTGCATGACCTTTACTGCCAGGCAAAACCATAGGGCAAAACACTAGTTTCAATTTAAGGTCCGGGTTAACTTTTTAAAACACACCCTCATCACAAATCTAAGGAGATGAAACACCTTACCTTGATACTGATCAGTGTCCAATATCCAAGCATCTTTTCCCACACACTGTGTTCTGTATCCTCACCATACACTCACTGGGGCTAAGTGAGCCTCCTCATGCAGCAGACATGTCCAGACATACACTGATCCTGACCTGATCCTGACACACAGCAAAGGGAAGCATGTATGATGCAAAGTGTCACAGATGAGAAATGGCTACTGTTGGCATTATTGAACTTTTGCACAATTATAGATTTTTCTTCACTGTTAATAGAATTAACATTAAAATACCGCAGTGTTTGGGTCACGCTAGCATAGAGTTGGAGATGGTTTTATATACTAAAGCAGTGGTGGAAGAAGTAACGTTACTCACTTCGGAAACTGATAGCAACGCTGCTAACTATTGAATAACTTGCTAGCCATGTTAGCTAGCTGGATTACCAATAATAACACATTGTATTGTTTAACACCGCTAGCAAGTTGCGATGACGTTTATTGACTGTTTCCTGCTCTTGCTGGATCTTTTTTCTCTCTCTATTGATAGCCTGACTTTCCTATTTTAAATGACATTTTTGATTCAAATAAAGTCCTAAGCACTAGAATTGACCAAACCTACCGTTGAAGTTGAAGTAGACTGAACTGTGCACATTTAGAGGGGGAACGCCCCCTGGATTTGAAACACTTCTCAAACTATTTATTTCCCCACGCAGAGTTGGGTGAAGTTAGAAATATTTGACATATTCTGAGGCAAATATTGTAGGCCTACTTATACTCCAGTAGGCAACATTTAACTGTATATGACAGCTTTAGTTTCTAGTTACTTAGTCAATTCACAAGCTATAGTCCTACTCAGCATAAGCAATTCAACTAGAAAGATGAAATGATCAACACATTAATGCATAAATACAATCATTTAGTAATATTATTTTGAATTGGACAATTCTCCCTTCATGAGTTGTTATTTTACCTTTAGTTCTCTAAGTATTTTTGTCTGTAGGCCTATACTTTTTTAGAATTTGAATGCATATTTTACACTGTGATATTGTTATACTTTTAATTGAGTAGAATATTAGTACTTCTTCCATCAATGCCCAACAACAGCAAACATTTAGGCTTTTTGAGGGCCTTGTACATGTTGGGGCAATAGTTAGCCCCAATATTCCCCTCACTAGGATAGTATGTGAAGCTGCCTATATCAGGTTAAACCCCTGACAAGTAATAACAACAAAGCCAGAATGAAAATTAAAAAGTATTGGAGAAGGCTAAGTCTTGGAGCAAACTTCAGTTTGTGAGAGAAGCCAATGGGAAATACGAAGCAACAGTAATAAAGAGGATGGAAAGCGGAGTGTGGGTGGTTGGATTAAAAGGGCATCTGGTATCAGAGCGGGAGGTAAATAACCCTGGCTGGATAGTTTCTGACTGAGAGCAGCAGACCCGTCTCTGCTGTGGCGAGCTCCTGTTTGGAGGGAACAACATGCACACTCCACGCTATGTGGGGAGAATGTGAAAGCGCTTGCTGCCATGGCAACAAGGCAGCTCCACAGTCTCCAGTCCCCATTAAGAAAGATGGGTGGCAACGTGGCTGTAGCTCAATGGTGGTGTAGCATGACACGCTGAAAGAGCCTATTGAAAGCCAGTGAATTCAGCAGTTAATGAAAAGAGCAAAGGGACAGCAAATCCAACAGGCAGGTGATAGTGACCTCACCTCTCTATTTGGGTGCATGTGCTCGTGGGAGAGGAGTGTGAACATTACATCCACTCAGCTTCATTATTGTGATCAGTACGCTCAAAATCTATGAGAGATGGTCCTTGAATTCCAGCTGTAATTGCAATAGGGCAATAATTGAGTGCCTACTGCCTAACATGGTTTTAAATTACCTTGAACATTATTAAAATAATAAAATGTCTCAATATGAAAGGAATGGTGGGTGGGCGACTTGAAACTCTGAAAATGAACACGTGTGGTTCTTCAAAATACACATACATCTTTGATGGTTTTTATAAGGTCAAGGCCCTTCATTCATAGAGTTCCGTATATTTGTAATCCTTTTCTGTAAACTATACAACTGTGTGTCATTTTGCATCAGAGGCGCAAACTTTGGAAATGTTTTGGTTCACGTATGGTACGAATGTTTTCCTTGTACAAAACAAGTGTAATGTGATTCATAGTTGAGGCAGTGGCTGTGTGATCTGAGGGAGTCCATCAACCTGTTAGATCCTTCAAAAACACAAGATATTCCTCTCACATGATAGACAGCAAACGTATTATTAGAAAGTTGCCTGATTCTTCCTGGAAAAATCGTTGTGGTTTTGCTGTAGGAAGACATCAACTAAGTTATCTTACTCTGTTGCATGTAGATACTGTGCATGTGGTGGAAGCCAAATTCAGCAGAACAAAACAGATTTCATCCTAGTGCCAAGACTCTTTTCATTCAGCTAAAAATAGCAAGCCACTGCTTGCGCACGTCTCCAGAACATAGTTTAGGCAACCAAAGGATTGGGTGGGAGTGATTTGTGGAGGAGGAACACAAGCTTCTGAAGGAACTCAGAAGAGTTTGTTCAAACACATGAACCAAATCAATCAGAAAAACACCAAATGGTTTAAAAAAAGACTGAGCACAATGTGCATCCAGGAAGCAAAGTTAATGTTTAGTTTCCTAAGATATATGCGCCAGAGAATTGTTTGATTGTTTAACAGCAAGACAAACTATGCAGAAAGAAAATTCCCTTGAAAACATTATTTGTTTTGTTTTTTTGACAATAATGTAATTATAAAGTACAATTTACAAGTAATCAGCATGCATCCATGGCATTGAAATGACCTCAGTGACCTCTGTGAAATCCTGCCCACTCCTCCTGCTGTGGTGTTGCTTCAATACCAGATTCACACAACAGAGGGCAGTGTATGGACTTTATAACCTGCAGTTTAGGGTTGGATGCTGTACATTAATCTTTAATAAAAATATATGTTTATCTCAGCATTAACTTCATTTTGAAAGCAAACTAATAATTGGATACAGCCACTCCCTTTTACCTTTCATGCTTTATTTACACATTCTTTTGTGAACATCATCTTTGCGGTTTAAGTCAAAACCATACTCATTCTTAACATTTGAGAGAAGAACTTCAATACTGAAGTTTACAGCTTGGATTTTGTGTTGAATTCCAATATTTAATAAAACATAGCCTTATTCTTATTACACACTGTATGTATATTATAATTGTAATATGTACAGATGTTATGGAAACATGGGTAATATAACACCAACATATAAGTGAAATAGGTTTTTAAAAATTCATATAATTGAGGCAAACAATACCGGCTTGCACTGCATTACAAAGGCAGAAAGGAGTAAAAATACGACTTGTTGTGGTACGCCAATAAACCAAAACAAAGTACAACAAACAAACAAAGTATAAGAAATTAGTATAGTTCAGGGGTGCCCAACCAGTCGATCGCGAGGAGATTCCCAGTCGATCGCGAGATGTGTCTAAAACTAGAACAACAATATTCTGTTTTATCGTTAATGTCCTGTAACATAATCTTCCTATGGCAGAATAATGCACTTGAACGCATCAAAGCTTTGTGATTGGCCGGCGTGACCCCATGTGTCGGGGCGTGGCTGGTGGGCAGTGCACTATTTCGCTAACGTTGTCCGTGTCAACAGGAGTAACAGTCCGCACACACACAAGACCGCAATTATGGCAGAAGCAAAACATATATAATTTTCACTCCGAGTGGGAGGATGATTATTTTTGTATCTATTCCAATTCAAAGTCCATCTGTCTCATCTGCAATGCGAGCGTAGCTTTATCGAAGAAGGGTAATTTAGGAGCGGCATTTCAAAACAGTGCACAAATGCTACGAGACGGAATTCCCTCCTAATTCTGCCCTACGCTCCAAAAGGGGAGGGGCCTGAAAGGACAGCTAAATGCACAGCAGTCCATTTCCACCAGGCCCAACAACAAGAGCAAGGCTGCTAACATAGCATCTTATCGTGTCAGGCACGTTCTTGCGAAACACATGAAGTCTTTCAAAGATGGCGAAGTTGTGAAAGAAGCTTTCCTGGAGGCTGCCGACACGCTTTTGGGGGACAGTAAAAATAACAGAAGCATTTCAACAGGTTTTTGATATAATAAAAACTCAAGTTAGATACCGTTATTAATCAGCTGTAAGTTTTAGTTTGTTTGAACTTATTCATTATGATTATTGGACAAAATGGTATAAGAATGCAAACTTAAATTGATTATAGTCTATCATCAATTCAGGTTAAGAAACTAGTGTTGCTTGCATCCTATTTTAAAGGCATTTCTTTTTATAATCTACTAAAATGCAACAAAAAAAGGGTTTGGTTCTATTAATTTTGTCTTTTTTATTGCACTTTGGCAGCAGATTCCTGTGTAGCTTCAGATCTGAGTTGTCTTATTAGTAAGCCTCATTTATACTGTTGTAGCAACACTATTTGTATATAATGGCAAAGAAAGGGTTCAGCATCTTTTCTTTTTTTCCTGTGTCATATGTGGCAGCACTGTTCAAGGTTTCTTGAAAACATTACCCACTGTAGTGACGTGTGAATAAACTCCAACTCTGTTTCAACAATACTGTTGTGTAACTTCAGTTACATATTTGTATGTGTGTAGATTAGAAAGAGGTAAGATAAAGGATCTGCAGTATTTTATGAAGTATTAATCGTACAAAGGTCAGTTTTATACAAATAGAAATGTGTATTTACCCGATAGTAGGCTGTCAGTAATGGCTACGCCTCTCGATTTGGACTGGTAGATCTCGGCAGACTGGCAACTTTAAAAGTAGCTCTCGGTTCAAAAAAGGTTGGGCACCCCTGGTATAGTTAAACTTTAACTATGTTGAGACAGATAACTTTTTCACTCTGTATTCCCTATTGGTCTCGTGTTCTTTGGAGGTCTTAAGGTTGTTGTTTCCATTGTATTGTAAATAATGCAGCTCTGCCAGGTGTATGTGTATTTCTGCACCTTCTTAGACCATCAGTGAGGAAGTGGATCCTCGTCACAGACTTTGAGACAAAGTTCAGACAAAAGTTGCTAAGGATTTTCAAGGTGATACCAGGAGGCCAAAATATGTTACGCTCATTTCTACCCCTCTTCCTTTCACTTCAAACATATACATTCAGCTTTTGCCATTGGATATTTTGTTACCCTTAAGCGAGATAATCTGAGAAGGAAAGTAAAAGCCGATTCTCTGCTGTAACCAATGCAACCTCCATGGTTGTCTTGACAACTCAAGGTTCTTGCTGCCTCAAGCAGAAATCTACTCTGTTAAAAACATAAACACCCGGAAACCATAATGGTATTTTATGTCATCAAAACGGTACGAATACTGTACTGCAGTGCTGTCTCCCAACAAACACACACTCAACGTCTTCATGCTTCTACACCACTCATCCACATTTTACTCATATCATTTTCACCTCATTAAAATGAACTTCAGTACAGGCAACGCACCATTTTGGAAAAGTTTATTTATAATCTTGCTCTTATTTATTCTCTTGAGTTAATTCCTAACTTTTTAGCATTGTAAATGGAAGTACATCCCAAATGGTACCGTGCTGATGTGATGCTCACATCCATTTTAGATTGCCTTAGGGGCTTTGTAATAATGACAGGGTTGAGAAAGGCAGCTGGATTTAAAGATTTTTGTTTGAAAATAACAATCTTCCTCCTTCTTTTACACACTTTCCTCGACAATAGTTTTGGTACCTTATAAACAACATAACACATCCATAAATTAATATTCAACATATATTCTCAAATCAATTACAATATGTTATATACAGTATGGCATAATTCATTCCAATATTCCTCAAAATAATAAAAGAAACGTACAATGTATGTCAAACAGTGTGCACATTTATACATTCATAAATGCTTGTGTCCTCCAGGACACCTCAAGTGTTGGAGCAGGCGTTTGCATCCCACCCCAGTCAACAGGTCTCCTCTTCATGATCAGCCCTCTCAACACACTCAGGCAGAACCCAGCCAGCCAGTCTGTAATTACTGACTCCACTTGAGAGGAATTCTATTGGGCACACTGGCAGAAATAAAAACAACCGGGTGCAGCATTTCAGTTCACAGCACCTTTCCATAACTTCAAAACACCTGGAGCTTGCTGATGTGTGAGTGAAGAGCAGCAGCAGCTGACATGTTAGTACATCTTAATAATAATAATACATTTAATTTCAAAGCGCTTTTTCAGGTGCTCAAAGACGCTACAGTGGTGATAAAACGAGATAAAATAGAATAAAAAATATTAAAACAGCAACACAACATAATTCACAAATTAAAAGCCAATCTGAAGAGGTGTGTTTTGGTCAGTGTTTTGAAAGTGCAGTCTCTGATGTGTTGTTGAAGGGAGTTCCAGAGGGTGGGGGCAGCGATGGAGAAGGCTCTGTCCCCCCAGGTTCGGAGCTTGGTTCGTGTGGGGATAGAGAGGAGGTTCGCTTCTGATGAACGAAGGCTGCGGGAAGGGGTGTTGTGGTGGATCAGGTCGGTGTGTTATGAATGAATACTGACCAAGAAGGACACCAATTGTATAATTCATAGAGCATATTTTAGTCCAGTTGAGCCCAGACTGTTTACCTTATCCCTCGGCCATGTGGATATTTCAGACACAGACACATGGCTGTCAGAGAAAGCTGTGAGGCCTCCATGCTGCCTGAGATGACTGTTGTTAAAAGAGCCAAAAAGGGTGGCAGAAACTCAGGCTGAATACCTTACCAACTCGATGCCGTATGGCATGCCATGTGGCACCAAGGAACTCGATTTGTCAAGCAAAGCATTAAAACATAGCCACAGAACATGGGGTAGATAACAGACTAATGTTTTTGAACATAGTTGCAGTGATTTCACTTCATGTCTCAGTTCAACTTATTGGTCTACCATATATTATGTATTGTAATAGTAAGAGTCAGTTATCTGCACTGCCATCATCATTGGATTTCTGTGACACGTTGTCTGTGTTTCACAATAGTTTTTACCAAAGGTCTGTAATATATTGTAGTAATTATGTTTCCCTTGAGCTTTCCTAAAATCTTTCTCCTGCACATTCCCTTTGGATACGAGCCAAGGCGTGGATGCAAACATAGATTACAAACATGCCTCAACTCCAACCACAGCAACACTCCCTCATCAATATTCAGAGCAGTAATGGTGGATAATGTCTGCCCACACCTTTCTGTTCCTCGGTAAAACCTATCACAACTATGAGTTATATTATTCCCTTGCCTACAGTAATGGCATGGTGCATGGCAGCAGCATGTGGGATGGGGGGGTCACTCTGTAATCTGGGGCTACCATCTGTGGCTGTCAGATGAAGCTGCCACTTACTGTGCCTAACACAATCACCATGTCAACTCATTGGCAACAATTAGAGCTTTAGCCGTCCTCTGCAAGTATGGATGACATGCTATAAGAATGGAGGAGACATTTATTGGAACAAGTTGATTTAGGTTGTTCCTTAATGAGGTAGAGAATTATTCACTTTCTGGACAGATGTTTTACTGTGATTTACATTAAAACTATTGAATGCAGGTAACCATGCTTTAAGCTTACAGTGCATGTGCATGAGGCATCACCAGATGGGCAGAGCGATATGTGATGACAAATATACACTAGATGGAGCCAAACTCCACTAACTACTATTTCATCTTCTTACAACAGGGAAAGAAAACTATTTAGAATGACTGCATTTAATGATTATGTTACAAGATTAATTGATTTATTTTCTTAAAGAAATTATACTGGGGTATATATTTTAGTGTGAGAGTAGAGACGATTTTGGACACAATCTTAAAGTTGTAAATGGCACACTAAACAAAAAATATATAAAGAAAATTAATCTTAGGCTGACCACAAGATTCAAAAGCAGCTTTAATGCCCCTTTCCATGAGTTAGAAAATAACACATGAAGACTTTTTAAACAAATGTTTTGGATTATTTTGTGTTTTGATTGTTGGTGGAAATCACTGTCTGAAAGTCCAGTAAGAGTTATCGAACAGCAGACAAGATGCTGAAGGACAGACATCTCCAACATGCAGATAAATAGTGGTGTTTTCATTTAATTTTCTTAAATGCAAAAACAGTGAATCACATAAACTGTGTAATACATAATATTTTCTGCCACACACTTGCTGTCAGAGTAAAAGGAAGATAAATTGTGATTAGGTTTACATTTCCTTTGAATACATTTAAATGTGTTTTAGAACCACAGCATTTCACCATCTGAAAAACACGATCAATAGGCATCCATCCTGCATTACGAAAGTCAATGACTGAAAAATCAGGGCAAACAATTCTTAAGACACGTTTTAATACAAATAGATACAGACGGTATAATCTCATAAATTAATAGTTAGCAACTTCAATACTGCTTGATACAAGACATTCACCCTTAATCTGAAAGATTAGTATTTAAAAAGAGGCAAATGTTGTATTAATGAAAAGGTGACATATGCCATCCTTATTCCTGTCTTCAAAGTAGACATTAACTTGGCACATGGAACAGTTTCTGAAAGCAGCATGTAAAAAAATACATGCAGAAATACAGTGTGTGTCCGAGATAAACCAAACCCAAGTATTAAGGAGCTGAAATAGTTCATATGTGTATCCAACTCTCATCTTAATGCTCCTGTGTTTTCTGCTGATACCCTGAAAGGCTGAGGTCTGGGTTCTGCAGGTCTTTTTAAACACACACAGTGCCTGCTGAGTAGGACTTTCTTCTGGTTTCTCCTGCGTCATCTGGAGCGCTTGACAACAATTGTACCAGCTACCATATCATAAACAGTCCTATTGTGCTGGAAAAACAGAAGTGTGATGAAGGCGGGGAAAAAGAAGGCAATTGAAAAGTTCTTGTTCAAGGCTCGGACAGTTGATCTGCAGAGGGAGACAGAGACAGGCATTAGCAAACAGGAGAGAGAAGGTCATGTTTATTGTGAAAATTCCAAAAGATAATCTTTAAAATGAACTACTCACGCAGACAGAGAGACATTAGTTGCGGGCACTACAAGCACCCTGTTAGGCTGAACCAGAATAGATGAGTCACATTTTACAACTCTGAGTCCAACAAGAAACTTCCCCGGTGTGGCTCCTCCTGCTCCCCAAATGCACACAATCTGATGAGAGAATGGTGCTACTTTAATGCATGGCGGCTTTTCCAAAATGTCCAAAGAAACAGTTAACAGTTAAGATTAAGACCACGGTTTTGTTTGACTTTGTCTGTCATAGCATGCTCAACATTTTGACATGAGTGCTCACCTCGTAAAAACACACTAATATCCTGTACACAAGAGCAACAAGCATCATTTTCTGTAGCTCCTCCATGGATGTGTCCTCATCGATTTCCTCCACTATGAAATGCATGGCAAACTTGGAAACATCTCTGAAAAAGATGAAGCATTTCTATTATATTAATCCTAAGGGTGTTTATTCAATTACAGTTAAAGTTTAAAGGGATACAAACACAGGCCTAAATATTGTTTCATCAGCATACAAGTAAGAAACTCACTTGATTCCACTCAGATGCATAATACTGATGATAATAGTTGCTTTGATGAAAAACAGTATGAAGAAATCCACCACCTCAGCCAGGAGTCTTTGGAGAGGTGAAGGAATGCTATACTCCCGACCTGGCGAAAAGTATAGCAGAAAAGAAAGTCAGGCAGTTATAGTCAACTCTAAGTCTGGCTTACAGAGATCCAGTTCCCAAAGGTTTTGAATAAAGTATTTTAAGTATGGTAACCATCTTTTCGTTTGGTTTTTTGGTACGGTTAATAAAATATAACTATTTACCTGAGACTTGTTTAGAATCAGACTCAAATTCACCTTTATTGGCCAAGTGTGTCTAAACCATTGCTTTCTATGCATGGACAAAAAAATAAACAAAACAGCAAGTAACAAAGATGGGCAAATAAGAATAGATAAGACCTCAAGCACAAGTACCTAAAAAAGAAATAGAGAGAAATATTATACCAATAACCAAGCATTAAATAAAAGGAAAACGTTTATCTTTGTAGGCCTATATGTTAAGAGTTTTTGTAAGTTGTAAACTATCAAAATTAGTGCAAAAAAAACGAATAGACATGGACTAGATGATTGTATACAGTATGTTTAGGGTGGGGGTCTATAACCTCACATTATAACAATTTGGAAACTTAAAAAGTCAACGCAAAGCACCAGCAGCTTGTACCTGGTCTCTGTGCATTTCCGTTCTCCTGGCGCTGCTGCGGCTGAGCGGTCACCGCAGCCCCACCGGCGGCTTCACCTGCCCGCGAGGAGCCGGCAGGTGGATAGCTCGACGACGGAAGCCCAAACGGACCATTATACCAGTTCATTGAGTTGATATCAAGCGGTGTCGTCGACGGTCCAGTCTCAGACTGTAAGTAATAAGGGCAGGACATGGTTGCCACCCAGCTCTGCCAGCTGACATATCCACTGTAGTACTGCCACATCCAACCCTGCAGCTTCTCGCAATACTCTGTTGTGGTACAGCTTTCACCAGCGTCTTTCTTAACTTTGACATCGTTCTGGTGGTTTATTCGTTGCTTTACCTCGTCAACGAGAGGCTTAACTGAGTTCGCAAAAGGTTTATTCTTTACCTTATCGACTTCCATGTTTGTGTTTTCTTCGTCAGCCATGTTTGATGAGTTTGACGTCACGTACGATGACTTTCCGGATCAACTCATGTGGCAGCTCACTAAAAACAAACATTATGGTCAAATAATCCTTATTGTTTGAGACTATATTGCCTTCAAATGAATAATATATGTCTTTTCTAAAGACAGACAAACGCTCATGACACTTAAAACTCAAATAACATAAAACATTAATAAATGTTGCCCCAACTTCACCCCCTTATGAGAATATAATGGTACTGTCCAATCATGCCTGCTATCACAAGAATCAGCCACAAGGGAGTAGCATTTCTGCGAGAAATAAACTGCAGTGAGCTTTTGGCTATGAATATTACATTATTAGTTTTGGGGTAATGAGATTTTTCTGAATTGTTGTAGGTTTGAGAGATATGTCTAGTTTCAAACCTTTGCTGGATTAATCACTTCACATTGCTTGCTGCTACTCATATTTAAGCTGTTTGATGTATCACTTTGGGTCCTGGTAATATTTATTTAAATGTTGTAATATTGATGTTGTATGGTAATGATTTATCAATTATAACATATATATATATATTTGCTATAATATGACACATTAAATAAGTGCATGTCACCTTTTTACACAAAGCAGCCAAGTTGAATAACAATCTGATCAATTCATCAGCTGATGGTGTGATTGTGTTTAAAGGGGAAACCCATGTCAAAGGAGGTCTGGTTGTATAAGCCTTCTTCCACACACTATAGTAATTGAGCTTGATCATTAACAATAGGGTATTCATGAATCTAAAATGAGTGGGAGAATTTGACATCATTTAAACCCAGTTATTTTTCTTTGTAGGTAAGTTTGAGAAACCGGCTCAAGATACACTTTTTGTTATATTCCATGGAATGCTCTTAACATCCCGATAGCAATGAATATCTTAAGTGCTTTGACAAGCCGTAGTGCTGTAAAAGCCGTAGTACTTAACATCCCGATAGCAATGAATATCTTAAGTGCTTTGACAAGCCGTAGTACTGTAAAAAGCACGACCAATCATTTTAGCCGGGCCGGCTAAAATAACTGGATGGCCTACCTGCCTTCCATCTGGGCACAAACTTATCTCGTGCCCTCATTGGTCATTTGCGCGTTCGTGTGTGTTGGAGGAGGGGCTCTGCATATGGCTCTGGGGCTCTGTAAGGAAGTGGCAGATTTTTTCCGGTTGTGTATTTTCAAATTCTAGCGCACTCGAGCTGGTTTCTCCAAAATTACCTACCCTTAAGACCCTTAAAAAAGAGCATTTATTTAGACGGTGTTACACATTATTTTATATGTAAAACCATTCATGTTCAAGATATGCCAAATGCCTGAATGAATGTGCATGGTCTTATGATGTAACAAATCGGCTTTTTATTAGTAGATATTGTTTCTTGAGCACCACAATCCTTCCCTTGTCTGGAATTTTAACAAAGAATTTGGGCCTCAACCTATTCCCCCAAATAACCCTAATCAACACAAATAATGTGCACTTGCTTGAGCTCCACATCTTTGCTTCCAAGACAAGAGGGGCTTGGCACAAATGAGGGGTCACTGCTTTAACCCCAAGCAGGGATTTGGCCTTCCAACCACCCAGTCACCCACATGAGGGTTGCTCTGATCAGACATGTTTTTCTTGTTTGAACAAAAGGCCTCTGTCAAGCCCACTATCCACATCTAAAGCTTTAGAGATTGGGAGGATGGAGGGGTTTAAAACTGGTTAACTGGCCATTGTATCTTAATTTAAACCAACCCATTCGAAGGAGCAGATTTTAAAAATAATTAGATCAGGTCTTATTTACTGATTTTGTTAATTCTGACCAATTTAGTCATGCTTTGAACATTCATTTAGCAATAAAAGCCTAAAAAATGTAATTGACCAAAAATACCTTTTTTTAAAAGTATAAAGAGGTAGCATGCAAATCCTGATTGTTGAACCTTATGTTCCATAAAATGGCTGGTTCTTTTTCGTAGGCTGTATATAACGGTTTTTTTCAACTGAATTAGGCCTACAACTTGATTTATGCACAGTACTTGATTCCCTTGGTTCCTTTTAAGGACAGTCAAGTGTAGTCCTTTTCTTCTGGGTAAATAACAAAAAGTAAATAAATGAATGCACAACTATGACAGATTTTCACAGTTCAGACTTTATTTGCATGTTTGGCAGTAGCTCATTGCATTTGGCGTCTTGTAATGTGAAAGTCTAAAACAACTGATGTTTGATTATGCTCCTTTCTCATAAATCCTCACTGCAACCACGTCATCCATGACACATTTCTGTTGAGACAATGTTTAAAAAGTTAGAAATCTTACATTATAACACAGTTTAAATCCATCCACAATATCTTAATTACTCACAGCTGTTAGTTTTCCTTCTTGGATCTCTCTTTCCAATGTGGTCTTCTTGTCCTCCCACGTCTGCTGTTGCACGAGTTTGCCATTCGCACACGTGATCAGGGTCTGGAAATCACGTTTGGTCGTCAGAAACACAATATAGCGTTTATAAAAATAAAGCTGACAGACAGAAGATGACCCACCTTGGTCTTTCGGCCATCTGCAGTGGTCTCATCGAATTCTTCGTTCAGTTTGAACTTGATCTCCGTGGTCTTGAAAGTAGTCTCAGACTTCATTGAAACCATCCCAGCATCATCCACGCTGATCACCAGATTAGGCTTTGCCATGTTCCCCATTTGCCGGGTGGCGAAGCCCACACCTTCAACAAAACGAGGGTTAATATCAAATGCTGTAAACTGTCTGATGGTGTAAATGATGCTATGGATGCTTGTCGAAAACTTCGATTCTCCCACCCTTACATTTAGACTTGTAATGCATCATTAAAACCACCCCCTCTTGTTATGATACTCTTACAATAATTAAATATATCCATACCGATTGCCTTCATGTATTCATCAAAGTTCTCGCTGGAAAGCAAAGCCCAGGTTCCAACAAACTGCTCAACCATGATGATGAAGATAAATCTCAGTCCGCTACACAATCAAATATATTTCAGGTTCACAACTGAAAAGCAGAAATACTGGCGCCCAGGGAAAAGCTCATATTTGAAGCCTGATCAAGTCTGCTTGATTCAGAGCTATCCAATCAGCAGCAGGCTGCGACGTTGCCATGTAAACGAAAGGATTAGGGGGCGTGGCTATTGAATCTGATTTTGATGATGGTTTAACCTTTATATATAGGCTACAGTCTATGGGTTTAACATGGGGTTTGATAGGAGGGAAAATCTGGGTTTAGCCCAAGTCTGCTGACTATTCTGCATTCATCAAGTGGATTTAGTGTTGTGTGAGGTTGAATGTCGCCCCTGCAGAAGTTAAGACCCAGACAAATACACAATACAAATACAAATCCATAATAACTTGAACGACATTAAGAAATAGTAATATTCAGCTGGTTTATAGGCATGTTGCTTGATTGCACAAAAAACTAAATGTGCGTGTATTTTAAATATGTAAAAGAAAAAAAATCAAGACCAACACATATTAGGACATCAAAATGATATATTATTTAAATTGAATTTTTGTAAATATTTGCTGTGAAATGAGATTCACAATAAAATGGAGTAAATGTTAAATTCAAAGGTCGTTATAATGTTTTCCTCCATAATTGCAAAAAATTGCCACAAAACAGCATCACTCCCTCACTGAGTGAATGGTAACGCTCGGTTTGACCGGTAGATGGCGCCTGTGAAAAGCAAATAAAGCTGTTTCTGGAAGATCTGTTCATAACTAAACATTTGTAACACATTGTAAGATATGGATAGCCTACTCACACGTGTTGAAAAGGTTCCCCAAATCTTATTAAAGTTCAACATTTGTCATTGTAATAAAACTCAGTCCACAAATATATTTCCAAATGTTGTAAGAGCAGGCTACAATGCATAACTATTGTAATGTTAGACATTCAATATAATATACAAAAGTTAAGGTATTGTAAGTCAACTATGCCACAACACTGTTGCAGAAAACAAGATATCAGTTGGTGTGTGTCCAAGTATCAGACTGTCACATACTGCCTCCCAATGGTTTCAGTAATATACACAACCCCAAAAATGTAAACATACCCAAAGGCAATTGATTTAAAGTTCATTTGGGAGAAACCAAAAAGACAATAAAATAAAGGAGGACAAAGTAATGACTTTGCCGCTCTTTAATATAAATATTTAATTCACCTATGTTTATATATTTCAATCTAAATCCTCTTTATGAATGACATTGCAATACAACATGCAGATAGTGAATGCAGACAAATGGATAAAAACATGAAACAAAGAGAAACCTTTATTCCATTTTGGTTGTGTGCAAATATAAGAGTTCCTCAGTGTTGCTGAGAGTCAAACTGAGAGAGTATACAGACCTCAATGATTGGAGATGCTCAGAGCAAATCAGAGGCATTTCAGATTAGGGCTCTGTGATTAAAATGGATTCAGTTGTTATATCCTCCTCTGACTGCCTCCCACTGAAATACGTTCACATTGGTCTTACAAAGGTCTTGCAGACATCATTTGGGAGCAAAGAGGGACTTTATTAAACCACTCAAAATGGATTAGTCACTGTCTGCAACTTATAAAATGCTTGTCGAATTATGAAAGACTAATAGCTTTTCTGATTAAATAACAAGTATGGCCTAAGCACAATTTGTCTACTGAAAAAGAAGAACAACTCAGAAAAAAGTCACTAAGTCACATGGTCTGCATGCTCTCATAATTTAGTCTGTTTGTAGCTTTTGGTAAGGGATAATCATTTATATTGATAATTATTCACATGTAAATCAAAGTGGGTGCTTGATGTATAATTCAAAATTAGCTGTCAATATGAAACTAGAGAATCAATGCGTTCCACATATGAAGACCTTAATGGCTGTCAGACGGGTGGAATATTTGATTTCATGGAGCAAGTGCATTCATTATTCATTAACTTCAATGACAAGCAGTAATGATGTGATAGTCAAAGAGCCTGAGCTCTAATATGTCATGAAATGTTGTTAATAAGCCGATTATTTGTTGTTCTGTCACCCAGAGGGGGTTCTGCGTACCTACAGGTGCCATCCAGCAGGCAAGGATCTCTTCTAATGAACATGAACTCTCACTGGCAGCCACAGAGAAGTCCTTTCCTCCTGGTTTTCATCAACACTTCAGCCCTCATTGATGGGAGAACATTGGCCGTGGACAAAAGCTGTATATACTGTACAAACACAGCTCTGAGCGGCAGCACACTGACTCATTCTTCAGTGTGTGTGAGAACGGAGGGGGACCCCTTTCAGCTCCTTTGTGTTGGTGTCTGTCAACAGTGTAGTTGGAAGCAGAGCCCATTGTGGCGGCCAGTGTTTCGTATTGACACAGGGCCTCGCTCAGCTTGTTCCCAGGGTCCAACCTGAGGACTCATGAATAATGGAGAGAGGATCCTCAGTGCCAAAGGGGAGTTTGCAAGTCTGACTCGGATCGTTATAACGACAGCTTTATATGCCGGCAGGTAAAACTAC
Organism: Gymnodraco acuticeps; assembly: GCF_902827175.1. NCBI lineage: Eukaryota > Metazoa > Chordata > Actinopteri > Perciformes > Bathydraconidae > Gymnodraco > Gymnodraco acuticeps. Next base: position 2,714,800 of record NW_022990583.1, on the reverse strand, counting down.
GGTCACAGCTGATCATGTTGATGGTGAACTTTGCTGCAACTCTCAGCAGCCCATGAGTTAACACTGGGAGAATCTGGCAGCGGAGCAGTGCTTAAAATATATAATCATTCCATAAAAGGCACCAAACATTTAAACACACCTATTTACAGACTATGCAAGTCTTTTCAACATGTTTGTATTCCCCTTCCTTCTACTTAACCTTTTCTATGCTTGGTAAACTTCGCACACATTACATCTAGATCTATGAAAGTCTTTAGCATTGTCATTCACATACTTTAGTTGAGACGTGTCCATCATTTGTTTATTTATTTGACCAAACCTCAAAAATGATTTATTTATTTTATGGAGACCTGCTGCTGCCATTTTCGGGAACCCAAAACAAGTCTTTAAGTTTGTCCATCTGAGTCATCATTTACTTTTGAAACATTGTAAACAATAAAAAAAGTGCTTTCACAATCAAATAAAAAAAGCCATGCTGTAAATACTTAACAATCACAGAATGAAGAAATTAGACTTCAAGGCCTGTTGCAATGTTGGAAAAAAAAAACTTTAAATATTAGGCAAAGAGTATGAAGGGAAGATATGTTCCAGTTTGCCACAGGTGTGAGTTCAGGACTGGTTCCCAGCAGGTCCCAACCATCTGCTGAGAAGCTCACACGACCTGAGCGACGTGGCCCCTCCTCTGGGCCTTTTTACACGGCTGCTGGATGGGGGGGAAACAGAGGCCATGGTGGGCGCCAATCGTTCTGCACAGCCAGGATGGTGTGTGTGTGTGTGTGTGTGTGTGTGTGTGTGTGTGTGTGTGTGTGTGTGTGTGTGTGTGTGTGTGTGTGTGTGTGTGTGTGTGTGTGTGTGTGTGTGTGTGTGTGTGTGTGTGTGTGTGTGTGTGTGTGTGTGTGTGTGTGTGTGTGTGTGTGTGTGTGTGTGTGTGTGTGTGTGTGTGTGTGTGTGTGTGGTGTGTGTGTGTGTGTGTGTGTGTGTGTGTGTGTGTGTGTGTGTGTGTGTGTGTGTGTGTGTGTGTGTGTGTGTGTGGCGGAGGTCAGGGAGGTGCCTTTTGCTTGTGTGCTTTGAGCTGTTTCATCCTTCCTGCTTTGATCTTCTTTCTCATCCCTTCATCCCACACGCTCCCTACGCCTCAGGCTTCTGCTTTGCAGCACACCGACGTTGGGGCTGAAAGGGCATGAAGGGGGGGCTGCCGCTCACAGAGACACTGCTTGTTCTGTCATTACAGTGAGAGGCAGGGAGAGCTGCCCATGGGACATAGCCACCGGGAGCAGAGGGCAGTGGGCGGAGGGTTCACCAGGAGCTAAAGTGATGCATACTGTACAACTCTCTGCTCCTCTTTTATACTCTCTCAGATCCCCCAACAGTGGGCTGGAATTCTTGTGTGAAAAACAACTGCCACAGTGCTTGGAGGGCAGCCTCCTGACCCCTTACAACATGGGAAAGTGCACCCCTCAGCTGGTATTATATAAAGCCTCCTGGAGTCATGAGAATCCCTGATAAATCACTTGGCCTGAGGCCTCATCTCTCTGCATCTCACATGGAACAATTATTTTCTCTGGGTCAATTAAATATGCCTTCCGCCGAAACTCTTGTATAGGTTGTGATCAAAGTGGTTTTATGTAATCAATGTGGCGAGTCATAGTCGTGGGACAGTGACACAGTCGTCATATGAATATGTGTCAGAAATCCTCATTTTATCCTAGCCCTGTGTACTTCCAGAGCCTCCCCCCCCCCCCCCCACACACACACACACATATACAAACACACACGTACTGCCCCCCTATACCCCACCTGCTGAGCTGAGACTGGGAAACACAAAAGCAGAGGTGCAGAGCAGAACCCCTAATTGAATATTAATTGGGAGGGGGGGCACTTACCTTTATTTAGACATGTGGTAAGTGTTAGGCTGTGACACTTAAGTCAACCATCTCGACAGATGATTTCACTTAATATTTCATGACACAATTTGAGGGGGCGGGGGGGGGGGGGGGTTCAAGGGGTGGCCAAATACCCTAGGCTCATCCCTTTCATGATGATTCCAAGGATCATAAATATCTTTGGCATCTCCCAAACGGGCAAGTGCTCTCTAACCTTTCCTGTCACATGTGACTGGAGTGGACTACATAGCAGTAATTCATGATACCAGTGGAAAAAACTTTATTTTTGAAGCAAAAGTTAAATTTGTTTGTGAAAATAAGCTTATGTTAAGAAAACAGTAGACGTTGTAGGGGACATTTTAACTAACTACTAGGAAAGTATAACTCCATATGGACCGATAAACTGGACAAATGTGGGGTAAAGCTGAACAACTGCACAAAAGCATGTGGATTATGGAATAAAAACAATGCATGGGGACGGACCAAAGTAGCGATGGAATTAACAGTAGAACTTGGTGGGATTCTGATGCATGTTTGTGTGAGTGGGAGAGACAGAAAGAAAGAGTAAAGGGGCTGTGCTAACAGGCTTTCTGCAGATCACTGGCAGTTTGACTGCAGTGGAGAGTAATGGGGCTGGCAGGGCGGAATCAATTACTGGCCACAACAGATTTTCCCACAGGTCGGAGCTTGGGAAAGCAGTACTTTACTGCAGCACAGACAGCTGGCACTGAACATCCACTGGGAAAGAAGCTGGCTTGCAAAAAGGGCAGCCTTTTTTTTTATAAACTTGTGACACACCATAGGTTGTTAAATTATATAATATCAGTTGTTAAAGTAAGATAATCAGATTGTATTCCTAAATGTCATATGGTAAATTATAAACTGCACACAAGCCCTCCTTAAAATTACACTGGCTAACATGTTTGAGGTAATGTAAAGGAACAACCAGGAATAACTCATATCATGATAGATGACATTCAGAGGCAGGCTTACTCTCAAACATAGACTTCCACTGGCAGTGACCAATCATGTGTTGTGCACACACACACAAACACACACATACACACACACACACACACACTCACACACACACACACACACACACACACACACACACACACACACACACACTGACAAAGCACAGAGAATTCCCTTCAGCTTGACTTGACTAATAATTGATATGACCAGTGCCTGTGAAGTTCCCATTGCGTGATGTAAACCAAGAGATACATTTCAATCAGAGTCCCAAACCCCCTTTCCCCCCTTTGTCTCTCACACACACACACACACACACACACACACACACACATACATGATCTATTGATATGCAAACAATGTTTTTCCTGTGGCAACACAATGTGTGTCCTTAAAAGTAGCTTGCTCCGCAGCCCTTCTTTTCTCTGTGTGGACATCACGTGCTGTCTCCTGTTGCGCTTATTCGGGAAACCAGTCTTGTGATCTGCCTTCCCACTATTGTGTACTTGCATAAGTTACCTAGTAATGGGCAACATGCTGGTAAAACCTATGAACAATGTAATTGTCAGGGGCCATTGTGAAGGAGTGTGTGCCATTGTGGAAAAACTCATGAAATCGATGTTTGTTTATGCAGGAGTGACTCAGGAAATCCACATTTATTTCAAGCCAGCATTTAAGGTTTTCTATATTCAATTTAAAAGTTTGGTTTGAGTCTTTTCTAATTCCTCCCCATGTCCTGTAATTGACTTTAAGCCCTGTAATTGTCAGCCGGTGCTGAGATCTTGATGTCAGTATTGTGACCTGGGGAGCTGTCCTCAGTAGAAAATATTTGTAAAGCTCTTGCTAAACAAAGAAACAAGGAAGTCAACATATCCTCCCTGGCTTTACCTATCCAATAGCACAGGGAGAATGGATGCCAACAAAGGCAGGAAAGTAAAGAATGAGAAGGCGGGTGTATTACAATCAAACAGTGGGAATGGGTCTCAGGCCTGGTCTGGTCCCTGCCCAATATAGCGCCTGGGTGCTGACTGGAACCAGAGGGGACGGACAGGAAGCTGTGGTCCATAGGATAACATTGTTGCATGGAAGTTGTCTCCGAGACATTTCCCTCAGTCAGACAAGCTATTTACGACCAGCATGGGTGGCATTTTCTTTTTCATATTATGTCATATAGTTCAGGTATATATGCAGCAAAGTGTATTCCTTTTTCAAATTTCAGTCCATTTGAATGTATAGCATAGAGAAGGCATGATCTCAACTAGAGCCTATGGATTTTCCACACACAGAAATATCCCCCAGATCCACACACACACACTCCACTGCAGCAGTTGTTGAATGACAGGTATAAGATGTCAGGATGGTGTGCACACAGGATGCAGGCACGGCTGTGAGCGTCGCTGCTGCCGACAGCCCCAACGGTTGACATAGTAAATCAATCCTGATGGGAGGTGGGTAGGACGGAGGCGGGGGGGGGGTCCAATGGGACTGAGCCGGCCTCTGTCAGACACACTCAGCCACTCAGCCAGCCAGAGAGAGACTGTCGACGGGTGGGAGAACACTCGCCGGGAAGCGCTCACACGGAGATTGAGTTACCACGGAATTAGATCAGGGCTGTGGGAAACAGCACCTCGCACACTCTCGGTAACACACACATAAACACATGCAGACACACCAGCACACACTCAGGCCGCACTCTTGCACACAAAGAGTCACCAAGGGAAACCTGAGGGAAGATTGAGGAAGGCAGCTGGGCACACGCCAGTTTCAAACAAATGCTTGCTTATACCTCTTAGCTTCCTGGCACTGGTTTGAGAGTGGTTTCTTCAAACTGGTGCCAGGGTAGGCCCACGGTCAACGGGCAGAATGGCATGTTCAAGTTAAATACGTAGACAATTTAGAAGAACATGACGCACAGGTAAAATAACTCAAACCAAACACACTTATTTCTCATCCATAAGTCAACTAGAGTGCTGAGGCTGAGAAAATGTTGTGGTACCTCATTCAAAAGTCAAGGTTTTTGTGGAAAAAAAACATAATTGTGTGTAATGGTTCACAGGAATGTCAAGGCTAATGTGAAGGACCTTGGCAGTCAGGTGTGAGGAGAGTGTTTTGTGTCTGCTTAATGGAAACCACATGAACTTGCCTGTCCTATAGAGCCCTTTCTCTTTACCATAATAGCATTATAAACAATACTGATGTGATCCCAAATATAATCAAGCTTCCTATCGGCTGAGAGTCATAGGAAGGCCATGTATGGTTGAGTCTGTAGCAGTGCAAGGAGAGGGCCAACACTTAAATTGGCTAAGGTTCTGTATAGGAACCTGTCCCCACATACTCAATCTTTGTAAAAACGATATAAATGCCAACATGAGAAACACCCCCCAGATAGGGAGTGTTCAGCGCGGGATTATGCACATGTTAAGGTCGATAAATCCACCATGCGGGAGTATGGCACAGAGAAATGCTTGAAATGGGTGAAGGTGCTCATGATTTTAAGCGAAAGTGTGTGCTGACAGGGAGGGAGGGGGAGTGTCAGGTATAGTGCGAAAGCTCATCCACACTCTAAATGACTGAAGCTTGCACATTGTGTCTGTCACCACCAAAAAGCCCTTTGACATTCTGGGAACAGCGTGTTGGTCTGCAGTTGCTCCCTGGAATCAAGCTCTCATCCACACTTGTCTAGCTCACCAACGCACCGAGTTAACAACTGACCTGATGGACAGAGCAGAGAAACAGCTGCTACAAGGTACTGGAACGGAGGGGAGCGGGGGGGTCACACTCCCACTGATGGCCTTAACAGACACGTCAGACTCAGGAAGCAGGAATTATACCAGCCGCAAGTGCTGTCCTTTCCCAGGCTTGACATTTGACTGCTGTTTTTATTAGGTATTTTATGTCTACTCATATGATGGCAGTGTTAAGTTAAAGAAGCGATACCTCACTATAAAACATTACAAGTAAATGTCCTGCGTTAAACTTATTTCTTGGTGAAAGGTACATAAGTGTTAGTAACAAAAAGTCCATAATAGCCACATAGCCACATAGCCATAATCCCGAATGGCCTCTGGGAATGTTATCATTGTAGAATTTGACCATTATATTTTGCATCATAATGTAAAAAGTACTTTAGTGTTGTGAAATAGTACTGAATTCCAGTACTTGAGTAAATGTAAAAAGGGTACTTTCCACCAAGTATGATGGTTACATATACAACACAATATTAACTTAGTATTAACTCATTAAAGCGTATGTAAAAGTGTGTGTTTTTTTAGATCATTCAACATTTATCTGCTTTTATAAATATATGTACATAAAGGAAGACATATCAGTAACCCATGTCTCTTTCTCCTTGACAGACACTAGTAAACAAACAGCAAGAAGGGATCAGTTACACAGTAGAACATAAACATTGAAAACCCGTGTTTTATAGAGTTTGTCCTCTGACCTGAGCGTATTGGTGAGGTCAAAATATTCACACCTTCTGCAGACCACCCCTGCTCCCCGTTTAGATTGAGGCACCTATGCTTTGCCGCTTATGCCTAAGTAGGTTTGTATTTTTTGTTTAACCCTTGTATGGTATTCAGGTCTGTGAGACCCGTTTTCATTATTTAGCTAAAGAAAAATGATATTATAAATAATTTTTTCAAACCCACACTCAATGGCCTTGGCTCATTTTCTGTGAAGAACATATATCAGATCACATTTTCAATGACCACCCACTGTACCCCTCCTACACATTTGCATTACACACAGGGTGTTACCCGGGGCTAACAAAAGTGTGGACATTGTAGGTCCTGTGCACCTGTCTGGGCCTTGTGTGTGTGTGTGTGTGTGTGTGTGTGTGTGTGTGTGTGTGTGTGTGTGTGTGTGTGTGTGTGTGTGTGTGTGTGTGTGTGTGTGTGTGTGTGTGTGTGTGTGTGTGGTGTGTGTGTGTGTGTGTGTGTGTGTGTGTGTGTGTGTGTGTGTGTGTGTGTGTGTGTGTGTGTGTGTGTGTGTGTGTGTGTGTGTGTGTGTGTGTGTGTGTGTGTGTGTGTGTGTGTGTGTGTGTGTGTGTGTGTGTGTGTGTGTGTGTGTGTGAGTGAGAGTGTGTGAGAGAGAGAGAGAGAGAGAGACTTTTGTGTTTCTGCCCCTGCCATTCCTGCACAAGGTTGCAACATTGTTGATAAATTCAAGCATCGACACCTGTCTGCTCTCACATTCCCGCATTATGTTTTGCGGGAACCAATCTTTATTTTTTTCACACTCTATCCAAGCTGCACATTTGGGGAAAGACGCAATAAATAAAGCTTAGCCAGTTTGGGTCCTTATCACAACTGATCTAGATGGCCAAACAATTCTCTGCTCAGAGGACCTTGCAAATGATTCTGGAAGAGAGAGAACCATGTTATGACTATGTAGAGGAAGAGGAAGAGGTTTCAGAATGTGAGGATCACATTTCTGAGAATTCTGAGTCTGACAGTGACTTTGAAGAAGAGGATGAGATTGAGCATCAGTCTTTCACTTTAATTCATGAATGTGATCTAACAAATGTAAAAGGGTATTAACCATGTATGCTGTTTATATTGCTTGTAATTGAGATGAAGTAAACATCTGTTGAGTATTTTAACATAAAATAGTTTGATTGTGTTGAATTGAAGCCCAAAAAGGCAGTGGGTCCACCAGACCCAAGAACACTGGCTGAGTAACAAAAATATGAACACCACAGAGCTCACAAAAAGTTGATTAAAAGTTGCATGTTTTTAAAAAAAAAAAGTATTTTTTTTCCCACTGTTTTCACCCACGGCGGATGAATGCTTCCCTGGGAAGGTCTGTCTGCGCCAGTCAGTTGACCTGTTTGCAGTGACTGGGTGAGGGGGTTTCCTAGGAGAGCCTGGCAACGCCGACTGACTAATGTTGGGCCTCCCGTCTGATCAATGCTGTTGTGGAACCACACAGCTGACAGCAGACAATGAACAACACACTCTGCTAATAGGCCGTGTGTCCTCCACAACACCAATGAAGAAGAGGGTTCCTGCTATAATGGGGCCTGTTGCTCATGAACTGGGGGTCTCAGCAGGGAGGCTGGGGACCTGGGGGGGCCGGGAGGCTGCTAGGCCTCAGACTCATACTCTCTATACAAAAATCCTGCTTTTATTATGAAACTTTGAATATTCATTTGTTTTTGCTTTATCCCCTCTGCTACCGGCCTCATTAACATGGCCCGGCCCCACCTCAGCCACATCATGGACCCTATGCATTACATTAATGCACACAATGTATACAATATCTTTGATTTTTTATTACTGCACATATTTTATTCAATTCTATTTCAAGGATTACAACCATATTCAATGTAAATACTGCTATTTTTTTACTATACATTTTTATGTTATTATAGTTTTCTTCAAATAGTTTTCTATCTGTGTTATATTTTATGTATGCACATAGTGGTTTTATGGTATACACCAAGTAAAATTCCTCGTGTGTGTTAACCTACCTGCTAATAAACCTGTTTCTGATTCTGATTCTGATATCTAGCTCTCTTTGATTTTTCAAAATTATTTTTCTGGTAAAGCATGTGTCATTCAAATGCCAGCGCAATTTTAACAGGCTGAAATCTTTTCATGCACCGCCCACACCCCTCTGGGGTCCCGCCCCCCTGTGCGCGGTGTGAGAATGATCAGAGCAGGTCCGATGTTTAAACTGTTGCTGAGACCCTCTGCTGTCAGTGCACCACCGGAGCTGTCCCTGAAAGCAACACTTTGGATCTCTGTCTACTTGGAAGCAAAATGAAGCGAAGCCACAATTACAGCTCTTCGGAGAGCGACCTGGACGACAATATTGAGGTGGAGAAGGATAGTGGGGACGAAAATGGGTAAGTTCACTTGTTTTTTTGGCAAAAACGCAGATTCGTATGCAACATTTCTATTTGGTTTTATGTGAAGTTGAATTAGTTATCTTGGAATTGTTGATACATTCAGAGAAACTGGGCTATGTCTTGTTTCAACAAAATAATATATTTTGCTTCTTTTACTTTTCAGTCAACTTGATTCTCACGGCTCGATGTCACCCTCCACAACCACCCAAGTTCAAGCTAGAAAAAGACGCAGAGGGGTACGAGAACTCATTATTTTTGGTGCCAAGTTAAGCACTGCTGATCCCAATGTGTCCCTGCCGTGACCTACATTACATTGTGTCTTTTTCCAATTGACAGATTATTGAGAAACGGAGACGTGACAGAATCAATAGCAGTCTGTCAGAGTTGAGAAGATTGGTGCCAAGTGCTTTTGAGAAACAGGTAAACGTTACTTGCATTCTTTCCTTATGAGAAGGCTCATATTTGCCAATTTATGTTTTTTCTATGAACACAGCATAGGAAATATCAGTATTGTAAAAGTAACAATGTATTTTCCATCTTTTTATAGGGATCAGCTAAATTGGAAAAAGCTGAAATTTTACAAATGACTGTGGACCATTTAAAGATGCTTCATGCATCTGGTGGCAAAGGTAACATACCCTTTCTTTGGCTGTCCAAATGAATGCTATGATTCCCTAATTGAAAATGCGTCTGCTATGAATCACATGTCTAACCCCACTGATCCTCTCCCGACAGGTTTCTTTGAGGCTCATGCACTCGCTAAGGATTACCGCTCTCTTGGCTTCAGGGAGTGCCTGGCAGAGACAGCTCGCTACCTGAGCATTATCGAAGGCCGGGATGGGACAGACCCCCTGCGTGTACGTTTGGTGTCCCACCTCAGCAACTACGCCTCTCAGAGGGAGGTGCACACTGGACTGGAACACTTAGCCTGGGGCTCAGCATACGGGACTGCCCATGCCCATCTCCACCACCCCCTACTCCTACAACACCCTCTGGGCAGGACACCTGCATCCAGAAGCAAAAGTAGCCCACCCTCCTCCTCTTCTTCTTCCACATCTTCCTCCCCCTCCAGCGAGGCATCTGGGACTTCCAGACTGGGTGTCATGCCCCACATAGAGAACATCAGGGTGCCCCCGAACGGCTCGCTGACCCTCAGTCTGTCCGTGCCAACATCCAAGTTTTCGCCCCCACTCCTTTCATCCCTCTCCTCGCTGTCGGCCTTCCCCCTCTCCTTCGGTGCTTTCCCCCTAGTGTCCCCGACAGCCCTCGGCACAGTGAGCCCCTCCTCCACCCTCTCAAAGCCCTACAGGCCGTGGGGTACGGAAATTGGGGCCTTCTGAACAACTGGACTGAAGGCAACAGCTGAGCTGTGCCCACCACCATAGACTAGGCGGACAACCTGCCTCATAGCAATAAAACACAGGGGAACAAAGCAAGCTGAATTTATTTTATTAAATATACAGAATAAGTTGGAGAGATCGTCCTCAGTATGTCATTACTCTAAAGAAAGGAATTATAAATGATTTTATGTTAGTCTATGTTTCACTAAATTTGTTAACATGCACTGTCCACGGGGCTGAGAACTGAATACATGACGTGACATATGGGCCATGAATAGATTTACTGTAAGCACAGATGTAGAGGTAATGTGTTGTAGACCACACACTGAACCTTCTACATTTGTCAATGGCGGATGTCTGTTTTTAACTAATGTCACTTAATTTGGTCTTCATCTTTAGTGGTATGAGAACTTGTGGCGTTAAACAAACATTTAATATGTGCCATTATTGGAAAACTAACCACTTGAACATTTGAAACTTGCCTTCTTGTATCTATTTGTAATATTTTTGTACCAATAAATTGTGTAAAAAGTTTAAAACATGTTGCATTTGCTCCTTTACAGTCTGATTGCCTAATGTATAAGAGGTTGATATTTGTTCCTTATATATGCAGACTTACAGCCTTCCGAGTGATTATGAATTTATCTTCCCTTATGACATATAATCTGCAGGTGCATTTTTGTTTCAGTCCAGTGGAAGTTAATCATGAGATAATAAGTCCCAGTTATTGACTGAAAGGCATTCCTTTACTGTGTGCCAGGTAAGTAACCGAATCTGAGAGCATTGTTGCCCCTATGAATACCCAGGAAATCATTAAGAGTCAGAGGAAATCCTTTACAATGTTGCCCTGACCTCACCAGCCTGGGTTGGTCTGAAACGGAGACAATAGTGTGAACAGGATGGGGACATTGTAAGAAAGAGGTTAAAAAGTAACAACAATACACCAGACAGCTGGAGCTATAAATCACTGTCCAGTATGATGTTATTTTTGGGACAATCTGAGAATCACTGATTTATTTAGGTGTTAGTGTTTATTCGTAACTCAGTTTTATGCATCCATGCAACACCTCGGGCTTCCAGGAGGGGCAGGCTGTAATTTGTTTCTCAAGGCTTGGGCCACACGCTATTTATGAAATATGTATACAGCTCTGGAAAAAATGAAAAGACCACTGCAGCATTATCAGTTTCTCTGGTTTTGCTATTTAAAGTAATGTGTTTGAGTACAATTAAATTAAATGTTATTCTATAAACTACTGACAACATTTCTCTGTGTGGGAATTCAACAGACACTGTAATGGAATGGCGGCGATACATGTAGAGATTGAGATTTAAGAAACATTTGGAGTGGTCTCTTAATTTTTTTACAAAACTGTATATAGTCTTCCTTTGAAATATAAGTCAATTTCAAACATGTATATAAAAGTGTCTGCATTCGATGTTCTGAGTGTTGATGAATGACACAAACCCTCCTCCTTCTGGATGAGGGTGTTATTTAAATTACAAATCATTACTTTCATAACATATCAAACACACCTTATCTGTAATTTGTATCATTTTTTTTTTTACAAGTGTATTTCTTCAATATAAGGATTGGGCATATTTGTTTTTTTTGGCCTACTTTTCTATTGGTATGGGCTCCAGCTTGGTGTCTTTGGTGTCACTGCCACCTAGTGGAACAACTTGTCTTATGCGTACCTGATAATTATTGTATATGTTTAATGTAAATCTAACCCTCAAGGAATAGGACTATATGTTTTAACTATGCCAAAAAGAGTCTACAGTATACCGAATGTATTCATCAAAAACCAACTAGGGAAGACGGTGATTCTCATGATGTGTAGATAACTGGTTACTTTATTTGGCAATTTACATTTTCCCTCTTCTTTTAGCACAGAAAACTATTAGATGGTGCATGCCATGTTCACAGAACCTCAAACCTTTATTCAGCAAAGCTTTCACAGAGAAATATATGAAGGGAGAAACACAAGCAGCAGAGGATGCAGGCAGATATCAGTGGCATTGATATTAAAAAGATACTATTTCAGGTGCTGAATGTAAAGCATTCTGCATCCATTCTCCATCTAATCCCCTAAAGAGAGCAGAGGCTAATGGTGCATTGTGGTAAATTAGCATTCATACACACCCACACAGACATTCGTATGTTCACACTATCAATATCAAGGTGGGAGCAACAGCAAATTGCACTGTCCAAGACAATTTGCATGGTACCAGTCTGGTGTCAAAACATTCAAGAGCATAGTGCCCAAATACTGTGTATATAACAGAGCTAAGTACTTAGCTGAAGATGGATTCATTGAGAAATGTTGTTTTTAGGGTAACTGGGAATCTGCAAGTGTATAAACTCCCATTGGGAAAATATATTCTTAATAACAAAAAAGGCCCTCTCTAGTTCGTTATCAAGCTCATTTCAGAGGAGGTGGACACTTTATGGATCTGTGGCGTATTGTTAAGTTCAAAGCGTGCGTGTTGAGAATGAGTGGGTGTGCGTGAGGAAGATACAGATAGGATACGTTGATATCTCAAAAGGAGCCTGTGGTGTAGCTACACCGTCCGTCATTCTTCACAAAGACACAGAAACATCATCATCATGACATCATCAGAAAACACTGCAAATGCCAGTCTACAGCCAACTCACAACACCAACGGCTTTCACAAGAAAATGGTTGTATAGTCAAATTTCAAGAACTGAAATATTAATCAATCACAAACAAAATGTTTGAAATTGTACAGTGCAGTACAGTACAATCTTTGCATGTACTTGACCTACCATCAAAGATAGACAGATAGATAGATAGAAAGAAAGAAAGAAAGAAAGAAAGAAAGAAAGACTTTTTAAGGAAAAGTATTTACAAAATAAAAGCCATAATCTCAAATTTTCTGTTAAATCAACAACTCCATTCAACTCTCTAGATGGTTGTTATTGATGTTTGTATCCACTGATAATACTGATAGTGGTGAGTACTGGTGGTGAGGTGTGGTGTGATGTGGTGGTAAGATCTTCAGACCTCTCAGCCTCCAGATTTAGGTATTTTCTGAGGAGAGAGAGGGCAGGGCAAGGAAGAGGGAGGGGTTTGATGACGGGACGTTGATGGATCATGCTGTCAGCTCTTCCCTCAGCTCTTTGTTCTTGCGCACCAGAGCTGCATGTTTCTCCTAAACACACCGCAACAGAAAGTACAACATTAGTCATCAGATGGTGCCCCAAACCTGATTATACTCAGGCTTGGAGGAAAAATAAAAAAAACTGATATCTCTGCATTTCTCACCCTCTCCTGTAGACGCTCGAGCATGGCTGCCAAATGGGCCTCACGGTTCTCCTTGATCTGCTCCATCTTATACTGGAGCTTCTCCTCAGCCATCTTGCTGAAGTTGCTGTTCTCCTCCATGGCCTTTAGCAACACATCCCTCTCATGGTCACGCTTTTCTGCCAAAGCCCTCATCACCTGGGCCTCCTGATACTAAAAACAAAAACAAGACCAATTGATTGATTTTGACTGGTTTGACATCCAATCTGTGCTTCATCTTTCCATTTCAAAAACCTAAAGCTATTTCAAAACAGGTTAAATGCTTACCTTCCTCCTGTCCTCAGCAGCCTCCAGTTTCTTCTCAATGTCCTCCAAAGAAATAGCCCTCTTTGGGGGTGAGGGGAGGTTGTGAGCCACATCTGACACTGGAGACAGAGGCTTGAGAATCACCTCAAAGGCCTGGCCAGAAGCTCGCTTGTTCAAAGCTTTCACCTCCATGTCTGTAAATAAGACAATTATGACAATTTATAAGTCCAACATTATGTCATTATTACAATCATCTGTATTTTCAGGAAAGATAAAACATCCATTGGGGGGAGACTTTTTGATCCAGAAGATAATACATTATTGAGCTGATACGTACCTTCAAACTCACACACAAGTGTCTTGCGTGTCTCTGGGTAGAAGCAGGAGCAGATGAGGGAGAGGACGGACAGCTCCTTCATCTTCTCTTTATATGCTGTGAGAAGAAAAGACACAATAGCATTCTGGTGAGACTCTCTATGTTACTTGTAAAAACAGAAACAGACAGCCTGAAAAACGTAAAATTGATAAATATGCTTGACAGATATCCAGATAAAGACTAAATGAAACGTTTAGCATCCTATGATAACTCTGATTGATGATCATGCGGTCTATGATTATATATTTTTGATATTCTCGTTAAACAATGTCTGATTCATTTGAATCATGACACAGGAATGCTCTGTCTTGAATCCTCTTGCAATCTGGGTGATGACAGGCTTCTGTGTCAAGTTAATAATTTCCGGGTGAACTCACAGTTTATGATCACAATAATAAGAAGCTTGTGTCTTATCTTCTCCTTATTGATGTTGCTGCATAGCTGTCAAAAACAGCTGATAAATGGTCAGGTCTTTCATACATCTGCGTTGATTTGATTTCATCAGTTCCTTTCAAGCTATTTTAAATTTCCTGTGCAATTTATGTCACTTTTTCCATGGTCCCCGCAGTATTTGACAAAGTGCCCACATGGCTTGTCATGGAGGACTACAGATTGTCAGTGCTGCTATGCCTTCTGCTGCAAAGGCCGGTGTGTGCAGCGGCCCCTTGCTGCAGGGCTGGCCTGCCTCCCACCCTGCCATGCACCTGCCTCCTCCTCCACCCCACCACACATACCATAATAAAGCCAGCCTGCACACCCTGCTGTACTTAAGGGGACCAAATGGTTTCTTATGGCCTTACTAATGCTAAATATATTTTTACAAGACACTAAACAAATCCCTGAAAACAAATATGCTAAACCCAAGGCCTAACAATAACTGTCCATCAGTGGAGATGACTAATGCAGGCTACAGTCTTATCTGTGGTTAATACAAATGCTAACTCCTACGCTACATTTTCTTTATTCAAATGCCAGTAGGGTATTTTTTTTGTGTGCAAAATACATGGCAGCCCATCCGTCACAGCTTGTGATGCATCCTAGGCAAGAAAGACATAAGGGAAGAAAGGCACTGAGATTAGGAGCAATCCTAAATGAATAATCGGATTAAACAACCTTTCAGGAGAGGTTTAGGGTCTTAAAAACACGTTTTGAATAACAACATATAAGTGGTATAAAATTCAGAGGGATGGATTCCTCTCAGCTTCGTTGTCTGCTAAAAGGTCGGCAGCACAGCATCTTGGGTGGGGTCCGTCTGCATTATGCTGCATGTTGGGGCCGCTGTAGCATGAACCGCAGGTACGGCGTAGTAAATAAAGCTGTCAAAGGCCAATCCGTGTCATCTAATTACAAAACTGTTACACAATATACGATCAAAGCAAATAAAGTCACATTGACGCAGATGAAGATAATGGAGGACACATTTCTGTAATGACGAAGATGTTTGGCTTGTAAACCTTTATCCTTTCTGTCATTGACTCTTTAGCTGGGACAATAGGCGTACCCTTGATACATATATCAAGGTGGGTCATTTTTGTTTTAAATATACAATATGTCTGAGTGGAGCCATTACAAAAGCACGACCACCTAGACAATACCGGGCCGACCCGCGCTCAAGCAGAAATAATATGTCACAAGTCCATCAATCCATCCATCCATCATCCATCCATGCATGCATCATTTCTAACGAGAGCAGCTGAAACACGCTTACCGGTTGCTGTTTTGGCCATGGCTGATGTATTTCTCCGCAGAGCAGGCTGTAGCTCTCTTCAGGTGAACGGTGATGCTGCTTAAGGCACTGAGTCAGCGAATAGATCTGAGTAGGATCGGATGGGAAAGGGTGGGCACGCACGCACGGGAGCGCGCAACAGCCCCTCCTCTCTTGCTCTGACGCGCAAAGCGGTTTCAAGCATCCTTGGAGGAGGTCGATATGTTCTCCACACCGGATACTTGTTAGCCTGATACTTGAGTATAATTTGCTCCACATGCATACGAATTATGTCCACAGCAATCCAGCCAATTCTGATTGAAATGGGTTCATGGCATTAAGAAGGAACAACAGATCTGATCATAATTTGTTGAATGACTATTTCACCAACTAATATTAAATGTGACTCTTGTTTTTAGTCAGACCATCAAATGTGAACTTGTGATGTTTTTTTGAAGTTTTGCTGTAATAGTGTGGAGTAGTTAGGCTTTTACTTGGAAAAATGTGCCACAAAATTCTGAAATTGTTTATTATAGAAGATACAAATTCAAGTTGAACACATAGAGACCAGTTTTAAAAGTAATTATCTTCACGGTCCTCAATGGATTTAGCAAAACGGTTAAGGAGGTTCAAATGGTAAGCTGGTTTAGCAAAATATAGGAGGAAAATGTTCTTATGTTTGCATAGGTTTAGGGGAAAGGATGATTTCATGAACCAAATTAATGTTTCAAGAGAGATCATCTTCAAGAACTTCACTGTAATTTTAAAGAGTAGCCTGCAGTGTTCATGATGCTGATCATGCAACAAACCTTCAGCTTACACAAAGGTCTCCTTGCACTGAGAAAAAGCAATAGGATAATGTAAAATCTGATGAGACAGACAACTTCATTATTTAGAATTAAATAATGATGTGACATTCACTTTATTTTCGCATTATTAAGTTACATTTAGTTGCTGTGTAGTTTTCATGGAACATGTCTCTAATTACCGTTTGAGGTAGTTTTGCTTAACTAAAACGATTCAGGAATATTATATTTATCATATCATATATATCAACAAAAGAAATAGGCAGTACTAATGATGACTAATTAAGCTGCTCCACAACATTTAAGTCAAAATGAATAGGAATCAAAAGTGATATAGTGTAATGGATTTTATTAAAAACAGTGAAATAGACCAACTTAATATTTGCCAAGGATAAATAAATAGGCATTACTTCTTAAGTCATTATTCTGGAGGTAATAAAGGTAATATATGGCTATTGGTGAGAGCAGGATAACATTTTTTTTTTAAAGCTGAATCATTGCAGCTTATACTGTTGCACTGTTGCAGCTACGTCCTGCTTTGGCCTTTAACAGCTTCTTAATGTAGTTTCCGACCAGTATCTGAGGACGTAGTTGGTAACTCTGAAGAACTTCATGAGAGCCGTTCATCTGATCCCCCTTCAGACGATCCAGTAACGTGACACAAACCACAGCCGCTTTACACAACAAGAAATACATGTTAGAAACTCAACGAGGCAAAGACAACTTTCTGTGTTTCAATATAGTGACAATTGTCAGCTATAATATTCAGTAATGCTGTTATATTTGCTCACCTCGAAGACCACTCAGTTTGCACATGGCAGCAAAAACTGATGACTCCATTTCTATATTGCAGATTCCTGCTTCACTGGCTTTTTTGAGGTAGTCCTGTTTATCCTTCTCGGTGTAGGAGCAGAATGCCCCATCCAGACGGGCTTGCCCTGCGTGGGTGATTGGTCAGACAGAAAAGATTAACATTACAGAATCAGAATACCTATAGTCCCACAGAGGGGAAATGTACATTGTTACAACATAAAAAGAGCCAAAGACAGCTTAATGTTAAGTAGAACCATGCATTAAAAAGTATTAAAGTAAAAAAAAGAAGTTACAAAATAATAAATAATGAATAAAAAAAAAAGTTACACAATTTACAAAATACACATCGTGTAACAGTTCTTAGGATTTAGCAGCCAGGTATATATTGCACAGTTATTAACGGCATATATATAGCACATATTGCACATAGTTGGTTGGTATTTAACAGCAAGGGGTGTTATAGTCTGTGTTGTTGTTGTGTGTGTGTGTGTGTGTGTGTGTGCGCGCGCGTGTGTGTGTGTGCGCGTGTGTGTGTGCGCGTGTGTGTGTGTGTGTGTGTGTGGGGGGGGGGGTCTACTAGGGGCCGTGCTGGTTATAGCTGAAATAATGAACACAGGGGTAATCAACAAATCAATGCATCAAAGGTCATACCTTCATAGAAATCCAGTGTACACATGGTGTTGCCTATCACTGTCTCAAACTGGTTGAGCTCCTTGCTGCACTGCAACAGCTCCTCAGCCAGGCATTGGTCCAGATCAGTATTACGCTCCACGGTCTTCCCCAGGATCACCTGCTCAAACTTGGGCAGGAAGGTGGCATCCATAGACTTCTTGGTGACAACAACTGTGCCAGGCTCAAGCCCTGAACACCAAAAATGTGAACGGAGATAAGCTATACATTTATAATCAGAAAGTACAAAAAGCTGCAATGAAGAAGTGAGTTTAATATATGTATGAAACACTGACTGACACATTATATATTAAGTAAAATAAGCATCATTGTTCACGTTCATTAAAAAATGAAACAAATCCGAAGACATTTTTATTTATTGATTTTAAGTAATATACTGCATGTCTTTAGGTCAATTTGTCATATATAGTCTGCTTAAACTACAAATCACAATATACCCTTATTTAAAAGGTCCCATGTCATGGCCATTTCTACTGATCATAATTCCATTGTTGAGGTCTACTAAAATAGATTTATATTGTGCAATTTTCCAAACTCACATTGGTTTCTCATACAGCATCTCTGTATAGTATGTGTATTCACTCTCTGTCCTAAACGGCTTGTTGGAGCTCCTGCCCCCCCCCCCCCCCCCCCCCCTTCCCCAACGAGGCGTTCTGGGGCAGCATAGACAGGTATTTTCTGTGTTAGAGTTTTACTCGTTACAGGGTGTACTTTGAGAGTTTGTGACTCTGCAGACCGTTTACATGCATAAAAAGCTACATAACACACAAGGGGACGGTTAATAACCGGAAAAGCATGACATGGGACCTTTAATTATATATGTGGACTTCAAATATAAGCCGCATGGTCAAATCCAATGGTTTGTGACACAAACAAATAAAGAAAAGGAACATTTCAGACTAAATATGAATAACTCACTTTAAAAAATAAAGACGGAAATTCCAGTTATCTAAAAACTGGAGAAATACCATCAGGCCTGATAGCAACCAATCCAAAATCTAAGAGACTTTGGCTCCCTCTCGTGGTAAAACCAAATGAACATGTCTTTGTGGACAATAACGGTTACCTCAATGTCATCAACTACTGTATATTACCAAAGTAACCCATATTAGGGCAAATACATTTGACCACACACAGAATCTTAGTCAAGTAATTTCTTCATTAAATTAATGTACAGATTGACTGGAAAACTTGCATCACTTTTATGAACGTAACAATGATATTCATTCATTGATTACCAGAGCTATTTTCAGGCATTCAGGTAACAGAAAATATATTTCTAATAATTTGCTTACCTATTCCTCCCGACGTTCCAATACGTACAATTGTAACATCTTCACAATGAGCGTGATGGAGGAGCTTTATTAGCTCATGCAACATTATGGCAATAGATGGGATGCCCATCCCATGCTGCAAAATAAAGCACAGACAAGTCACAACACAACACAATTTTTCAAATATATGTAGTTAGAATATCAAAGTACTTTATAGTCCATACTATGTACATTGCTTATTAAGAATACTACTATTTCAAAGCAATCGTAGGTCTTACATACACTGACAGACAGCACAGGGCCAACTTTGTACATAGCATAGCGGTCCGTTCCAGCACAGATGTTTGGGTACTCTGACTCGGGGTCTTCCATACGGATCTCAGCAGCAATATACTCAGTGAATGATTTCATTCTCCATGGACTGCCTCCAACACACACAAACTGAAAGATAGCACACAAAAAACACACATTTTAGCACAATGAAGACAATTATAGAGGTCATTTTTTTTAAACAAATGAATGTAATAAGAATCTTTACTTTGACATCACCAAACATGGCAGGTAGGTTGTGAGTTGCTGTTCCCAACCCGAAGTGGTAGAGGACGTCATCTTTCATTACATCCAGGTGTGGGTTGTGAACAAAAACAGGGCTTAAAGGGGGAATCAAATAATTGAAAAGGGTCTGATTATAAGAATGATTGCAATTAGGTTTCACTTCCCTTAATAACTGGGAAAACAATTCTGTGATTTGGACTTCTCCAAGGAAGGTCACTTCAATCAAGACTTATTTTCCTACTTAACCCTTTATTATCTAGCCAGATGTAACATTATATATTGATAAAAATATATAAAAAGTACCCATGACCATTAATATATAACGTCTAAAAAAACATGTGTACAATGTAAATATTACAAATAAATATGTTAAATGTGTGAATAAGAACACATCATGTAAACACTCCAATTTAAAAAGTATTCAGGATGTCAAAAATGGTGTCCAATATAATATAACAGAGGAGAGTGTATGTAAGTATGACTGATTTTAGGTTGTGCACTATTATCAAATTAGACATTTCAATGCTTTGAATAGAACATACAAAAATGTTTCTATATTTTGTCAGGGCTGCCACATTTCAAATCACAAGTGAGCAAAATCTCACTACGAAAAAAGGATATTCACATACTATACATACACTGAGATGCCAATAAGTATTATAAAGTACACTTAGATAAAACTACTGCACTCCTGCAATACATCCTTTCTCCCTGTGGGTTATTTTTGAAACCCTGGTGCTGTTGAACTGTATTATATTCTACACAGAATGGAATACATTCATTTAAGCAAGGTGAACCTAACACAAGAATGTAATAAGGGAACAAATGATAATTAGGTGGAATTACCCTTCAAGGAGAATTTACGCTGTATTCATTGTAAACAAGGTAGCCTATGAATGGAGTACTGGCATTTAAATAATGTTGTAAAATAACGTATCCAGTACCAACATCGTATGTGCTTGATAGTAAACTAATAGGGTGGCGTTATAGGACAATTACATAACATCCTGTCAACCTATTTTCACCATTCAAAATAAACGTTGGTTCCATAGAGTAAATATATAGTGTTTCAACACATACCCTTTAAAACAATACTTTTACCTAGGGGTTAACCTTTGAAACTGCTCACCTGCTGCATGGCGTGGCCCGTTTCTCTTCCTCTGGGTTCATCTTCCTGGAAAAGCCGAAAAAAGGAAGCGATGTCCCAACAAAACTATTCAGTAACCGAGAACAAACCCAACCTCTAACAACACTGATCGTTACAATTACACACGGTATTATCTTACATGAGGTGAGGAGTCAGACTAACTTTCAACACAATTAAGACATATTTTAGAAATTATTAACAACCCGGCGTAGATTCAATGCAGCGCACAGCACTTGATCTCAGCGGGGGGATAGAGACAGACAAATCATATGGGTCCATCTTTCCCCTTGATATAAGCCAATAGAACAAACAAAGCTACAATATAAACACCAGATAGAAATGTACCTTTAGTATGTTGCTGTTTGACTGCCGATTCCTCTTTCCCTGACAGTTAATTTCGCTTTCTGTATTGATGTCGACACCGTAACACGAGCATCCTGCCCACAATGACGTGACGTCCATCACGTCACGAGCGTCGTCACGACCTCACCGACCGGTTGCTACTGTTCACATGGGTCTGCGTCAGAGGGCATGGCCCACCACAGGAATTTGTATACAAAATAACATCAACATTTTACATATTATCCAAACTCTAATTTTGTACAGAACACATTTATTGTACCATTGTTTACATTCAGGTAACCTTTGGACATTAATAAAAGAGTAAATGTCAGTTCTTGTTTCTCGTTGCCATTACATTGAGTACTAACCTGCAATTCATTTTGTATTCAAATGTTCAATGTTAAAGTTGAAAAATAAAAACCTGACATTCCATTGATGCAAAAACGATTCCTTAGAAGATTTGAGGACCAGAAATCCAACATCTAAAAGACCCGTAAAAATACATAAAACTGAAGAGTTTACTCGACAATTGTGTGGTGTTTGTAGAACAAAATATTATACAGTTATTTGAAAGATTCATATATATTTTTAGTTGTATCACTTTATTCTGAGATAGGAGTTTTTTTTAATGGATGATTACTTTTTTTTAAATGTCTAATGGTAGTTTTTATCTTTTGTTTGTATGTATAGTTTCTAAATATTTAAGTGTGGAGCTGAGCGTAAGAATTTCATTAGACAGTGCAACTGCCCGTAATACTGTAAATATGAAAAGAAAAGAATATCATATTTATATATATATATATATATATAGTCCAGCTTTACATTTAATTACATGCAACAACAAAAAATGCCATCACACAAAACGGTTGTCAAAAAATATTTTATTCAGCGGTTTAATAGCCATTAATATATTTTTAAAACATTTTTACAAAATGTAAATACTTCACTCTAGTCAAAATCTCACACATCAGAGAGGTAAATACAATGAAGTACTTATACTTAGGCAAATAAAGTGGCGTTTAGTCATATATCTTGGTACAATTTCACTTCAAACTGTCTCATTCCAAAAAGAACAAACATGCAATAGATAAGAAATGTTAAATTAAATTCACCCAGAACAATAAGAAAAAAGAAAAATAACAGTTTTTGGTTTTTCAACCCCTGTGCAAATGTGTTAAGGTGAGTGGAGCCTTTCTGCCACCCTAGAAACAAAAAAGAATATTGAAAAATTATTTGTAATACTATAATGTTTACATTTGTCTCATTTGCTGGAGTTTCAAAACAATATACTTCCGACTTACATGTCTTAATTTCCTCCATTACACCTCATTTCATGAGGCGTGAAGGGCCCAAAATGTCTCTGTTAAGATATACAAACATTAATCAATGCAAACAGCACATTTCATATCTAAAGAGGGTACCGCCATGAATTGAATATGGACACCCAACTTACGGCTTCCATTAGGACTATGGGGTGCTCTGGCAAGAATGGTGGCTTCTTCTTGGCTTCAGGACAACTTGAAAGACCAAGTAGAACATCTCTGCTGTAAGATATTCTAGCTACTAAAAAAAGAAGATCAAATTAGATCAAATCAGGCAAATAAAAAGACAGACAAAAGCAGGTTGTTATTTGTTTTGCATTTTGCCAAACCACTACTGTAAATTACCTCCCTCCCCTGGTTAGCCTCCAGCTTCCAAATGAACATACATGTGTATTAAACATTGCTATTGTCAGGGGTGCACATAACTTTTTTGCCCTGGTTCTCAAAGGAGCACCTGGAGATGTTGCTTGGTGCTCATCCTTAAAATGAAATAAACCGTAACTTTTGAGGGGCTCTTGACTTTATTTGCCAGACACACGGTACTGAACACACATGCAGAGGTGAACACAGAACACACATGCAGAGGTGAACACAACACAAGACAACATTAGCACGACCAGTAATCCTACAAGCATCACTACCCTCCTGACTGTTCTCCTCAGTGTCTTCCTCTCTGTCAGACATGGTAGCTAATGATGTAGGCCTACTTCTTTCTCTCTGGTTGAGTCTGCGATTAGCTGCTTGCATCCACAAGTCAACAGCTGGGTTTGGGTCGAAAGTCTCTGTTGTCATCTTAGACAAGTGGATGTAATCAAATAAGTATGTGAACATAACCAATAGCCTACCATAGCCAATAACAAATTAATGTAACTTATTTTATTTGTGTTGTTCATTCATATCTTATTTTACCTTAACATTTATTTATTTATGCATTTTTTTTTATCTCCAGTTTTAAAGGATATTTTTTGGTTACTGTCCTATAGTATACATTGGAATGATTTAAAACCTGTTTATCCCAAGAATTACAAAGGAGTGCCTTGGAAATATGTGTTTACATAAATTGTGACCAAACCGTTTGAATTTAGACTAAAGTTAACTATCTAAACACTCAGAGTCCTTTACCTCACTGAGCTGTAGTTATCAGTCTGACTGGAGAGGACTCTCCTCCACATTATTGTAGAAACATCTTCTTCTTATCTCCGTTAGAGCAGCTAGCACGGCACCAGATTATAATAACAACAGCGCTGGTACCACCCTCCCTCTCTCCCTCGCATTTTGTCTGTGAGCTGCGGGCGCCAGATAAGCCAACACCCCCCATTTTCATCACTTACAGCGCCCATCGTACAGGGCAAATGAAAGGTGGAACCGGGGTGAAAAGGGTGTTACATTTACTTAATTATGAATATTGTTACATCAAGGCCGAAAATTAGGATGAGCCCCAACGGTCAAAATGTTTTTTTTCCCTCCCAGAACTGCCAGCGCAGCACCTCCCCAGATCTGGCGCCCTAGGCGAACATCTAGCCAGGGCTACGGGCCGACCCTGAGTTCATATCATGGTTCATACATGTATGCAACTCGCAAATATCTTTCTCTCTCTTCTCTCTCTCTCTCATCTCTCCTCTATTTTCTCTTTTCTCTTCTCTCTCTCCTTCTCAATGTTGGTACGCAAATGCGCTTTGTTTCAAATGACCCGGTGCTCTTTTTTTGGCGGAGGTGCGCATGCGCACCTGCGCACCAGTTATGTGCAGCCCTGGCTATTGTGCATATTAACCTGCTTTTCAATAGTCATGAAAACATGACTCAAGACCATGGTGTTCCTTACCTTCTTTCTTTTGTGGAGGTTAACAATCTTGCAGAACTGCTCAATTCCAATAGGAGTCTATCAAGCACAACATTAGAAGAACATTAAAATTGTTTTAAAAACAGTCTATGTTGTCGTAATCCACTTCTTAACAGACGTTACATTTATTGAATTGATTTTAATGAGGAGAAAATGCTAATATTGAAGTGCTGAAATTCTTATCGATTGAAAGAAAACAAATTGGAAAGAATTTGATTATCCATGATTGTGGAAGTCAATTTAAAGCAAAAACACAGCTACTGTGTGGCTTCAAAGTCTCAAATGTGATAATTTGCTGCTTTTCTAAAAACAATTTGTAGATGATTCATGGAAAAAAAGTAAACAGAATGATCCATAATTGTAATTTGCTACCCTCAGATATTGTGTTCTTTGGGGTTTCTTACCTCATGCTCCTCCTCATCCCTCAGTGCCTGTGCACACGTAGCAGCATTTATGTTGGACTCTGAAGTGATACAATTCTCAAATGAGCATGCCATTATTATGAATAATCTTACATTTCAAACATTTGATATATTCCTATAAGTTTGACTTACTGATGCAAACTACTTACCGGTGTCAGCAGGGAGGCAGCGGCGCAGTGGTCTGGCTGGCTCCAGATGCTTCTGGAGGATTCTTCTCCTGGAAACCTCCATCCTGCTGTCACTGAGATTTTACCAGAGGCAATTTTTCATTTTTGTCCACTTGCTAAATAGCTAATGATATTTCAGCTTTTCCAGCCACTCAATGTTACCATTGTCAATCAATCAATCAATGTTTATTGTGTTTTTTTCTGGTGAAAAAAAGCAAATCTACAAGCCACCTTCATATTTTACCAGATATTTGTGTTCAAGATAATACAAATGAGTACTTTGTGAAGTGGGATAATGGGTCCTGTAACAACTACTGGCTGCATGTAAGGATTGGAATAATGTCATCTCTTTTACTTAAAAAGAGGCTGAGAAATGTAAAGGGGACCCACAGGTTGCTATTTGTGTAGTTTAGCTATATACATTTTCCAGATCAAAAGTGTCCTGCACATTTTGACAATATCATGAAGCTTATTCATATGAAGTTATTTAGACAAGAAAAAAATACTATGAAATAATCATGTGGCATTGACCAGGGATCTCGCAGATTGAGTGTAGCATAACAGCTAACTTTTACGAGAACAATTCAACAGAAACAACTTTAATTGGCTTTACATTATTGTGTTAACTGTAAACTAACTTGATGTAAATAAGTATCTTTGAACAAAAACTCGAGCTAGAGCCTTCTTAAAACTCTTTCTAGGTTAATTTTGTTTGAGAGAAGCAGCTAAAAAACAGGTGGGACATTACCCATTACTGTTTCATGGCAGACACCCCGTCTGCATGAGAAGGACAGGCGGCTACCATTAGCGGTTTTGTTTAACATTTACTAATATCTGCTTATTTACCGGACGGGCCTGTGTCCGATTCTACACGACCTCGCATTTTTCAACCTAACTAAATAAGATTTAAAATAAGTTTATTAAGTGATGACAAATGCAACATCTAAACAAGTCATACATTTTAACTCTTCAAAACCCTTACTCTAGATAGCATCATTGGCCGAACAATCGTACGGAAAAGTCAAAAGTTCTTAACATAGTCATTTTTACTTTAAAGAGAATACATTTCGTGCTAAATTATTCACCTGCAGTTCAAAAAAGTTACCTCGGCGTGGAGGATGTATTCCTGCTCACATCACAGGTGGCATGGTGGTCAAGAGAAAACCATGACTTCCGGTAAGGAATTTTCAAATTAAAATATGTTTCGTTTCAAAAACCATGTCAATATAATCAGACAACAGGGGGAAATACATTGCATATGCCACTTGTTGATCGCGTCCTGTAATTAAAGGTGGGGTAGGTAATTTTGGAGAAACCAGCTCGAGTCTTGGATGTATAATAAGAACTGGATACAGCGTGGGAGGCGGGGCCTCATTCATTCCTATGAGAGTTGCTCATTAGCGCATGATGATAAAATGGCCCAACTTTTGAGAGAGCGAAACGTCACAGATTACCCGGCATGCCTGAGAAGTACCCGTATGTGCGCTCATAGCGCATGCGCAACTTTAAACCAAAATGCTCGTTCACATCAAGCACGTCAATTTACGTACACGTAACAGCACCGCACGTTCATGACAGCATGGTAATGATTTGTTATTATGATGGATTTGATATTAACGAGGCGGCAGTTAGCAGCTAGCGGCTAGCTAGTCATTATGCTAATGTGCACATCAATCGTTATGTACTTATATTACGCTGTAACAGGATCTAGTGATATCCAAGCAACAGAGCTTCATTTAGCATGAAAGAATGATTGCACTTATAATAATAAGTAATATTAACTTTATTTAATACAACATTTACGGTACAAGATTTAATCATACAGCCCATGTAGTATGATAATGAATTATAGCAAACATGTGCAATATATCCATTATTACAGCTCCGTGAGATGGCAGACGAGATGGGTCCGTTCTTATTGTGCATCCATGGGTAAAGATAAACGCAACTCACATTGGTTTTTTAAACAGCATCTGGGTCATTCTACAGAAAAGGTGGAATCTGGGTGATACAAATCTGCTGAAATATATTCCTTCTAAAAACATCTAAAACCTGTTAAATAGCAATAACTAACTCTTAACTTGATGAATCCACAACAAGTAGAGCTTAAAATATTTTTATTATTTGTATACTTTATACAAAGCTTATTTGTAGTGACACACATGACCAATGTGTCACTACCATAGGCTGTATATAAAGGTCACTACCCGATCTGCAGGCACTCTATTTCAAGTATACTACGTCATCGAGTGGCGCCGAAGGACTGTTTAAATGCATGTTAAGGCCCAATCCCAAACCACTCCCTCGACCCTACCCCTCCGTGATGGAGTGAACTCCGTCTGTAGCCACACTCGCAGCTCAACGAGGCTCCCTCCTGTCAGATGGAGGGAGTAAATACAGCAGCAAGCTTTGGGACGGCCTCCCCTCTCTCCGGCAGAAACAGGAAATGCCGTAACTCCGCGTGAACGCGCAAACGGAGGGGTAGGGGTAGGGTGTAGGGGGCGGTTTGGGAATGGGCCTAAATGCAAGCCCCCAGGAACGCCCCGTCTACACTACAGGCATCAAAAAATCTTGAAGCTGGGCGTGTCTGAGGCTTGGCGATTTCTCGCGCCCAAGGCGACCAACAACCAATCAGGAATCTCCCGCCCGCCCCCGGCATAAAAAGCAATAGCAATGTTAAAACCATAGACTATGGCCCAATCCCAAACCACTCCCTCGACCCTACCCCTCCGTGACGGAGTGAACTCCGTCCGTAGCCACACTCGCAGCTCAACGAGGCTCCCTCCTGTCAGATGGAGGGAGTAAATACAGCAGCAAGCTTTGGGACGGCCTCCCCTCTCTCCGGCAGAAACAGGAAATGCCGTAACTGTATGTAACAACGGTTTCAAATCAGCATCTCTTAAACAAAAAGTTTAAATGAATAACTCAAATAAAACTCCAAACATCTTTCATTGTGTTTCAAAGCTCTTTTAGTTTTAAACCTGATGTTTATAAGCTTCTTAGTTTTTGCAACAGTCGGTATATGTACACAACTTTATAATAAAATGCACACATTTACCTTTTTCTAGACTAAACACAGGTATGATCCTAAGTTAAAAACATATGAGGTTATCATGAGGTTGTTAACATCGCAATTTATCAGTGGATGTTTGCTGGAACTACTTGTAAATAGCGTGTTTCCTGACGGACACACACAGCGTGACTCCGGTCAGGTAGAGACCGGTCTCAAGTCAGCACCGCTGCAGACTCGCTGTTTGAGGGCTTGATAGCCCACTCCCCCTCCACACCGCTCCACACTCGTTGCTTTGGAACAGCCCTCAATATGGCGGACCCTCCGCGTGAACGCGCAAACGGAGGGGTAGGGTGTAGGGGGCGGTTTGGGAATGGGCCTATATATAAATGGACGTAGGGTCCGTGACGTCACCCATAGGATTCTGCACTCCACTGTGCATTTTTTATTCCATCACAAAGCTGATGAATCAAATCACCAGCCAGTATTTATGTTCTTCTGGTTGCTGTGGAATCTGAGAGGGGGATTTGCTTGATTTGACCTGTTATTTCCTCTTTTTGTTTGCCTTCAACATGGTCTCCATCACTTCAGTCATGCATTCTTTTATACTGCAGTTATTATCCAGTGGAAAGTCCTTACCTACTGGCCTAGTTCAATCAAAGTGGTTACTTTTTTTTGGCTGGGCAGTGTAGTTTTACACACCGTCTTATTTGACTTTCTCAGGACTTAAAACAGTTTTTTGGGGGCAGACCCCCTCAAAGAAAAAAATATATTTACACACGTAAGGTCATCATCTTAATAGTTGTGTATGCTCATCCGTGAGCAGAGCATCAAGTTGACATGTCTATTACAGCTGAATGCGGTGATTACCATCTTGTTCAGCAAAACGCCTCACAAACGTATTAAGATCAACAGCTTTAGTGCGTTTTGATTCAATGCTGAGTACAGCCAAACTGACAGTCTCTTCTCTGTCATTGTAGACCGCAAATACCTCATTCCTTCAGTGCTTGGGTCCGAATGCTTCTCGTTTTGCGCCGTCCAGTTCAAAATGAAATCGCCGCCAAACGTATGTCCACGCTCGCCCCAGGACCGGGGGACGTGCATGACGTGCATCTTGTGCTGCATTCACTTGCACTCGGACATTAGAGACTTTCTCTCATAAATGTCCGATGAGCCACAACTTTTCTTTCAAAACAAAGCTGCCAACTGGGGTGGCAAGGCCTATTTTTAGGGTGTCAGTTGCCACCCCAGTAGGTGAAACTAGGCTACTAGCTACAGTACAGATGGAACTAGATGAGCTGTTAACTCTCGCTCTGAATTTTTTTTTTTTTTTAATTCTCGCTCTGACTTAGACAGGTTGAAAGAGACACACACATTTTTCCCACCCGCATTCCGTGAAGACCCGCCCTACTGTGCCTCTGATTCGCAGATTGTTTGGGGGGAAAAAACGCTGACTGGATGCTGAATGTGATTGGACCAAAGCGTTGACACACACAGGTGGAACACAGTGGAACAGTCAGACATGCAGAGCGCTGTTTGCAGTGGACATAGCGGAGAATTTTGACTCGTTGCGAATACGTTGTGGCGATGTCTCACATATAATACAGAGAGATAATACATATGAAAAGTATAATTTGCTCAGAGTCCGGAGACAGTGGTGGTTCGGTCCGGATCCGGACCGGAGTCCGTAGTTTGAGGATGCCTGGTCTAAAGCATTTATTATTTTCATTTTCCCCCTCTCATATTCAGTGTGGACGGATTGAGACAGCATGGTGTCCAGAGAGCAGCAGAGACTTCAGGGAGAAACCTCCTGGATGTCCTGTCTGTTGGTTTGGAGAGGACTGAGGGTCTTTCCTCTGCGAGGAGGACCAGGCCTGATGGAGGAGCCCATGCTGGGCAAAGCTGATACCAACTGCACAGGCCTAGTCTGTCACTTTATTTGACTAAATGTGTTTAATACATTTAATAGGTTTACACCTTCTGTCCATATGTACTTTTTATTTAAAACATTTGATTAACTTTTGGTTCACATTTCAATAAATTGTATTTGTATTTGCACTCCTTTTGTCCATTATTCTTACTGAAAATGTTAGATTACACATTCACATCTGACTGAAGATTGGCCCCATTTATTTGTGACGTTGCAAAACAAGGTACATGTTAGGGGTCGACCGGGGCCGATATTCCGCATTTGACCGATTATCGGTATCGGCCTTTTTTTTAAAAATCAAATTGCCGATAAAACTTTGGCTCTGATGCGGCTGTTTCTCTGGCTGCAGTCACCACTCTGTGTACACGAGCAATGTCCCGCCCACAGCGCTATCTGATAGGCTATTACTGAAGATTTTCCGGGCGGGAGCCAGCCAGAGAGGCGGGACCTTCTCAGATTACAGGCAGGTGCGAAAGAACGCAGACACAGACTGAAGCAAGCAGCAGCGCTGAGCGGCAGAGCCATACATGTGTTAAACCGAAGTTCAATAAACATCCCTATCCCCTATGCTGAAGTTGCAAAAACACCACCATCTTATGATCCAATTCTATCAGTTTCCCAGTTACACAGGGACGCGGGAAGTCAGTCAGAGTTGGGGGTGCGATATGTGAAGCTCATTAGCTAGCCAACATGTATCTAGCAAATGTTTAGCAAAATATTAGAAGTGAGGCTACTAGACTAACGTTAGGTCTACTGTAATAGCCTCACTTTTAATAGTTTGCAAAACATTAGCTAGCACTAGTGTTTTGCAGTTGCTAGCAGCTTATTGGGATTGTATGCTAGATAGACAGATATAATAAATTAAGCATTATTGTTAGTTAAGCATGTCAGCCTGCAGCCCCACTTCTTGTCTCTCTCTCTAACTCATTGCAGATGGCTGCACTAAAGAAAAGGGCACAGAGGAAACCAGTTGTAAGATGTTTAAAAGTTAATTAAACATAATATATGCTTAAATGCATTTCAAAGAAGTTGTGTTGGAGTTTGTGTTATTCTACATTTTGACACCAAGATTTTCTGATTTGACTGCAAATGTATATCGGTTCCAAATATCGGTTATCGGTCTCCTTGATTACTAATAATCGGTATCGGCCTTGAAAAAGCCATATCGGTCGATCCCTAGTACATGTTGTGAAGCTCATAAAGTGAGGCAAATAGAAATAATCAGCTGATGGAGTGTAGATGTGGAAATAGCTGCATTCGATCAGCTGACTGTGTTTTCACAATAAAAGTCGTTTCTTAGTGAATGTCCTGTACTGGTCTTAAAATCTCATAACATCAGCTTTTAATGTTCCTCTTGGATGTTCTTCTTGACCCTCAGAGAAGGAGAAAATGTCCTGTCTTTCAGGCATGTCCTTTCCTAACAAAAATGACAGGAAACATAAAACATATTATTGCAGAACAAGTGTGTTATTTATGAAAGTGGTGTGTTTGTGTGTTTAGGGGCTGTAGATATAATTATTTTGTAATTGTAATGTTTTTTTTTTATTTCAACAATGAGCTACAAAGACAATCAGATTATGAATGAACAGTATGAAGTTCATCAACATTGAAATATATGTTATTATCAAAATAATATTTAACTGTTATCAAAACGTAGTGCAACTGTAGAAGCTTGCTCTGTTGTCTCACTGAAAGAATCACTTTTACTACGTTTTTACAGACAATATTGAGAGATAAATAGTAGCAGTTCTCACTATGCGTTAAATATATTTGCCTTCAATACATTAAATTAGAAAGCTGACAGTCATATTGCTAAATATCTAAATGTAACTTTTTGGATGGAAAAAACCCTCAACTTAACTGATGTGTCGGTGATCTAGTATTTAGTATTGTTTAATGGAATGTATATCAGTGTATTCAAGTCAATACTTCATTCATTTAAACCAATATCTTTCTTGATTCTTTGTACAGTATGAAAAAATAGTCTTTGTACCTGAGCTGAAGTTCAATGCTGTGAGGAGTCCAGTTCTGTCTCTCACTCTCTGGTCCAGCCTGTCTGCATCACCTGGACACCTTAAACAAACAGATATATATGTAAAGTACCATGTGTACAAACAATATAACTGATTCTCTTCTGTTGAACATGTTGGATTGTGTATTGTCCGAGTCAGGGGCCTTTTTATGTTACTGTAACTTTGGAAGTTGTGTTACCAATGCTTACTGTTTATTTGATACCCATTTGGTAATGCAATTAATAAAAACAACAAGGTTTGGGTTCGTTCTTCAGATGACTGTGACGTTAACGTGTAAGCTCAATAATGAACTCCAGCTCAACCAACCATATTGTAATATCTAAGTAATCATCTTGAAATATGACATTAATAATTGTAATATACACACATCTTATTGTGAGGTTGATTTCACATACACTACTTCGACATTAGCTTGTCTACATACTTGAGCATAGCCAATTTAAATTAACCTTAGATGCATACAGTTCTACCTACATAATAAAATATCTCTAAGTTACAGGGATGTAACCCTATTTTATCAACCTCAAACAGAAGCCGTTTGTTCAACAGTATTATCCCACTTAACACTTGTCTATTTCATTTTAACCTTTATATATACAGTCTATGATTTTAACTTGGAGGCTACGATTACAATCGTTAGCACCGATGTAGCTACCACTAGCTTACATGCTAACCCAAGCCTTACCATTCATTACGTAGCTGATTAAAATCATTAACACATAAATAAAGCACTCGAATTTCACTTACCGCATTCATGCACCGTCTGTTTTAACCGCAGAGTGAGTCACAATAGTCCGATATATAAGCATGAAGAACAAACCACGGCCGGCTACAAGTTGTGTTTCCTGGATGAGCTGAGCAGGCAGAGTCCCTGTAGCTAGCTTCACGGAGCAGCTAGCAGAGAGACAAGAAGCAACAGCGGCAGGCACTTGACAGAGCCGTCACTCAATGTGACCACGCCCTAATTTATGCACAAACTTTAAGACCTAATATAAATAAAAGGGTCGCGTTAGAAAACAATTCACTCACAGATCCATAATCATGAAGGTGGAATCTAACTATATCGATAATAAAAATGTATGGAGCCAGGGGTAGAAACATGTTTTTTTCTGCTGTAAAGTTGGGCATTTTAACATGGGGGTCTATGGAATATGCTCCTTTCTGCAGCCATCGCCTATCGGCCAATATATGAACTGCAGTGTGTGGCACTTCCGTATTGGCTTCCCGGCTCTACCCCACAGTTTGCCGCTTGGTTAAAACGAAGTAAACTTGATATAAAATCCCCAAACAGGCGAAAACCTACCAGTTTCATCCACTGTCTCTGCCACCTCCCTCCATGCCTCGCTCCTCGCTCCGGTTTGTATCCCGGTAGATGAACAGAGACTGATCATACAGCACCGGGTGATTCACTACCGCTATAATGAATTTTCCCTCCATTTTTTTGAATATGAGGAAATTACCTGCGTAGTCTCTCCCAGCATACACGCGGTTTGATTGGCAAGCGCTTGTACTGTCAGATTTGCATACGCGGGATTTGATTGGCTGAAGCCAAGCATTGAGCCTCAAAAGTTGAACATTGTTCAACTTTTGATGCCGATAGATGCTCGTGATGCTTGTAAAGCCATGCCATGCTCCCCACAATGCAGTTCGGCGAAGTTTAAAAATCTTCTACGTCACCCCATTCAATTGAATGGGCGAAGCGTTGAAAGCATTTTTCGATGCCTGTAGTGTGCCGGAAGTGCGCCGGACTCAGATGAAAATATTCGTGGTTGCCAAACGGCGATACTACACTTCCGTTTGGTTGCCAGGCCCGGAAACACTTTTTCCCATTGACTTATGGCGCGTTTCCACTGCAGGCCTCGCTCGGCCTCGCTCGGTTTGGTTAGGCCTTATTAGGCCCGGCTCACTTTAAATGCTGCGCTTCCATTACAGTTTAGGAACTGGGGTAGTTACTATAGTAACGCAGTGTAGGCGGAGCCGTGACGTCATCTTCAATGAGAGCCCCAGAAAAACAACACAGCCGTTAGCTCTTAGCACTCAGAGCTCACAGCTCTTCATATCTGTTCAGAAACTAGACAAAAGTTAAACAAGTACAAACCACAGACTGCCTGTGTCATGGCGAATACAGTCGCTGGTTTATTTATGTCTGTATAGGCCGTTGTTGTGAGTGTGGACGGTCGGAGCATATATAACGTTAGCTTAGCCAAGCTCCATTTAGAAGACACGCATTTTAAAAGGGTTTTTCGCCTGCCGTCTGTCTGCAGACTTGTCAAAGCATTAATTCATAGTTTTTACTAACCGGTATCAGTATGTTGTTACTTCGGCATTATTTTGAAACGTGTATTACAATTAAATCACAGTCAAATATGTTCATCTTGTTGTAGTTGTAGCCCCCTTGCCAGCGATTCTCTCTCTAGTTTAGCATACTCAGCCCGACTCAGCCTGATTGTTCCTGGCCCTAGAACCACGATTTAGTCGGGCCAGAAAAAAGGTGAAAAAGTAGCCCCGGGCCAAAACTAGGCCAAGTGGAAACGCAACCAAAAACGGGCCCCGCACGGCTCGGCACGCTTAAAGCGAGCTACCCGCTGCAGTGGAAACGCGCCATTACATTGGGAAAGAGTGGTCTGTAAATCGTTGGATAATTTTTTTTAAACTAAATAAACTACCCAGTATGAACACTTGTATAACCCTTATTAAAAACATTCGTTCCTCAAGTTGTAAAAATGTGCTAATAACGTTATTCTGAGAGTTATTGCCCTCTGCATTATGAACGCGCATCTAACCCATCGGGAGCGCGCCGCCCGGCACGTTCATGGGATGTGACCATAGACTGTATATATAAATGATGTGACGTGTTCAGTACTACATGCGTTTTACCTTTACCCATGGATGCACAATAAGAACGGACCCATATCGCCTTACTGCCAGCCCACGGAGCTGTAATAATGGATATATTGCACATGTTTGCTTTAATTCATCATTTGTAAAATATTATACTACATGGGCTGTATGATGTAAATCTTGTATTAAATAAAGTTAATATTACCGACGTTACGTAGATTAACGTCCCTGTAGCTTCTTATTGCACCATACCAAACCTGTTAAACCCTGAGCCTGTTTTTCAGGTTTCAGGCTCGAAAATGACATTCCCAGAACAAATGACCATATCTTCCCTTCTAAAAGGTTTAAAATTAAATTAATAATCTTTTTTCTTAAAGTAATGATAAACCTGTGAGTTGGATGTAGAAAAGTCAGAATCAATATAGATGTTTTTTATTTAAAAGAAAATTCAGATTGAACATGGTAAAAAACTGTAAATTATAGTGTCCGTCCAAAATATATGTTGTACTTATAGTGAAAACTAACCTTGGATGATGGGTTAGTAGACTAAAAGCTTTAGAAATCCAAAGTACAACATATAATAAGTACCCTGTATCAAGATTGATGCAAAACAAGTTATATTTGACCTTTTTAGACAGATTTAGCAAAAAAAAACCTCTTCTGGGGCCATTTGGGTGGATTTTCCATATCTCTGGCCCCCCTTGCTGGATTTTGACATGTGACATATCTTTCTAACCGTCAGAGCCAATGGAATCGAGGGGAACTCCCACATAGTCCTTATTTGGTAATGTGTGTGTGTTAGACTGCCGCATTGTCCAGACCGGAAGCAGCAGCCACTCTGGTGGCTACCATTAGCAGCTAACTTTTGCTCTGCGATTTTTACATAAAAATGGAATTATATATTATATATTAGATAATTTTTTTATACAGAGACGTTAAAACCTATGGATTAACCGATTCAGCCGCATTTTTTCTCGTTTTAATACCATTGAACACGTCTTTTGATCAGATTGACAGCTACGGTGAGACGATCTCCCTGGAAGCTCCGTAAAGGTACGTGTTGTGATGTCTGTGTTTGCTTCCCCTGTCGCGATTTCGGATCACTCAGTGATGATACTATATACCTAAATAATCTGTGGAGGGTTATTTAGGCCCCCGCCGGCGGGGACCTTGGGGTTTAACAGGTTTCAAAATGCTCAATTCAAAGTCTCAAAATGCTACAACTACTGTCACAAACTGGATGAATGTGACGTATTTTGTTAAAGGAGGATGAAAGCGTAATTAAAGGTGGGGTAGGTAAGTTTCAGAAACCGTCTCGAGTGCACTAAAATTTGAAGTACACAGCCGAAAAGAATCCGCCCCTTCCTTCAGACTTCCTTACAGAGCACCTCCTCCAACACACATGCAATGCAATGCACGCCCAATTACGGCACGCCCAATGAGGGCACGAGATACATTTGTGCGTGCACAAGATGGAAGGCTGACAGACAGGGCGGCCCGGCTAAACGGATTGGTCGTGCTTTTTACAGTACTACGGCTTCCACAGATGAATTTTTTTTATGGATTTTTTGTCAAAGCACTTCAGATATTCATTGCTATCGGGATGTTAAGAGCATTCCATGGAATATAACAAAAAGTGTATCTCGAGCCGGTTTCTCAAACGTACCTACCCCACCTTTAAGGAGCACTATTGGAGTGACTTTGATGGTTATTGGACTCAGGATTAATTCATTTGGATTCCCGCTGTATGAAGAAATTAAAGGACGGCGCAAGTGGAAACAATTCACAAAGGGATTAAACTGTTTAAAACACATGCTCAAAGTAAGCCGGATTTTGCCGTTGTGTTTATGTGGATTCAAAAGTCGTAAACAATCTACAAAATGGAGGAGACCGATCTGATCGAAGCAACTGACAAATAATCCAACTGAAACCGGCATGGACAATGACTATGTTTTAAAAATGCGCTTATCCAGAAAAGCCTGGTTTGGACACTTTACGGGCAGAAGAAACATTTCTATTAAGGCGAGACACCCCAGGTGAATAGGGTAATTTTTTTAACTTAGAGGTATCAGCTAGACATTTCTCCAGTTAATTACTTACAATAAGGCAATTGTTTTTTGTATTACAAGTTTTCTGAAATAGCATGTCTAAATATGCAAATTATCCATTATCTCATTAAATATGCACATATTTTAACACATTTCAGGAATCGAAATCTGAACTTTGGATAAAGCCAGTTTCAAAATTCTTGTTTCATTTTGTAGTCATATTAGTATCTAAGGCTTTTACAGAATGGATATTGGATATCTCTTTTTATCACTAACACACCCTAAAATATCAATTTTCGCCATGTTTTTAGGTATACAAGGTTAGGTTTAGGTTGTATAATTCAGGCTATGAATGATATATGAACAAACCCTTCTGTAAAAGCCTTCATCATATTGATAGGAATATAACTGGAAGGTTTGGTGTATCTACGTGCTACTGAAGTTGAAATTTCGAACTCAGAGTAGGAGAAAAAACTCATTTTGAGAAAACAACCTTTAAAGATTGCAGTGAGGCGCTAGCTAAACCCTCATGTTCTTTGGATGACAGCTTGCGCCTCGACGCACTCCGTGAAGGTATTTCATGTTCGGGGTCATTTGTTTTTTGTATAATCTTGCTTCGTGCAAGTGACAATTGTTGTCGTCTTCTCTGTGAACGTTTTTTTCGCCGTTCTTTTGCCATTTTGAGATTTCAATTTCTAGCGGAAAGCTAACCAGGAAGTGTTTTAGCACACCACGTGACGCATCTGAACGAATCACGTTGTCAGAAATTTACACCAGCCAATGAGATTTTGTTTCTTGGTTTAAGACCCCTTTGTGCTTTCACGATTGGTTGCTGATACAAAGGAAATGACCATATTTGGATCCGATGAGATTGTGCAGGAGACACAGCTTTCCAATAGTGATGGGCATTTAGATTCCTTTCGGGGACACAAATCTTTTGATTCAGTTCACTTTAAAGATTCGTTCACTGACACACAAGGGGACGGGTAATAAATGCGAGTGAGAGGGAGAGAGAGAGGGTGCACCGGTACCGGCTCTGTTGTTAGAATCTGGTGCTAGCTGCTCTAACGGATATAAGAAGAAGCTGTTTCTACAATAATGTGGAGGAGAGTCCTCTCCAGTCAGACTGAGAGGCTGATAACTACAGCTCAGTGAGGTAAAGGACTCTGAGTGTTTAGATAGTTCACTTTAGTCTAAGTTCAAACGGTTTGGTCACAATTTATGTAAACACATATTTCCAAGGCACTCCTTTATAATTATTGGGATAAACAGGTTTGAAATCATTCCAATGTATACTATAGGACAGTAACCAAAAATATCC
The DNA here is from genome assembly GCF_902827175.1 of Gymnodraco acuticeps. NCBI lineage: Eukaryota > Metazoa > Chordata > Actinopteri > Perciformes > Bathydraconidae > Gymnodraco > Gymnodraco acuticeps. Next base: position 2,676,531 of record NW_022990583.1, on the reverse strand, counting down.
TTTAAAACTGGAGAGATAAAAAAAAAAAGCATAAATAAATGTTAAGGTAAAATAAGATATGAATGAACAACACAAATCAAATAAGTTACATTCATTTGTTATTGGCTATGGTAGGTTATTGGTTATGTTCACATACTTATTTGATTACATCCACTTGTCTAAGATGACAACAGAGACTTTCGACCCAAAACCAGCTGTTGACTTGTGGATGCAAGCAGCTAATCGCAGACTCAACCAGAGAGAAAGAAGTAGGCCTACATCATCAGCTACCATGTCTGACAGAGAGGAAGACAGTGAGGAGAACAGTCAGGAGGGTAGTGATGACAGCTTGTAGGATTACTGGTTGTGCTAATGTTGTCTTGTGTTCACCTCTGCATGTGTGTGCTGCGTTCACCTCTGCATGTGTGTTCAGTGTCGTGTGTCTGGCAAATAAAGTCAAGACCCCTTCAAAAGTTACGGTTTATTTCATTTTAAGGATGAGCACCAAGCAACATCTCCAGGTGCTCCTTTGAGAACCAGAGAAAAAAAGTTATGTGCACCCCTGCTAATAACTTTTTTTTTTCAAAACTTTTATGATTAAATTATATAAATAACGGCTATTCAAGTGTTCATACTGGAAAGTTTAACTAAAAAACAAGATTTACAGAAGTCTTTCCCAATGTAATTACATGTGAATTTGCTTCAGCACCTTGTGAACTTCCTGAGTGGGCAGAGTGGCTTGCTCTAAAGGTAGATCATTCAAAGAAGAAGTTCAGTATCAGCTAATGATTATGCTAACAAGAAGACAGTGTCATTACTGGGGAATGAACTCCAATATCATCAGTTCCATACATTAGAGTTTGAAGTTAGACATTCTTCATATTTTTTCAATAACTGCAAGATCTATCATATTATCCAAAGCATAACTTGTAAAGATTTTTCAGCTTTCTAAAGTTTTAATTATTGAGGTTTTTGTCATATATGCTTTCTGATTTGTTGTGTTATTGTTTATGCAAATAAACATGACTTGTGAAATCTTGTTCAGTTGTCTGTTATTATGCAGTATAGTAAGCACTCTTTTTATGTAGTTGTTAGAAAACTAAGATGGTGTTGTTGTTTTTTTGTCTTACACCGTGAGAATGATAAATACTTTTGGGATTTGTAGTCTTTCTAGTTGCGTATTTTTCATAGTCTTAGCCTATATTTCAACAGTTTTAAGACAAACTGTGACTTTTTTAAATGGAAATTATTTTTTAAAGATTGACAAACATATGTGTAATTCGTGGCACAATTCAAAAGGGATCGAAAGATAATCTTTCTCTCCACATTGACTTCAATACATAATTTTTCAGAAATAAGGTCCTATGGGGCGGAAGTAGATGGGCGTGACTTCGCCACTCTATAGATCAGGGGTCGGCAACCCCTGGCACGCGTGCCAGCATTGGCACATGGCACCGTAACCAGTGGCACACTAGGAATAAGTGTGCAAAATATTTAAATTGTATTTTCGGATCATGAACGAGACCGCCGCCAGAGCGCGTCTCCCCGTTACCTGCAGAAGGAAGCCATGCACGCAACGCAGCCCCGCTCTCTTTAACTCCAGGTGACTTTCTGCCGCTTTCCTCCGTGGTGCAGTGCTGATCGTTTCACCACAGAGGAAAACACTTCATAAATTGCAGTACCCATAAGGAGCTGTACAAATGCCGCAGTTTTTGCGTGGCTGTGTCTTTAGTTGAAAGCCCAGTGGCGATCTGCTCATCTCTCATCGAAATAATATGCTACAAAGGGGCGGACTGGCCATCTGTGTGTTGAACTTTCCTGTCGGCTCCCAGACCGTAGTCGAGGAGGGCAGAAGCAACAAGCTTCAGGTTCAATAACCCACTTTAGCTTAAATGACTGGAGAGAGGCGAGCTCTTCTTGGGAGGCCGTTGCATCAAAGGGACAGCGATCTCATCTCACTCTGCATGACCCTAATATCACAACATGTGTGTTCTGGAGAATCACAGAACGGACGATGGTCCTTATTATTATGCCATTTAAACCAATTATTTAAATGTTATTGTTAAATTCGGCATCATACCTTGCGCTGACAGGTCCACACACTGCTTCCCCGCAGCGAGGCTCCCCCCGCCTTCCTGCTGATAGTTCACGAGCGTCAAGCTCCTCACCCCCCCCCCCCCCTTGATAATTCTTGATCGTTGGCACGCTGATAACAATTTTTTTTTAAATGGCACTTCATATCATATCTGCTATAGATAGACTGTGTCAACAGGAGAGACAGTCCGCACACACACAAGACCGCAATTATGACAGAAGCAAAAGAGCCCAAAATATATAATTTTCACTCCGAGTGGGAGGATGATTATTTTTGTATCTATTCCAATTCAAAGTCCATCTGTCTCATCTGCAATGCGAGCGTGGCTTTATCGAAGAAGGGTAATTTAGGAGCGGCATTTCAAAAACAGTGCACAAACGCTACGAGACAGAATTCCCTCCTAATTCTGCCCTACGCTCCCAAAAGGGGAGGGACCTGAAAGGACAGCTAAATGCACAGCAGTCCATTTTCACCAGGCCCAACAACAAGAGCAAGGCTGCTACCATAGCATCTTATCGTGTCAGTCACGCTCTATTTCGTATATGGCTTCGCCCTCAAGGCTATCGCTATTGGGTAATCCCCCTGCACACCCGCGCAGCACTGAAACACTTGTAGTCCACGCCCACCCGCAAGGTGGGCCCCACCCTCGGGCTCCCTTCCGGTATAAATAGGAAGGAGGCCCGACAATCTGCTCCCCTCTTTTCTTCAGCACACCGTTACTGAAGCACAAGAGACACTTCAATTGCAGAGTAAACATGAGTAACAATTGTGTGAGAGATTGTCCCTCATGTGGCTCTGGGTTCATAATGAGTTATTATGACCAGCACAGATAAAAGCAGTATGCGAATCCTGCCTGGGGTCAGAGCACGCGTACGCGGCTCTAAACCAGCAAGTAGCATGCACACACTGCGCCTGTCTCCCCTCGGGCGACAGGAAGTGGAGAGCGGACGCTCTTGCTGCTGCGGCCGAGGAGGACGATTGGCCATCAGGAGGTTCCAGGAGGGGGCGGCGGCGAACCCGAGGACCCTGAAGGCTCCGGTGGCCACATTTGTTCCCCTCACCAAGGTGGAGGGGTTCACAGATGCTGGTTTCCGAACAACCCCTTCTCTGGAGCCGAGCCTGACGGCGTTTTTTGGGGTAAGACAGGCCAACATAATCGCCGGACGGCGCCCTACGTTGAGCTCCCCCAGAGACCAGTAGGCTATGTCGCCGCCAGGCCGACCGGGTGCACCAGTCAGTGTGCCTTTCAGGCGGCGGCGAATAACATCGCGCTGCTCTCCAACTCGGTGTTGACACTGGTGAGTCTACCACCGAGGCAGAGGAAATCAGCAAGGCGGCCAGCACGGCGCTCACTCTGTGCGCGTCCGTCGCTGTCTCCCAGGCGAGGATTTCCGCGTGGGTGACACAGATCCAGTGCCGGATCTGGCTGCAGCAGGCGTCTGTTACGGAGACGGCCAGAAAAGTGCTACTGGACGCTCCAATCAGCCCGGACGGGCTGGCCGGACCCCAGTTCCACGCCATGATGGAGTCCATGAAGACGGCCGCGGAACAGGCGGACGGCATTCACCAGCATGTACAGCTGCTGAGCGCCCACAGCGGCACCAACGCCCGCAGCAGCCACGGCGTCCACGCCGGCCACAGGAAGCCGCAAGCGGAGAGACGCCCACAGCAACCGCCTCGGCGTCAGACTCGCCCTTCGGCGGCTGCAGGGGCTCCGTCCCACGTCTCCGCTCCCCAGAGACAGGGTCTCCCGGCGGCGAGTCAAAGGGGAGTGAGGCTCCCCCGCTCCTGGTCTGCTACGCGAGAGCCTCCGAGGAAGCAGAGCCGGTAATTAAGCCGGCTTCCACTAATCTGTTGATTAAGTATACAGCAGGGCTCCCTGCAGAAGCCTGCTGGTTTTAACCTATCGGTTAATAACCTGCAGAGCTCGCGGCATTCCTCTGTCCGAGATACGCCTCCTACACACGGTCATAATAACCCATGAGCGCCGTTATAACGCCTGATGTGGACAGCACTGCACACACCTCCACTCATCCCCTGAGCGTGTACACGCCTCATGATGACAGCCGGAGTGAAACGCAGCATGTGGAGGCTTCCTCGCAGCCCTTTCGCCTCACGGGCAGCGGCGGCGAGGGCAATGGCGTGGCTCGTCACCATGACGACCATTACAGCACATCACAGAGAAGCCAGAACGGGGGAATGAGCAGTATTCCAGGCTGAGTGCCCCCAGCGGCAGCGCCCGCAGCGCCACGGCGTCAGGGCTCGCTGCAGAAGCCTGCTGGTTTGAACCTATCGGTTAATAAACTGCAGAGCACGCTAATTAAGCCGGCTGCCACTAATCTGTTGATTAAGTAGACAGCAGGGCTCGCTGCAGAAGCCTGCCGGTTTTAACCTCGGTTAATAACCTGCAGAGCTCGCGGCATTCCTCTGTCCGAGATACGCCTCCTACACACGGTCATAATAAACCCATGAGCGCCGTTATAACGCCTCATGTGGACAGCACTGCACACACCTCCATCCATCCCCTGAGCGTGTACGCGCCTCATGATGAGAGTCGGAGTGAGACGCAGGGTGTGGAGGCCCCCGCGCAGCCCTTTCGGTCCAAGCCCACCTTGGGTTGCCTCACGCCCTGTGTAAACCAGCTGCCTATAACCTGTCGGTTAATAGCCAGCAGGGCTCGTTGCTAAAGCCTGGTTTTAACCTGTCGGTTAATACATTTCAGAGCGCGCTAATTAAGCCGGCTGCCACTAATCTGTTGATTAGTAGACAGCAGGGCTCGCTGCAGAAGCCTGGTTTTAACCTATTGGTTAATAAACTATAGAGCTCGCGGCATTCCTCTGTCCGAGATACGCCTCGTACACATAGCCTCAATAAACCCATGAGCGCCGTTATAACGCCTCATGTGGGCAGCACTGCACACACCTCCATCCATCCCCTGAGCGTGTACGCGCCTCATGATGAGAGTCGGAGTGAGACGCAGCGTGTGGAGGCCCCCGCGCAGCCCTTTCGGTCCAAGCACACCTTTGGTTGCCTCACGGGCAGCGGCGGCAGGGGCGATGGCGTGGCTCGTCACCATGACGACCATTACGGCACATCACAGAGAAGCCTCAATCCCCAGCAGTTCCATGGGATACAAGAAACACTCCTGTCATCACAGGAACAGTGTCTTGCGCGGTTTTTACTCACTATTTTTCTAAATCTCGGAAAAGAACGGGGGAGTCGCCCCGTTGCTGTACAATCAAACATGTGTTGATTTGCACAGACAACAGGCCACGGAAGCAGCCTATACCTCAATCGCCAGGGAGGAGTACGATCTGCGCAGCTTCTGAACACAGCCAAGCGGCTGCTGTTCTGGGCGCGCACACACGTTGCTCTCCATCAGAGCAATGTATATTCCCGGCGAATTGAACAGAGGGGCTCGCAGAGCGCAGCAGCCGTGTTATGCGAGGAGTATGGAGACTCAGACCTGTGTCACGCACACTGGCGCCTCAGTGGGATTTGGCTTTGGTGTTACGCGCACTAAGCAAAGCCCCATTTGAACCTTTCGACCAGGTTCCCCTTAAACTGTTGTCAGCCAAAGTAGTTGCTTTTGGCTCTATCAGCGAAAAGGGTGAGTGATTTGTCTGCTCTCTCTGTGGCTCCGTCATGCGTCCGGATCCAAGGAGATGGCAGTTCAGCTGTTTTACGCCCTAACCCGGCTTTTATGCCAAAGGTCATCACAAGCTCTTTTAGAGTCGAGAGTGATCACCTTGGATGGCTTCTTTCCCCCTCCTCACAGGTCGGAGGAAGAAGCCGCGTCTCATCTCCTCTGTCCTGTGCGCGCGCTGTCCTGCTAGTGGCACTCACGGCTGCCTTGCGCCATTCTCAGCGCCTGTTTGTGCATTATAGAGAGCGCTCGATCGGGCAGCCTCTGTCTGCACAACGGCTGTCACACTGGCTGTGTGAAGCTGTGTCGCAGGCATATGTCTCCTCTGGGGTCGATCCCCCGGAGAACATCAATGCGCACTCCACCAGAGGAATGTCCTCCTCCACGGCTTTGCACGGAGGAATGTCAGTGGAAGACATTTGCACTGCTGCATCTTGGTGTTCCCCCTGTTCATTTACTCAATTGTATTTGAGGGATGTCTCCCATTCCTCTCTGACACACCCTGTACGAAGTGTCTTGTCAGTGTCAGTGACGTCAGGGATCCAGCTGTGCGCCTCTCTCCTGTCTCTCGGCACGCGGAGAGCGGCCCTTTTTCCCTCTTATGAGAGGGATGTTTCCTTTTTTTCCTCTGACACACTTTGTACGGAGTGTCTTGTCAGAGTGAGTGACGTCAGGGATCCAGCTGTGCGCTCTCCTACCTGTCTGCACGCAGAGAGCTGCTGTTCCCCCTCTTTTTGTCACTGGCAAAGTATGACCTTCGTCTCTACTTTTTCACAGCGGCAGGTATGTATTGTTCCCAGCCTTCGTCCCCTCATGGGGAATATTCATGTTATGCTATATTCCAGGGACGGCGATGCGCCATTACTCATGGCGCAACAGGCATGGGTTGTTATTGAGCAGGTGTGTCTGTGCTTCTAGTACCGAGCGGACCCAGTGGGGCGCAGACTACATCATGCTTCGCCCTTAACCCAATAGCGATAGCCTTAGAGGGCGAAGCCTTATACGAAATAGAACTGAAGTTACCAACTTCAGCTTCTATGAGTATTGGCGTAGCCCTCTAAGTGCTGGGCCCCACTGGCTCCACGAATAGCTGAAGAAAAGTTATTTTGTATGGGAGCAGATTGTCGGGCCCCCTTCCTATTTATACCGGAAGGGAGCACGAGGGTGGGGCCCACCTTGCGGTGGGCGCCGTGGACTACAAGTGTTTCAGTGCTGCGTGGGTGCGCAGGGGGATTACCCAATAGCGATAGCCTTAAAGGGCTACGCCAATACTCATAGAAGCTGGAGTTACAGTAGGTAACTTCAGTTATTGCGAAACACATGAAGTCTTTCAAAGACGGCGAAGTTGTGAAAGAAGCATTCCTGGAGGCTGACGACGCGCTTTTTCATTTCAACAGGTTTTGGACATAATAAAAACTCAAGTTAGATACCGTTATTAATCAGCTGTAAGTTTTAGTTTGAACTTATTCATTATAATTATTGTATAAAATGGCATAAGAATGCAAACTTAAATTGATTATAGTCTATTATCAATTCAGGTTAAGAAACTGTTGCTTGCATCCTATTAAAGGCATTTATTTTTACTAAAATGCAACAAAAAAAGGGTTTGATTCTATTAATTTTGTCTTTTGTATTGCACGTTGGCAGCAGATTCCTGTGTAGCTTCAGATCGGAGTTGTCTTATTAGTAAGCCTAATTTATACTGTTGTAGCAACACTATTTTTATATAATGGCAAAGAAAGGGTTCAGAGTCTTTTCTTTTTTTCCTGTGTCATATGTGGCAGCACTGTTCAATGTTTCTTGAAAACATTACCCACTGTAGTATGTGATGTGTGAATAAACTCCAACTCTGTATCAACAACACTGTTGTGTAACTTCAGTTAAATACTTGTATGTGTGTAGATTAGAAAGAGGTAAGATAAAGGATATGCAGTATTTTATGAGGTATTCATTGTACAAAGGTCAGTTTTATACAATTAGAATTGTGTATTTACCTGGTAGTAGTAGGCTGTCAGTAACGCCTCTCTGGACTGGTAGATCTCGGCAGACTGGCAACTTTAAAAGTAACTCTCAGTTCAAAAAAGGTTGGGCACCCCTGGCTTATGGCAATGAAAATCGTAGGTCCCGCCATCCTCCAACAAAATATATAAAGACTTTGGTAAAGTCAATGACAGAAAGGAATCATGTTAATATGCCACAGAGTAGTGGCTTCTGTGGCAGATGCCGAAAGTACTTGCCACAGATGCCTCGGCAAGTTGTGGGCTGAAGTCGAATAGTCCATTTAGCTTATAGGAACCAAATGCCAAGGCACATGCCACGGCGAGAAGTGGCAACACTCATTGTGTTCTAGTATGATAAATAAAATAACATTGTACCTTGAAAATCAATGCATTCTAATAGCGGGTACATTTTACACGTTGGTGGTTTTAGGTATGGTTATACAGCGCCCCCTGGCGGTTCTAGTGTTAAGTAAAAGTAGAAGCCTACCTAAATGTAGGAATACTCAGTTACAAGTAAAAGTCCTGCATTAAAATGTTACTCAAGTAAAAGTGCAAAATTATTAGCATACAAATATACTTAAAGTAGATAGTCTATTACATGTTTTCATTATAATGATTGATCATTAAAGTGTTATCAAAGCTGGTAAAGGTGCAGCTAGTTTTAATGACTTTGTATACTGCAGGGTAGCTTGTGAATTAACTCCAGGAGTAACTAAAGTCTGATTTAAGACTTGATTATATTTCTAATCATTAATCAGAATCTGTAGTAAGTAACTAAAGGTAGCCTATAATAAATGTAGGGGAGTAAAAGTACACAATTCACCTCTGAATTGTAGTGGGGTAGAAGCACTAAGTTACATACCATTTACATACTTAACAAAAGCACAAGGAGGCTATTTCTAAATCACAGGTACTATTTCTAAATCACAGGTACAAAAGTACAGTACTTGAGTAGTTAGCCTATTTCCCACCTCTGGTCAACAATGATAGATCTTAATGTCAATCAATTGTCTTTATTTACTTATAATATATCTTGAGTATTAGCACGTTTATTTATTTTAACAAACCACGTTCTCCAAGTAAAATCGAATAGAAATTATGTTTAAAAAAATAGAGATCGGACCATCAGTCCTGTGTACAGATCAGTTCGATAAAGTCATGCCAAAACAGCGACATTTTACACGATAAATACGGGTTTAAATAGCAGCATTTGCCACGGAAGGTGAGTGGCAGCTACCGTAAACCTTGTAACTGGCATCTTGTGGCAACTCCCGTTCAGCAGCGGCAGATGCCTCGGCAAGTTGTGGCATATTCCGGAAGTACTTGCCACAGATACCACAGAGTAGCGGCCTCTGTGGCAGCTGCCGGAAGTACTTGCCACTGCCTGCAGATGCCACGAAATTCGCTTGCTGTCTCTTCAGTAGTTGTTGACTGTGGCAAGATGGCCACCGGTGAGCTACGCTGGTGTTTATATATATATATATATATATATATATATATATATATATATATATATATATATATATATATATATATATATATATATATATATATATATCTATGAATGAGGGCACGAGATAAGTTTCTGCACGAGATGGAAGGCTGACAGGCAGGTAGGCCCATAGATATTTATATATATCTATGGGTAGGCCATCCAGTTATTTAGCCGGGCCGGCTAAAATGATTGGTCATGCTTTTTACAGTACTACGGCTTCCACAGATGACATTTTTTAATGGATTTTTTGTCAAAGCACTTAAGATATTCATTGCTATCGGGATGTTAAGAGCATTCCATGGAATATAACAAAAAGTGTATCTCGAGCCGGTTTTTCAAACTTACCTACTCCACCTTTAATATTGCAAATTGTAATAAATATAAATAATTCTGTAGGATTTATTTTGATAAAAAAACATATTTGAATGGTTATTCATCCTATTATCTCATGTTAAGTCTTGGAACAATTGATATTTATTAAAAGGCTGTAGTATATCTTACAGACCTTGAAGACCTTCAGTTAAAAGAAAAACTCTTATAAGTCCCCATATATTTTAGATGCGTTATCACAAAAGTTATAGACTATGGCGCAGAAATAAAAGCCTCCACAATTTAAGTATGAGCAACTTATTTTAAAAAGAATATGCATCAGTTGTGATGTGTCTTCTAACACCCAGCAGTGATTGATCTGTCAGAGTGGGTGAGCAGAGCAGCTGTCTCTTTAACTCATTTGTGAGAGCGAGTGCCAAATGACTGGAGTAACGCATCACTAGGGAGTGAGATACAAAAACACACCTATTACTGCTTATAGGTGCCACCAAAGACAACATAACAGATTTTCCCATTTGTCCTAATTTTTAAAGCTATCAATAAGGTATTCATTTAAAAATGGAGATTAAACAGCTCTTTAAACATATAAGGCCTATTTGTCAATCATAAGTAATTTAGCTTTATATAAGATCTGTGAAGAAAAACAGACATTTCAAAAAGGTATGCGTTTTAATGATAACACTTCACAACAACTACATAGCTAAATTTAATTTACAAACATTGTCAAACACTGTGTTGTAAGTTACATTTAACAAACACATTCGAAGGAAAAACAAAAATCGAGTGTTTCACTTTCAGATGAACATTGCATACAAAAACCTTAAGTAGTCGATAGACTACATTGACTTATCACAATAGAGTGGTGCAGTGACGAGTCTTAAAACCCGGAAATTAGTTAGCATTGTACTACTACTGGTTCCCCCGTCTCAGTTAGTCAATGGGATTTCTCAATCTTATCACAATAACAAAAAAGGATAGCCAGATTTACTGTACTCCCAGCAATATAAACCATGACAAATATTTAAAGTAAAAAACAAGATCATAAAGAAAAAGGAAAAAAAAGGCCATTGCTTTCCTTAAAATCAGTTGTGTCTACATGTCCAACACTACTAGGGCATGATAGGTGCAGTGAAAAGCAATGTCACTCAAGCTAGTACTAGCTGTATTTTTCTTTGACCTATTGGTCTTCCACTCAGTTCCTCAACTGCTGTCAACGCCTCCCTATGGGACTCAAACACTGCAGTCGCTGAGCCTTTCGATTTCCCACTCTGGTCGTACTGCACTGAAACAGATCCAGGGATAATCTGATATCCGTAGCAAAAGTCATAGATTTCTTCACTTCGTATTTGAAATGGCAAGTTAAGCAGCTTAACACAGGTGGGGCCATCAAAATGCTGCACAGAGGAACCAAAGCTACCACGTACACCATTACCTCTGCCTTGTGAAGCAGAACGGCCTACTGCATAGGGCTCATAATCACTGCCTCCATAGATGGGAGCCTGTGCATGAATCATTTGTATGTTACCATCAGGAGGAATTCCTAAATCAGGGTAGCCTGCGTCACCAGGTCGAAAGGATTCCTCGTTTCTCCTGCCTGAATATCGCTCGTTTCTTGGCTGTAGCTCGTCCACCATTGTCTCTTGCAACATTGGTGGCTCAACACCCAACTGACGCATCTGAGAGCGTGAAATGCATTTCAGGATGACTTCTGACCCAAGAAACCTTTGTCCATTGAGAGAGAGTGCATTCATAGCCTCTGCCTCGGACCGAAAGAGAACCAAAGCCTTCCCAACTCCTGCACCAGTATGGTCACGCAGCACAAACGCCATGTCCTCTGTGATATTAAACCCAAGGAAAAAGTCCATGATCTCAACTTTCCGTACATCAAATGGTAGGTTCCGCACAAAAAGACACATTTTCTCTGAGTCATAGGGATCGCTGGGGAAAGATGGAGGACTGTCCTGAAATGTTGCAGAGTTTCCAGGTGGTCCGCCATCCATGCTCTGACACTGCAGAAGGCTGATCATTTTTTCTCTTGAGATTGGTCGGGTATGAATAAATCGGTTCCAAAGGGACCTTTTTTCATTAGTCAAGGCATCACAATAGTCACGCAGATTCTTGAACAGCACAAATGCAGATCTTGTTCTTTTTCCATCACTGCCAATTAAGTGTAGGATCTGGTCATCCTCAAGCTTTGCATTACGAAAAAGCTTTTTTATGTCTTCTTTTTCCACCGAATAGGACAGATTTTCAATCAAAACACAGTACTCCTCATCGGAAGGAGCAACTGGCCTCTGAGCCAAAGGGGACTCTGACCTCACATAATGTGGATTCCTTTGATGGCGAATAGGGGATCTCTCCCTTTCAAAGTTGTCATGCTTGTTGACAGCCATTGACACTTTACCAGTAGCCCGACGCCAATCATCTTCTGTTGTTGAGGAAACTTCGACGTACCTTGACCCAATGTATTGCCTATCTCTCTTCAGAGCTTCGTTTGCATCCTCTCTTGCTGCAAATTTTACGAAACCTTTCCCATTTTTTGAACCATTTGCATTTTTCATTAAGAATATTTCATCAATAAGTAGATCACAGAAGAATTCACGGACTTCTCCTTCAGTCACAGAGAAGGGCATCCCTTTAAGAAACACATGCAAGTCATCATTAGTGTTGGAAGCCCTCTGGTGCTGGGGTGGAGGGTTATAGTCTGATCTGCTAGCTGATCTCCTGCCCCCCTCTGGATCCAAAGGTCTTCGAGTGTGTCTTGCTTTCTCCTCGAGTCGTCTCTTTTGATCTAGCTCTACATCTCTTGTACTTCTTTCAAGTAGGTTCTGCATCTCTGATTTACTACTTAGTAGCAATGCAACAGGTGAACCCTTAATGCAACCTCCTGATCGTATCATGGCTCTTCTTGCATCCTCATCCGAAGCAAAGATAACGAAAGCTTCCTCTTGCTCCCCACCAATGATATGCACTCCTCCATCTGGAATTTTGAGGCCAGTGAAGAACTTGCGAATATCCTCGGAACCTGCAGAGACCCTTAGTCCCTGTAAACGGATGACGACCGCCATGCTGAAGTACAAACAACAGCACCTGTAGACAGAAGGGTATAGAACAGCATTATTGCCAACAGAACTTCTCTAGCTCCGCCTCAATTTCCTGGCATTCGAATATAACACTACTGAACAAAAACACCAATGAGACAAAGGACACCATAGAAAGAGGGACACCAGTATGATTATTGTCCACCACAGTCGCTTGAGAGTGGAAAATCCGATACCAAAAATATCTATCTAATTCAAATTCAAGATTCAAGTAAAGCAGATACATTTTTGTTCAACTGATAACTAGTCTTAACTGGTTTCTAAATATTCCACTTGTTAAAACAACATAGCTAATAAGGTTGTTGCCCTCAGAATGCTAAAGGCTAATATACTGAAAATGCATCACCTCTCAGAATGCATCAGTAATCAGGAGAATCACCATAGCCATTACCTAAAATCTATGACTTTTCCCCAATATTGACACACTAAAAATCAAGTATTTTCACTTATTCAGCCAGCAAAGTGATCAATAACACCAAGGATGGGGTACAAGTACTTTTCCATTGCATTGGCAATTCAGAATGGAACAGCATTGATGATCAGTCATAAATTATTTTTGAAATGCAGACTTTGAAAAAGCTAGTTCAACCACTGCGACACAGCAAGGACAAAATGACTACTGTCAATGCATAATATCTACAAAGCCTTTGCAATTTGCTCCATCAGAACCGACTACAATCCAACCAAATATGTCACTTAACAGCACCAAAAGCCAATAAATACAGAAAGAGACAACTAAACCCATACAACATACTTTCTATATTGATAAGATTGACAGATTTACCACCTAAATGTAGTTTTGTCTTGACATTCTCTTCTCTATTCAGCAAATCCATGGCTTAAACATACTAGTTACAAAGGAAGCACAACTCCGTTAACTGCACGTTTGCAGGAGAGCACTAAATCAGGATGTCTTGTCACTCATAAATGTTTCCCCACTGCATTGTCACCTTTCTCCAACTTTTCTGACAGAGGTCCAAAAATATCCCATTCATGGCCGGAAAAAAAAAACCTGTTGTCGCTTGCATTGTTTGGCAATCTACACCACTGCTATAGCCCATTTTTTTCCAGAAACTGGCCTTCTGGTAATCCAATAGCAGCAGTGTGCCCTCTCCTTGCCTTTTCCCTGTCATGTTTGCTCACCTCAGCCATCGTTTCACCTTTAAGACCCTTCCCATGTTGTATCCAGTTGTTTCAAATCACAATTATGGGTCCGAAATTGATGAGTTCACCACCAAGTATTACAAATGATTGCCAAAAAGTGATCAATAACATCAGGATGGTACTTCCTTCTCAGTATATTCTGGTGCAAACCGAGTACAATAGTTGATCCGCAAAGATGTGTAATGGTTTTCTTGTCCAAGGTCCTTATGATATTTGGGAGCTTTTATGTGCCATCATGTAGCCCAAATGTCCACAGCAAACCTATTTACAAAGACCATTCAAAAAGTCTTACTTATTTTAATACATTAAAAGGTGGGGTAGGTAATTTCGGAGAAACCAGCTCGAGTGCGCTAGAATTTGAAAATACACAACTGGAGAAAATCTGCCACTTCCTTACAGAGCCCCTCCTCCAACACACACGAGTGTGCACATGACGAATGAGGGCACGAGATAAGTTTGTGCACAGATGGAAGGCTGACAGGCAGGTAGGTCATCCAGTTATTTTAGCCGAGCCGGCTAAAATGATTGGTCGTGCTTTTTACAGTAATACGGCTTCCACAGATGACATTTTTTTATGGATTTTTTGTCAAAGCACTTAAGATATTCATTGCTATCGGGATGTTAAGAGCATTCCATGGAGCCGGTTTCTCAAACTTAGGTAATTCCCTTCAGAAACACTTTTTGTTATATTCCATGGAATGCTCTTAACATCCCGATAGCAATGAATATATTAAATTAGGGATGCTCCGATCACCAATTTTGGGGGCGATCGCCGGAATCAGTATCGGCCGATACCGATCGAGTGGGCGGGGCCTATGGGGATCTTCCATTTAAAGTGATGTTTAAAACTCAGTTAATGGGGCTCATTCACTGGAGCTTACACAAACAACCAACATAATTATTACATTCAAATGAAGTAGATTATTCAAGTTTACATTAACTTTGGATAATAACACGGGAGAAATGAGCGGAAGCGCTCTCCTTTCCTCTCTCTCTCTCTCCTGCCAGCCTGTCAGTATCGTCTCATGCAGCTCACTGATCCAGTAATGAGTGACCCGACAGTGAAGAATAAACATATTTATAACTAGTTTAGCTTGTTCCAGAGGTAGATAAAATAACTAAGTGTGTAAGGTCCAACTCTTAGTGTGTGTTGCTCCGCTCACCGGTCCGTCACAGCGGGTGGAGCTGCAGGATTTCTGCTTCACACACGTTGCATACCGCTATTTTATTGTACTTTTCGGACACCTTAAAATACTGCCAGACTGGTGAAGCCATTTTGGCGCGCACTGAGAAAAGTGTCATGTATTTTATGTCATAATTTTACGTCATGCGATCGGCATTTTTAGAGAGCACCGATCGATCGGCAGAGAGTGAGTATCGGCCGATATTGATCGGCGGCCGATCTATCGGAGCATCCCTATATTAAATGCTTTGACAATAAATACATAAAAAAATGTCATCTGTGGAAGCCGTAGCACTGTAAAACGCACGACCAATTATCTGAGCCGGCCCGGCTAAAATAACTGGATGGCCTACCTGCCTATCAGCTTTCCATCTGTGCAGAAACTTATCTCGTTCCCTCATTGGTCATGTGCGTGTTCGTTGGAGGAGGGGCTCTGTAAGGAAGAGGCAGATTTTTTCCGGTTGTGTACTTTCAAAATTCTAGCGCACTCTAGCTGGTTTCTCCATTCATACCTACCTTTAATGTTTCACTATCATTGTTAATCTCTATTGAATGTCACAACTAATGAAAGTATTACCATGTGCCAGTAGAATGGCAAGTGTTATAGTCAGACCTACATAACAGTACGTAAATGCACCACCAGGAAGCAGACTGCAAAGCTACAGCACTGTTCTTTACGATTTACTGCAACATAATAAGCATTCATGTGATATGGCTATCTGAACAATAGCCCACAATGTGGGCGAAGTCGATAGGGACTTGGCAACTGGAAGGTCATCAGTTCAAGTCCCGGCAAGTGCTACCGAGGTGTCCCTGAGCAAGGCACCGTTCCCCACACTGCTCCCCGGGCGCCGTTCAAAATGGCAGCACACTGCTCCTAACACTAGGATGGGTCAAATGCAGAGAAACAATTTCCCCCCGAGGGATTAATAAAAGTCCATCTTATCTTAATAAAGTATGTTAAATGAAATAGCAAATCAGCTTAACCACCAGGCCATAAAATGGCTACAGATAGCCATCAGACACAACATATTGCACCAAAGCCTTGAACAAAAAGTGTGTCTTAAATGCAGCATGAACAGACCCAAAAACCAACGTCAATCAATGAAACACGGCAACGAAAAGTCACGGTAGCTGGCGTTAGCCCTCAAAGCTAGGGTTAGCTTACTGCTAACTCGCGTCACACGTCGCAGAAGAAACGAGCAATTTAGCAAATCAACGCTCTCGAGTTGGCCAACAACGTAGTTTAATCTACCATACGGGCATTCAATTCACGAATGAAATTCACTGATTAAAAGTGCCACCCCACTTAGCAAACATTACCCGAAGAACATTTACTTGCACACACAACCTCCACCAGGCACACATTGTTAGCTCGTCGTCATTAATAACACCAGCACTTCATTTAAAATACAATGTGTGTTAAATGCAGATTATAAAAATATTCTACTGTCGTGTGCAATTTTACTTTGATCACATCGTTAGATAGGATTAGCCAACATTGCAAAACCCCTTGCTGTCCAAACAAAAGCTCAGCAAAACGCCGAGCTGAGCTAGCTCTAGCTCTGTAGCTAACAAGGCCCCATGCGTTAGCGTTAGCTTTTGACAGCCTTCACGGACGTGCATCAATGATAATGTAATCTTCGTGAAAAACTCAACATGATAACTATCTAAACTTACACAATTGAAAAGCAAAAATGATCGTGCTAGATCAAGAAAAATGGTTGGATTCAGATCGGTTTGGCTTCTCGTCGCTCTTGGTCTCTTCTAGATGTGTTGAGGAGAATGTTCTTTATTACATATAATGACTGTCCAACCGATTTATAATGTGTATGCCGCCACCTACTGTATCGGGGTGCTTGTGATGTTGCGATATCATCAAATATTTGGATATGAAACCTGTTTCATATCTATATGTAAATAAGCCATTCATACCTGTAAGCTTTTTACTTTTATTCATAAGACATTGAAGAACATACCAGATCACACAGATCACACATAATATAGCCTATTAGATTAAAAACGTTATGACAATAAATGCAAATTATAAAATAAAGTGGATTATTATTAACCTGATGCGTACATTTGAAAACAAAAAGTAATTTCCTAATCTCTGGGCATAGACATAAGGAGATGCTAATATTTGAATAATAAGTGGCGTCAGTCAAAACAATAACAAACAACATATTCCCACACATTGTTTGAGTTATTTTAAAGTTAGGAAACACATATTGATATCTCTCTGAGATGGCTACAATGAACATGAAAAAACCTTATTAATGATCATATTAATATTTTCAGAAATAGATGAGTTGAAATTATCCATAAGAGAAATGTTAGTTATGTTAACTGTTAAACGTTGTATTGGTTCCTATCAAACATTTGTCTTATTTCTCACTCCACAACATGCACAAGCGGTCAGTGGACGCTCGACACATCTTTTTATATTATTTTAAAACATAGTCAAGAACAGTTTAAATTGAGAATTAGCCACAATAAAATACAGACCAATACAATTGTTCTTACATTGGCCCCCCTATACGACCGCGATTCTTTAAAGATAGTGATTTGTATATGATAGTGATGAGTATTTGTATATGATTTATTTTGTAAATAGTTACATGACTTATTGATGGTTTGGTAGTGCGCACCAGGGTTCGCGCCAGCTATGTTCACACATCATGTGATGTTGTTGGAAGCAGCAGGCAGCCACAGAGGCATAGTGAGGATCAATGTGTGGAATAAAAAGTATTCAAAATAAATGTCCATAACCCTTCAAGCAGATCGGGTTGTCAGTCTTATTGTAATACACAGGTTGGCCAAATCGAGACACTTTCTAGGGCTTGGTTTTCGGCGTCATGTGTCTTCTAGGTCTGCACTCTCAAGGCTAACTGTGAGCTCATGTTAGCTCCATAGTACCAACACTCACCCAGGCTGAAGCTGGGGCGCAGCAGCAGCACAGCCACTAGCCGACGATCATTTCCGACAGCTCCGTATGGATTTGACGTCGGCATACATTGTTGCTTGATGTTTTACAAAGGGTCGACTACCGGTGATTGTCGAAGATGGAGGAACCTTGTGACCTCAAGCACTTCGTAAAGTGAGTACCTTGTAAAAAAACCCACATTTTTTCTTCCCGTTATGTAAATTGCGGCAGTGTGCTTTAGCCATCTTACAAGTAAGACAAAAACATCACCAGCTAGCATGCTAGTAAAGCCGGGTGCAGATACTCGAGTGAACGGGTCCATTATACCCCTAAACGGAAACGAATCAAACCCTTCCTGCTCATTAATTCAATTAAAAAATAAACCAGCTCCCTGCTAGTCGAAACATGTTTTAATTTGAGTTTACATATTCGGCACGGATCACAGATCGATAAGTAAAACACAAGTTAACAACAGTAACGTTAGCATAGTGGCTGCTAGTACAATGCTAACCTTGCTAGCGTTAGCTGCTGATGCTAGTACAGTTTCTTGGCTATCTGTGTTCGTTTCCAAGAACAAATGTTTGTTTACCTTTTTAATACGCAACCGAAAACCCGATCAATTGACGAACTTATTGTGTTGTGAATGATTTAAAGGTTTGCCAGTCAACATTAACAACATGAATTATAGATAACAGAACACGGGCTAACGCTATCTTTAAAGATGGCACACGAAAGCTCCCTGTTCATGTTAGCTCACCCAAGTTAGCTTAGCTGGTTTTGATATTTTGTATAAACCAGTTTCAAAGTCGAACAGCTTAGTTCTTGCAACCTTACCTACCTGCTTACTAATTATATATATGATGTAGTATGACTAGTTTGCAAAACGTGGACAATTAGTTTATTAAATGAATAGGTTTGCTACACATCCTCTACTCGTTTTTATAGTTGTTACTATCCTTTTTAAAGGCCATGTTTTGGCTGCATTCAATTCTCCTGCACAGGCCATGCTTTAGTTACTTTCTTAATTGCTTCGAACCAGTCACCGTTTGTTTTCACAACAGCGTCCGTCCATGTTTTCCTTCACATAAATCCTTGTTGTACAGTAAAGCCTTTGTTTTAAGTATGCCATTTTCTTTCGCTCTAAATGTCCAGTAATGAGATGCTTGGTCTCTGCTCGGCGAGCATCCATGTTTTTCATATATCTTCGAACATAATGGTGCTATTTATAACCCATAGATAATTATAACCTTTTACTTTTGTTTTTGCCGTCATTTAAATGAAGTTTGTCCCTTAGCAAACAATAATATTAAAACGTGCATATAGCATCTCTGCCACATATTCCACGATAGATAACATGACACTCAGGAAGGGAGGCTGCAGAAGTCGTTAGAACTCAACGGTTGAAAGCATGTGACAAACCAAACATATTTGACATGATGTACATAAAGTATAGAGTGTGTTTTGCTCAATCCATATTCACGGTTAAACCAAAAAACTCGTTTTTTCTCTATGCACATGTCAACAATTATTTTAAGTTCCTGACAGAGTAGCTGTAAGCTGTTGTGAACAAACTCAGTTCATTGCTTCTCTGTCTTTCTTTTTGCCAGGTGTGGCGTCAATTTGGAGGGCACATTTCTCTGATTTGGATTATTGTTGGCCAGCAGCCTCTTCGGGCCTACTAATCCTAGACGAGTTTCTCAATGGACACTCTTCTCAAGTCTGAGATCAGGTATTAGACTGCAAA
Organism: Gymnodraco acuticeps; assembly: GCF_902827175.1. Taxonomy (NCBI): domain Eukaryota; kingdom Metazoa; phylum Chordata; class Actinopteri; order Perciformes; family Bathydraconidae; genus Gymnodraco; species Gymnodraco acuticeps. Next base: position 2,656,868 of record NW_022990583.1, on the reverse strand, counting down.
ATGCAACTCACAGTATATGTCTTTTCAGAGTAGTTTGACATTCAATTGTTTTAGTGTGGTTTCTAGGTTTTCTTTTCTTTTAGGTGTAGACAATGAAAATATTTCTGGCACCTGTTTACTGTTGAAACATTTGGCTATCAAGGTCATCCTAAGGCCAAGGCATTGTCTTTATTTTGCTATTTAACATCCAAAGCACTTTCCTCTGCTGAATATTTTTGGGCTCTTCTTTTAACATAGATGTCTGATGTGATATGACATGTTGTCTTCACATGCTTTTATCAATTGATGTTGTTATTTTTGACCAAGTGAATAGATTACTGGTTACTATTGTTTTGATCAGTGTGGCAACAGATACAGGAGTACCCCTGACAATAATATACGTTTTGAAGATTTGTTGTCTAATATCTATCACATCAAGTTGGTGAAGTAGGCCCAGTCCATTCATAATTTGACTGAAAGCTTTTTGTGATATCCCTTTAACAGAATGTCACTGCATAAGTGTCTCCTTTTGAAGGTTACAGAGAAAAAAAGGAAAATAATAAAATCCCCAAGGATTAAATGACCCAATTGTTGCCCAGCTCCGATGAACATACCCCAAAGAAACCACACTAGCTTTAATAGGACAAAAGGAGAAACAAAAAACCTTTTCCTGTATTCTTTTGGCCACTACTGTTTTTTCAATGATGTAACATAACAAATGTCTGTTAAAAAACTAAATTGCCTGGACATAATAATAATAGTAAGATTAATTACAGACTGTCCTTCCTAAATCCTACAAATATAATGTTTCATATGGCCTTTACATACTCAATCCAGGTATTGTAGCTATTTTAGGAAATAGCAGCAACTGTGGATGTGGTTGTTTTCTCAGAGGTGTTGTGTTATGTAGAAAAAATGAATGATGTATAATTTTCGGTCAGGTTTAATTAACCTTAGCTTTATTCCTGTCTGACATGAATGGTTTTCTTAATTAAGTTGGCTATGAATAAAATGAGACCTTCAAAGTATGTTTAGCAAGCTAAGCTATTACTGTAGTGGATACCTCAATCGGACATATATTTTTGCATGGTGGCTCATTGTTTAGATCTGTAGCATCACAATTAATCCTGATTTTCATGGTAATCTTTTTTAAAGTTGCATGGGTTTCCAACGGGTGCATCAGTTTTCCTCTACACAGTGTCATGCTCCTGTTATTGGCACTGGCTTTACAATTGTAAGTTGTTCTTAGGCATTGGAAAACCCATCTCTAAAATGGTTAGGATGTTTCAAATTCAGTCAGGATATTTCTCTATACAAATCAGTATAAACACTTTTTCTAATATCCAGTGTGGTGTCTGATAACTAACTTTATATTAAACTATGGTGTTGTATGTTCCTGTCCGCAGAACAAAGCAGTTAAGCATTTGACCTTGTGGTTTGGAGGATGATATATTTAAGTCAATGTTCATCATGCAGTATATATGTGCTGATGAGCAATAATCACCCCAATTCTGTACTGGTACATTCTAATGGGGAATACAGAGTTGTGTTTACCAGCATTACCAGACAACAGAACACATTCCTGATGTTAATTTTGTTCTCTGTTTATAAATAACTCATTTTAGATCTTATATATATACATTACTATGGCTAACCTATGTCTTCTTTCACCTATTTCAACAAATTGTTCACATACTGTGATATGACAGCCCTGAATAGCACCCAAGACATTTGTCACAAGTCAGCGGTTTATCATATATGCTGTCAGACTCCTTTATTTTTAAATGACAAAGGTGGCTAAGATGAAATTCAAAAAAGTATTATATCAATATTCTTTACTTAAACTTTGAGACAAATCTCCAGTTTTCTTATTAATAATATATCAGGCTTGCACTTTTTAGGAAAACAGAGTTACAGGAGCAGGTGGTAGACAATTCCACCTAACACTGTTGTAGATATGGCAGCAGATGTGGTGCTTCCAAGTCCTTACCTTTTAGGAGCGCACACAATATGTTCAGGGACATGTTCACATCCAACAAGGCTACATTGACAATTTTGGAGCCTTATATTCCACCTGAGCTTGAACTTGATGAGATGCATGAACTGTGTAAACTCATTTCTGTCTTTCCTCTCTTTTTATGTTCCTGTGATGCTCTTGTGTAACCTCAGAGAGGAGGGGAGTAATGCCTCGGTAAGTCTCAACTAAACAAAGTATGATCCCGATATCTAATACCACAATTAATTATTTAACTCAATTGAAAAGCGTTTTCTCTTTTATTTTAGGTGAAGGTGGAGGGCCTATCCAAGGCAGCTCTAATCAAGAGCCTGTCTCCCAGAGTCATGCTATCCAACCATCTCTTGCCTAAAGGGACCAAGATGAAGGTCAACCTGGAGGATCAGGGTCGTCAGAAAGTGTCCTTCGGCTTCGCGCCGACCAAGAAGCCACTGCAGAGCCCATTCTTCCTCCCTGCCAGTCCTGACAAGTCTGTTGCTGAGCCTAACGCTGCCTTGTCACAGTCAACCTCAGAAGTAGAAGGGCAAAATACAGATATTGAGCAAACTGAGCAGAACCACACCCCCATGGTGCAACAATCAATAGCGGAGATACATTCTCCAACACCAGTCGCTGCAGCCACTAAACTGAAAACGGACCTGCCGAAGATGCATTTCAAGAAGCAAATTCTCAATGTCTCTGTGACTGAAGAGAATCCAACAACTGTTGTGCCAGAGGAGCCAAACTCTCCTGAATTGCAGGTTCTGCAAAAACCAACAAGTGAACCTGAATTTCCAATGCCTCAGCCTCAGAATGTCCTCAGTGTCTGCCCGTCTGAAAATGATCCCATTGAGGCCCCTGATAAAAGGGTTACACCTACCCTCAAGAAGCCAGCTGCCTCCTCAGGAAAAGATGGAGAGAGTTCCAGCAGTGCTGAGCAGGTTATTAAGGTAGAGAAAACAAAAACCAGGTCCCACTCTGATAGTGCTCACCCTGGCTCTGAATCTGATGGAGATTCAGGCCAGATGTCTTCTAGTCGCAAATCAGTTGACTCCAAAAGTAAAGCAAACTCTGACAGCAGAAGCAAAGAGATAAAAAAGTCCTCCTCAAGTTCACATGTGGAGGAAAAAGAAAAAAGTTACTCTAGGCGGTCAGAGAATAATGAAAGGTCTTCTAGTTACTCCAAATCAGAACGTGATCCAAGACACACATCCTCACGCTCATCTCGATCCGATAAAGATCGCAAAAGGTCCAGGTCTAGATCACGTTCTAAATCAAAAGGGTCCCGGACAAGTTCATCTCACTCCAGGTCAGAGAGATCCAGAGGCGACAGAGGGTCACGCTCCGAAAGGTCATACTACCATGACTCTGATCGGAGATCACACCGGAGTTCTCCACGCAGAGAGAGAAGACGTTCTCGTTCTCGCACTGACAGAACTCGGGACAGTTCTGACTCTGAGGATGACCACAGGAAGACAAGAACAAGGACTAGTGACTCCAGTAGATTGTCCAGCCATTCAACCTCACATAAAGACTCAAAATCATCTTCCTACTCAAAGTCTGAGAAGGTTTCTAAATCTTCAGATTTTCCTCAGTCTTCAGAATTTGATAACAGAACAAAATCGTCGAAGTCTGAAAGGACCTCAAAGCGACTATCGGACTCTGATTCCCAGCTCAAGTGCTCTCCGGATCTGGACTCTAGTTACCGTAAATCTAGCATCCATCACAAATCAGAGACCAACAGCAAATCCTCTTCTTCCAGCATGCATACAAACTCTCAAACATGTGAAAAACTGCAAAAAAGCAGCTCCAATTACTCTGAAGCAGATCATAAGGGAAAATCAAAGGCATCTGAAAAAATGTCTGGTCGGGAAGACAAATGTAAAAACTACCCGAAGAAAAACAGTAGGCCAGACTCAAAGCAGATGACCCCTTCTAGATTTTCTGGGAAAACCAGTGGACACGATAAGCAATCAGATTACATATTTCACAGCCCTGGCAAAGCACTGTCAAACACAAACACCACAGAGGCTTTTTCTCGGAGTGAGAAAGAAAAAAACGATTCCCTAAAAGGTGGTAATGAATGTAGTGGTCAGAATGTTAAGGAGATGGTCTCATGGCCCGATGAAAAATTGCAAGAATCCTCATCGAAGAGATCAAAAGATACAAAATCAAGTCTTGATGTAGAGCCCTCAGCTATAACCCCAAGTGAAAACCTAAAGCATGCCGCCCTGGAAAATGTGACCAATGTGAAGGATAGCCCTTCTTCTAATAATCGACCACATTTGAACTCTGATGCAGCTGTCTTAAATTCATGCAGTAGTAATGATGGCATACTGTACAACCAGGACAAGAACATTGTTGACTGTTTACCAGGGCCAAAGTCCTTGGAAACATCAGATGTACCCGTCACCCATGATGTCCAGCAGAACACTAAACCAGTGATCGTTAAAGATTTGACAGCCGGCAAGCTGCCTGACACAAATGTGTCTCTCAAATCTGAATTATCGTGTCTTGAATCTGAGGATCAGCTGACAATTGAACAGCAAAATATGGATACTGTTCAAAAGAACAGCAGTGCGTCAAAAAAGTCCCGATGGGATATAGTTGGGCAGAACACCTCAGAGAGTGATTATTTAGAGTGGTCACTTTGTGCAGAGAGTACGCCTACTGTTAAAAAAGTGATTTCTGTCAAACAAATTGAAGTTTCTAAAGACAATAACCAACAAGACTCTGATATTAACAAACATACTCAGCAAGGAGCTGAAACACATTCCAAACTGGATAAGCAGACTAAGAACTCTAGGCAGGAAGTTGGCTCAGACAGCCCACCGATATCCGATAAATACAAAGACCAAAGTGAGACTTCACAGGCAAGCACCAGCATTGACCACTGTGACTTAAAGCTGAGAGTTTGTCAAAAAATAAAAACAGATGAGCCTATGCATGTAAATGATGCATCACAGGTCGACAAAGCTGCAAAGATGCAGAGTTGGAATGGCGATGATCATGAAGAAAAATCCAGGGGCAGCACCCCCAAGAACAAATTGAGTAATAGAACATTACTTAATCAGGACGGATTAGGAGGACAGAGTGAGGTTAGTGATAGTGACAACTCTGAGTATGACTCCGATTGCGGCGAGGCTATAAAACGATTGCACTCTGTGGTGGTAGTGCCAAAGAATTCTTCGCTAATAGGAGATGCACAGGATACGGGAGCTTCTCCAAGCAATCTATTGAACAATTCCCAACTACAGAACGCAAATATCAACGAAGTCCCGATTCAAGGTACACAACAAAGGCAGGGGGCTGCTTTCTCGATCCTGGCGACAAGTGGTCCTTGTGATGGTCTAAATGATTCATCCCAAAGTAGCATGTTGTGTCAATCCCAGAGTAATATGATTGATAGCACCAGTCACTCAGAGGGTTCCAGCTCCATCAGTGCACAGCGTTACATGGCGGGTCAAATTGTTGCCCATGGAAGTGCCACAGACCCTGCCCACAGCCTTGATAATTCCAGGCAGTGTGAGCAAGGGCACACACAGCATAATGTAAGCAGCAGAGGTGAAAGGATGCAGTCTCATTTCCAACCTGATGCTGACAATATCAATGATAAGAATGGACTCAGCCTGGGTTGGGAATTTTCACATCCAGAACAGCCTAGTACTACATACCAGCTGCCTGATAGCAGTCATGGGCCACACCTAGCAAACACTAAACTGGCTGAAACCTCTGCCATGGGACAGGAGCAGAAGCAGAGTAATGCCACCTGGAATCATCAATCCCCAAACACACAGACTATCAGACAACCCTACCTCCATGTGCATGAGCATTATCCGGACCCTGCAGGTGAAATCCATCCTGATTCCCTAACTAATGATCAGGACGACTTCAGTGAGGATAAACTGTCTAACCTCGGTAAAACAGCTGTTGAATGTGCTGGACTACAAGGGCACGAAATAAGCAGCAACAGCAGGGGCTCTGCTTTGCCGGACGCCCCTAGAGAAGACCATTTAAGACCCCACCGAGGAAGGGGCCCTCCCAAGAAAAGGCGGCCAGAGATCGAGTCTGATTCAGACAATGAAGCAGAAGCTGGGCCTGCAGGCAAGAGGGAGCGTCCAGAAAGTGCTGACGTCTCTAAAGAAACTCATGTCAGAGCTGAGGCGCAGCGTCCCTTGCTCAATTTGCGAGACTTTCAAGACTCCAGTAAATGGAGAGAGTTTTCCAGGTCTAAGAAGATGCCCCCCTACTTTGACTTGATTGAGGAGAACCTGTACCTGACAGAAAGGTAGGTTGTTGTTCGCTCTGCTTAACAATAGCTATTATTTAGTTTGTACAAAGATTGACCTAAATATAAGTGGTTTTAGGCTGGAGCTTTGATATTTTTTGTAATTTTTATTTTTTTGCAGAAAGAAAAGCAAATCCCATCGAGATATCAAGAGAATGCAATGCGAGTGCCCAGTGCTGCCCAGAGAGGAGCGCTCCAGAGGAGTATTGGCATGCGGGGAAGACTGTTTGAATCGGCTGCTCATGATTGAGTGGTAAGTTGATAATTACTGTTAATGCTGGGACATCATGTAAGAACACAATGTTTCCATATTCAAAAAAATTGCAGGGAAAGTTTTAATTAGTAATAACATGAGTCACACATGATTGTGTATATTAATCATGCTCTTTAACATTCAAACCCGGCAAAGTTAAAAAAAAAAAAAGGTCAGATTCTGTAAACATTTGCAATTTCAAAATGTGTAGGAGCCTGTTAAAGTACAGTATATAAGTCTGAACATTTTTTTCCCAGCTCCTCACGGTGTCTGAATGGACACTACTGCTCTAATAGACGCTTTCAGACGAAACAACATGCAGACTTCGAGGTCATCCTCACGGAAGATAAGGGCTGGGGTCTACGGGCAGCTAAGGACTTGATTGAGTAAGTATTTACAAAATTATTTGTCATTGTTGGCACACCGACTCTTTTAGATTGTAATATTAAATATGTTATTGCAATCTCAGAAACACCTTTGTGCTGGAATACTGCGGGGAGGTATTGGACCACAAGGAGTTCAAAACTAGGGTGAAAGAATATGCTCGCAATAAGAACATCCACTACTACTTCATGGCTCTAAAGAATAATGAGGTTGGTGATTACACATTTCAATAAATAATGGTATTTAACTGCAATCTGTCTAAATGTATCAGGTGAAGCTGTATAAATAATTGACATTGTTTATTTTCCATTTAGATCATTGATGCAACGCTGAAAGGGAACTGCTCCCGTTTTATGAACCATAGCTGTGAACCCAACTGTGAGACCCAAAAGGTATAGTGGCAAAATAAATGACGCTTTTTACGGTTAATTTCCTAATGTTTTTTTTTTAAACAACATTTTTATTGAAGTTTTCAAATATAATGAACATTACACATACATAAAATGGTCAGTCTAGTTGGCAGATACAGTGTACAATCAAATGAATAGGCATGTAAATAAACACAGGTCAGTATACAGATGATACAGGGATACAAAAGTACAGAGATCTTCAAGAAATCTGAAGGAATATGACGTGGGCTACTACACTTTATAATCATATTCCCGTTGCCCCCCGCTCCGGTCTTTGGTTTTATTGATCATTACCAACATTCTTTTTCAAAAACTCCATGAAGCTTCCCCGGATATTTAAAAAAACTGCCAGCTTTCCTTTAGTAATGTATGTTGTTAATTTCCTAATGTACTTATCTGATGATTATTTTTGTCCCATTCCAGTGGACTGTCAATGGCCAGCTTAGAGTCGGATTCTTCACCTCCAGGGCGGTCCCTGCAGGAACTGAACTGACATTTGATTACCAGTTCCAGAGATACGGGTAATGTTCCTCTAGTTCATTTTTTCCATGCTTCTATTTTGTGATGTTTGTGTTGCCAGTCTATCATATGTGATATGTTAAGAAAGAGTGGCTTTTTGTTCATTTATTCATATCTATTTTGACTGTTTAACTGGTTTTGCACTAGGGATTCACCTTTTTGTTTTATTTCCTCCTACAGCAAAGAAGCACAGAAATGCTTCTGTGGAGCCCCCAGCTGCAGAGGCTTCCTCGGCGGGGAGAACAGAGTCAGTGTTCGGGCAGCTGGAGGGAAGATGAAGAAAGACCGCAGCAGAAAGAGCGCTCTCACCACGGTCAGTTCTTTCTGTCATATTTGAGAGTGTGTCCTGTTATTGGTTACAACAAGCTGCCAGTAATGTAAACAGGTCACACATCTACACAATCACAACCTCAACATCTTCTGCTGGAATTGGCATCCTTTATTGAATTTATTTTCAAGAACAATGCAGTTTTTGTTTTAAGCTTCTTCTTGCCCCTGTTGAACATGACAGAGACTCAGGGGCGGATCTACGGGGGGGAAAGGGGGGGAAGCTGCCCCCCCCACTGTAGAGCCTTCCCCCCCCAGCTGCCAACCTAACTTTTGTGTCCCTAAAACTGTGCTTGTAGAAACAAACCTACACAATGTCCACAAGCTTCTCAGGCAACAAAAAAAGCAGTACATTAATTAAAAGTGAATCATTTTAAATATCATCTTAGGCCCGTTAAAAACGCAGCTACGGCCCTGCATTAAACTGCGGAGCGGTGTTCACACGCAGCTGCAGAGAGACCGAGCTGTCCCAGCACCTGAGGGTGGATCAACTTCTCCTTGGAGCATTTCCCCTTCCACTAGTTTTGTTTTTACTAAGGACGAGAGCTTGAAACAAGATATTAATAAAGCGCTGCCGTTTGAATCGATAGTGTTTAACAGACGGGCGCTGTTTGGGGAGTTACGTTACAACATAGCCTACTATACAGACAGCGCTAGCTGGGAGATCGATCACTTTTATTTGCTAAACTATGCCGTACTATTAAATCCACGTAAATTACTCTCAGACATCACAGCAATGAGGCCAGATAAATTAAACCAGGATACATCCTTCACCGGCAAACTGGTTCTAAACACAGCTGCCTGTGTGCGTTTGATAAATACTTTCTGATTTTATATTTATTATATGCTACTTATTAGCTACATGACCCTAACGTGTAAAGTTATACAAGCATTTGTACCAGTGCTTTTCACAAGTCGACTCTTGCAGGCCAGAGTAGCTGGAGTGACTCAACAACAACAAATACATATCTGAGAAGAGATCAGGATGAGTAGAAAGAGGAAAATAGATGAAGAGACCAGGAGGGTCAGAGCAGGAGGAAGCCAGGAGGAGATGAAGACATTAGTGAAGAAGTATATGAGGAATAAACATGAAGTGTCAGAAAGAGGGACAGAGGCAGATGAGACTCCAGCTGGACCACATGGTATGTTTTTATTCTCTTTGCATACATATTCCATCACAGCAGCACAATCTAGTGGCTCTTAGTATTGACAAATATGTATTGAAATGTGTTGCTGCACAGGTCACCTTTAGCTCTCTAAGAGATGGGTGATGTCATTTGTGTACTTAATTATAACTAAGTACTTTTACTGTACTCACAGTAAGCAGAATTCATGAGTATGTTCTGCTGTTTTATACTATATTTGAGTTTGTTTGTTTGTTTGTCTGAACATCTTGTTTCTCTTAAGCATTAAGAACACTTAGGGCATGATTTAACAATAAAAAGGTTATATACAGTATAAAATACCACATACTGTACAGTGTTTCCCACAGAATTTGATTCTATTTGTGGGGGCACCCCCCGGCGGGCACCCCCCCTCCCGCATTGTAAATGAGTGAGCCACACCGGAGTTGAGGATCTGTGGGGTTTATTCTCCCAAAAATATAATTGCCTTATTCCAAAGCAATTTACATTAGATTACATACATTTACATTTAATTACATTCTCCCTGGAGTAACTGAGGGCTAAGTGCCGAGTTCAAATCCCGCCTGGAACACCACCACTAGGATGTCTAACAAACAAACAAAATAAAATAAAATTTGGCTCGGCTACACAACGCTTCAGATGTTCAGACAATGTGCAAACTTTGCACCCTACTTGTTGCAAACTTTGCACCCTTTGTCTTGACATCCGATTTTACGGGGCTTCCTGAACAAATATTCTAATGCCCTATCTTAAGGGAAGGCCTCAGGACAGGGTCCATTTATGGAGATCTTCAAGCAGGCAGCCAGGTGTTCTCCTTGGAGCTGGTTTCGGAGGTCTGTTTTCACCTGAGGATGAAGCAAAATGGAATACCACAAACTGAACTAATAAAGGAAATGCATAATAATTTGTTGTGCTTTTCAAAGTGATGCTTTTTCTGTTCACCGCCGAGAAATCGCATTCACAGTTGACACTAGAAACGGGGATAACTAGTCCTATGCCCGCAAGGAGGCTCAGGCAGGGGTAGAGCTCAGCCCATTCATCAAATTGACCATGCTGTGTGTGGTATAGCCATGGCTTAGGCCCCGGCCACACGAGGACCATAACGGTAAAACGCATATGCAAACACAATCGCAAAAAAGGCTTCCGTCCACACGCAATAGACACCGGAAAGTTTCTGTCCACACGAGACAGCTCCGTTTAGCTCCAACCGCTGGAGAAGCTGCAGTACATATGCAGGAGCCTGTACGTGACTGGCTGTAACTTCCTCCACAAAAGCAGCGAAGAAGCATGGTTGTCATGGTTGCCCTTCTGCTTATTCTCCGCGGTGGGGGCGGAGGGAACCGGGCAGAGTTTTTCGCCAGTCAACGTGTATTAAAGTTTAAATCTTCCGGACAAAATTATAAAGGTGCCGGTCAAAGGTCTTCTTTGTTATTTATTGAGCTTTAAAACAAATGAATAACTAATCTATATTATATAATATAATAATAATAAAATACTCTTTTTCCTCCCTCTCTTCTGACAGCATCAGTGTCTGTCTCATGCAGCAGCTGATCCAGTAATGAGTGACTCAGCCGACAGTAAAAATAAACATATTTATAACTAGTTTAGGTAGTTTGAGAGGTAATTAAAATAGCTAAGGGCGATGATCTGACTTGAAGTGTGTGTTTTGCTCCGTTCACCGCCGCATCACAGCGGGAGGAGCTGCAGGTGAGCAGAGCTGCGTGTCCTGTCAGATTAGACTTCACTCGCGTTTATGTCCATATCGAGAGAAAGATAAATAATCTGAATTCAGTGTGCAGTTTACTTTGACGCGGGGGTGAGCAGCAGAGGCGGGGCTATTGCCTCATCATTATCAGAAAATGATCGTATAGGGCAGGGGTGCCCAACCAGTCGATCGCGAGATGTGTCTAAAAATAGAACAACAACATTCTGTTTTATCGTTAATGTCCTATAACATAATCTTCCCGTGCCAGAATAATGCACTTGAACGCATCAAAGCTTTGTGATTGGCCGGCATGACCCCATGTGTCGGGGCGTGGCTGGTGGGCAGTGGGCACTATTTCGCTGACGTTGTCCGTGTCAACAGGAGTGACAGTCCGCACACACACAAGACTGCAATTATGGCAGAAGCAAAACAGCCCAAAATATATAATTTTCACTCCGAGTGGGAGGATGATTATTTGTGTATCTATTCCAATTCAAAGTCCATCTGTCTCATCTGCAATGCGAGCGTGGCTTTATCGAAGAAGGGTAATTTAGGAGCGGCATTTCAAAACAGTGCACAAACGCTACGAGACGGAATTCCCTCCTGATTCTGCCCTACGCTCCAAAAGGGGAGGGGCCTGAAAGGACAGCTAAATGCACAGCAGTCCATTTTCACCAGGCCCAACAACAAGAGCAAGGCTGCTAGCATAGCATCTTATAGTGTCAGGCACGTTCTTGCGAAACACATGAAGTCTTTCAAAGACGGCGAAGTTGTGAAAGAAGCTTTCCTGGAGGCTGCCGACACGCTTTTGGGGGACAGTAAAAATAACAGAAGCATTTCAACAGGTTTTTGATATAATAAAAACTCAAGTTAGATACCGTTATTAATCAGCTGTAAGTTTTTGTTTGTTTGAACTTATTCATTATAATTATTGTACAAAATGGTATAAGAATGCAAACATTAAGATCTGTTCTGTTTAAATTGATTATAGTCTATTATCAATTCAGGTTAAGAAACTAGTGTTGCTTGCATCCTATTTTTTAAAGGCATTTATTTTTATAATCTACTAAAATGCAACAAAAAAAGGGTTTGATTCTATTCATTTTGTCTTTTTTATTGCACGTTGGCAGCAGATTCCTGAGTAGCTTCAGATCTGAGTTGTCTTATTAGTAAGCCTAATTTATACTTTTGTAGCAACACTATTTTTATATAAGGACAAAGAAAGGGTTCAGAGTCTTTTCTTTTTTCCCTGTGTCATATGTGGCAGCACTGTTCAATGCTTCTTGAAAACATTACCCACTGTAGTATGTGATGTGTGAATAAACTCCAACTCTGTATCAACAACACTGTTGTGTAGCTTCAGTTAAATACTTGTATGTGTGTAGATTAGAAAGAGGTAAGATAAAGGATCTGCAGTATTTTATGAAGTATTCATCGTACAAAGGTCAGTTTTATAAAAGTAGAAGTGTGTATTCACCTGTCAGTAACTACGCCTCTCTATTTGGACTGGTAGATCTCGGAAGACTGGCAACTTTAAAAGTAGCTCTCGATTTAAAAAAAGGTTGGGCACCCCTGGTATAGGGCGTACACACGGAGCCGTTTTACCCCCCAGAGCGTTGCGTATGCCGTTCTATCCACCTTGGGACCCGTTATCGTTACCGTAGTCGTTTAGTGCCATATTCTGTCGTCCTAGTGTGGCCGAATGGTCTATATGACACAAAACGGTAACGGAAACAACCGTTATCGTCCTCGTGTGGAGGCATATTCAACCACTCTGGATCAAATCCAGTGCGTCTATGCTTGCTGCTTGCTTCACAATTACAGAAATGAGGCACAGAAGAATAGAAATGATGCCTAAGAAATCTGGTTTTCTGACCACCTGACCTGCTTCTATCTCTCTGTGTTTTCTGTCAATCTCACCTGCTGCTTTTGAGCTAGCTGGCTCTGCCACGGCTCCCTGACCCTCTCTTGCTGCTACACTAGCACTGGTTGAAGCCTGGAAATATTTCAAACAAATTAATTGGATAGCTAATCACACTGGTCGGACTGTTCAGCTTTCCCGCGTGTGTCCCACGTGTGTCCCACCAACGTGTGTTTCTATAGGTACTCTTGCTAATACCTCTGTTCCAGGCTGTGTTTGCTCCTCTTCAGGATGAGCCCATTTCTGCCTTTGAAAATATGTTTCTATATTCATCTGGTTTGAGGGAGTAAACATCATTCAGCGTCAGAGTTAAATAATTAAATGCAGTCGGTAGTTGACTAACGTTAGGAGCGCTATAATGTTTCACAGCGTGCTAACCTCGACAACCCAGCTAGCAACTAGCTAGCTAGGCTCCTTTCATGCTTGTTAGCTAATAACTTATTTGAAGAGCTGGGTCTCCGCGATTTACAGCGTGATACGAACAGAGAGACTAACTTATCAGAGTTAACTTGAATACATCCATTTTGGACAAATGTATGCATATACCAACCATTCGTGAAGTGATTCTCCGGCATCTGGTTTCAAACTTCAGAAATGTCTTGCAGAGAGGAGGGGGCGGGGCTCAGGGGCCGTTGAGAGCAAAGAGCATGCAAAGAGGGGCTGAGCGGGTAACTGCGCTCTACAATGAAATATATATTGTATTCAAAAATTATTTCTTTTTTTATGAAAAATAACTTATTTTTTTGGGAACAAATTATTTTTACATTTTATTTTACGAGATCTATTTGTGGCGGACGATATTTAATTGTGGCGGCCCGCCACAAATAAATCAATATATGGGAAACACTGCTGTACGCCCTCCCATGTCACCCTGGCATGACCTCTTGGCCCCCCTTTGCCACCCCATGTAAAATGTTGTAGAACCGCCACTGCCAAGCCATCTAATTGTTTTGTACCTTGAATGTTTGTGTTGTTTTAGTTTTGCATCTCTTTGTTATAATTATTATAATTATTGTTTCCGACATGTTCAATAAATTGACTAATACAAATAATAAAATAATTGAGTTTTGACTAAAGTGATGTTAGCACTTGTATGCAAACAAGCTAACATTTCTAAAGGCCCATTTTTTCATCTAAAATGTTCTATTTCTGATGAAACCACTTGTCCTTCCTCAGGTTGATGAAGAGCTGGAGGCGTTACTGGAAAATGGAGAAGGCCTGTATGATGAGAAACAGGTGGTGTCTCTCTGCAGACTAATGGTCCGAGTGGAAACCATGGAGCAGAAACTCCTGTGTCTCAAACTCATACAAGTATGATGAGTATTGATGCTTTTTTTTAATATCATTAGTACTTCTTTATTTTCATTTACCGTACCTAATATTACATGTTTGTGTTGCACAGGATACTCAAAGCCCATCATGCCTGAAGCAGTTCCTGGACCATCATGGATTGTCTTTGCTATGGATCTTCATGGTGGAGATTTCTGAAGCTAAAGGCAACAGTGCCAATAACGTCAAACTGCAGTTAGAGGTGACATATTTCATAGATTTTGCACTTAAACATTAAGCAAATTTTGTAATTCTTCAGAGCATGTACACTCATATATATGCAGCTTTTCCACATTTAATCTGACTATCTATGATTCTGTTTACAGATTTTGAAGACCTTGGCTGTGCTCCCTATCTCCACTAAGAACATGTTGGAGGAGAGCAGGATCCTTACCTTTATCCAGCGATGGGCACAGACAAAATCACTCCATCACCCTGCTGAGATGGATGACTACTCTAGTGAGAACACCTCCCGTGCTCAAACCCCCCTCAACACTCCTGATGGTTCCTCCATCAAGGTGGGACCAGAATTGGACGGTGAATCGGCAAAACCCGCTGTGTACCGCCGCCTTAAAATCATCAGTGAAAACAGTCTGGACAGTGCACTCTCTGACGCCAGCAAAGCATCTGATTGCAAGGAGGAAGAGGAGGAGGAGGATGATGACGAGGAAGAAGAATCCTTACATGCAAGACTTCCTGACGACAAACAGTTGGAGGCAGAGCAGGTGTGTGAGGCTGCAGATCCACTAAAAGAAACGACGGAAGAGCCGATGAAAGAGGAGGTCCAGGTCAAAGAGGAGGTCCAGGTCACAGAGGAGGTCCAGGTCACAGAGGAGGTCCAGGTCACAGAGGAGGTCCAGGTCACAGAGGAGGTCCAGGTCACAGAGGAGGTCCAGGTCACAGAGGAGGTCCAGGTCACAGAGGAGGTCCAGGGCCAGGAGGAGAAAGAGGAGGAGACGGGCATGAGTGCCAGCGGTCAACAACCTCAAACTGAAGAGGTACAAGAAAAAATGGAGTTGACTTTGGAGAAAGATATTGAGATTAAGACGAAAGAGGACACAAGTGAGGTTCCTACGGATGAACTTGAAGAGCCGAAAGAGCCTAGTAAAGAACAGCAGAGTGGGGAGGAGAACACACATCAGGCTGTGACGGAAAAGGCTGAACCTGAAGGAGACCAGCCCAGCGTAGAAGTTCTGGAGCCAGAAATTCAGCCCATGCAAACAGATGTTGCTGATCTTCTACCTGAGCAGCCTTCCGAGAATATGGAGGCCCAGGCAGAGACACAGGAAGCTGAGAAACCACTTCCTGTCATCGAGACACAACCTAGAGAATCTACCACTGATGCTTCCTGTAACTCTGAGACCCCGGAGGCCAGTCTGCCCTCTGAAGTCATAGCAACCCCCGTGGAGCCATCAGCAATAGGAACTCCTTCTCAAGATGAAGAGGAAGGTGTCTCAGATGTGGAGAGCGAGAGGAGTCAGGAGCCCCAACTCAGTTCTTTGGATATTTGTGGCATGGCTGCCAGGCTTCTGGACAGCTGGAAAGATCTGAAGGTGGGTGCAAACAGATTTAATTTAAAAGTCATACATTGTGAAACACAGTTACAAATATAATTTTGTAATCTGTTTGGATACTACAGTATTCTGAAGTTTAAAGTCAAAATGGTGTTTCTCTTTCAGGAGGTGTACAGAATACCAAAAAAGATTCAGGTGGAAAAGGAGGCAAATGGTAAGTTTAGAACAATGCGTTTGATTGGCTATGAATTTTTCTCTGTGTCATTTTTGCTAACTTGAGCTTTCTCACAGATCGTAGCCGGGATAGAGACACAACTTTGACGCCACGCACCACGTCTGGTAGCCGAGAACGTGAGAGGGAGCGAGAAAAGGAGAGGGAACGCGACAGGGAGAGAGACCGAGATTTTGAAAGAGACAGGGATCGAGAGAGAGACAGAGATCGGGACAGAGATCGGGACAGAGAGAGGGACAGAGAGAGGGACAGAGAGAGGGAGAGGGATCGGGACAGAGAAAGAGATCGGGATCGAGGCTCTGACAAAACTCCTCAGCGCAGCACAGAGAGACGGAGGAGACGCTCCGCTTCACCACCGTCCTCCTACGAAAGGAGCAGCCGACGCACTGAGGAACGGTAAGATTTATTGTGATAGGGTAACATTGTGCAGTGTGTCTTCCAAGCAGATTGTAATTGGAACAGCTGTGTACCATGGTGGCGTTTTGACAAACTCTGGTCTTGTTCTCTGAATTGTTAAGGTTTGACACGCCTAACAGCAGCAAGGCTCGGGGAGTTGCAGGCAAGGAGCGCACCAAGCTGTCTACAGATGAACGCAGAAAGCTGTTTGAGCAGGAAGTTGCTCAGCGGGAAGCCCAGAAACAACAGCAGCTTCAACAGCAGCAGCAGCAGCAGCAACAACAACAACAACAACAACAACAACAACAACAACAACAACAACAACAACAACAGCAGCAGCAGCAACAACTGCAGCAACAACAACAACAGCAGCAACAGCAGCAACAACAACAACAACAACAGCAGCAACAACAACAACAACAACAGCAGCAGCAGCTTCAAACAATGGGTTATGACCCTTCTCTGGCCTATATCTCCGACCCTGGCTTCATCACCTACCCTCCTGGATATCCACTCCAGGCCTATGTTGATCCCACAAACCCCAATGTAGGCAAAATATTGCTACCCACCCCCCCGGTTGATCCCGCCCTGAACTATGAAGAGACGCCTCTGGGATTGTCCTCTCCATCCTCCACTTCCCAGGCCGCTCCGGTCTCTAATCTTCCTCAGCACATCACCACTGACCTCGCCCCTGGCAACCCTCCACAGTATGCCCAGCCAACTGTAGCAGCTCAGGACCCAGATGTGGCGGTCCTCTCAGTGCCCGCGCCTCCTCCCATACAGGGCCAGCAGAGCTACACTACTCTGTGGGACCCCACTACTCAGCAGGCAGTGACAGTGCAGACCCAGCCGGCGCAGCAGTACACCACAGCCCCACCACCACCTCAGACACAGACAGCCATCTATTACCAGGGGCAGCCGTGCCAAACCATCTACAGCATCCCCACCGCCTACCCACAGGCCAGCACCCCCGTCATACAGGTAGGGGGCTCTCTGCAGTCATCATCATCAAGGACTAATATAATAATAATAATTCCTTACATTTATTATAGCGCTTTTCCAGATGCTCAAAGCGCTTTACAAATACACATTACACATATCATACATGCAATGGTCATGTACTGTGGACAATACACACAGGAGCAAGTTCAGGTGAAGTGTCTTGCCCAAGGACACAACGGCTTTACAATATCATTTGGCACATCAGAAATGCTGTATTTTAACTTGGCTGTATCCAAAGAAATTCAAATAATTCGTAAATAATGTGCTTATTTCTACTTTACATACAAAATAATGGCAAAATATCAAACCAATGAAATAATTGTTTCAATTGCGTTAGAATCCACTGTGTCCAACTAATGTCGTTTTGCAAGTATATTGTTCTTTATATTAAAATATGTATTTCTAAATTGTATTTCTGTTCTATAATTCCAATTTTCACTATTTGTACATTGATGTTCTAGTAGTCGTAATTTCACTTACCCATCTAGTGTTTTTTAAGCAAAAAATAATAATATACGTTGGGCAAAAAAAGTAATAAAAGCTCAACAGTCGGAGATATCCTTTGCTTGGGGATTGTTTCAAATCCATCACGTGTGATAAACTATTATAGAACACAGCAGCACATGCTCAACATGCCCAAGACGTCAGAATGCTCGTAGTGACTGTCTAACTTATTGACATGTTTGTGTTTCTGAAGGCGTACACTGAACCCGCAGCCAGCTACCTGCACGGTCAGCCTGTGTATCCCGGCCATCAGCAGGGAGTGGTGGTGCAGCAGGGGGGCACCGTCACCACCATTGTCACATCCCAAACTGTCCAACAGGTAACTCATACTCACTCTGTCTTACATGCTGATTATACTTGAAACAGGGCATAGTGTAACACATTGACTGATCATTCACATCTGTAAAGCCAATGAATATTAGTTAAAGGTCCCCTATTATACTGTTTTTCATACAAAAAGTGAGCGAATCTTTTTCCCTGAAACTTTCAGAATCTCTTAACGCAGAGGGGACACAGGAAACATCTATATTGTTTGCCAGCATAAGCCACATGATGGAGATACTGATTTGAACAAAGTGACAGTTTATTAGGCATTTTAGGCCTTTTGAGGAGCTTGTTTCTCAGTGTGTCCACAAGGGGGAAGTATATATCTAAGATGTGTGCATCTCTTGAGAGCTTCAGCATGTGGTTCATGTCACAAATAATTGAAAAGTGCTTTTTTACGAGTGAGTAAAGATGGAACAAATCAAGGAAATAGCTCAATGTGCTTAATTTCTAAATAAAAATCTAACTGCAGTCATATGTAACTTTAAACAACTGTTGTCATCAAAGATTAATGAATTCTTTCTCCTAGCATCATTTCAAAAGAGGTTCTTCAAAGGGAAGCTATGAAGATTTGTTGCTAATACATATTTTCCATTTCCTTTTGTTCAGGAAATGATTGTACCCAACAACGTGATAGACCTGCCTCCTCCCTCTCCTCCCAAACCCAAAACAATAGTCCTACCTCCGCTCTGGAAAGTGGCCCGGGACCCTGAAGGCAAGATCTACTACTACCACATCGGCACAAGGTTGGTACTGCTGTGTTTCTGTTGAAGTGTGTGTGTTTGTGCCTCTGGAACACCCCTGCATTGTGTTTCAATCTGACATTAATTCCCTCTGTGCACCAGGCAAACACAGTGGGACCCTCCAACATGCGATGGATTTAGCGACAATGCAAGTGTGGACCATGAATCTGAGATGGACCTGGGGACACCCACCTACGATGAGAATCCTTCCAAGGTATGCTGGAGTGTTTTTATATAGAGCTACATGAAGCACAGAGAAAATAACTTGTTTTTGTCACATAGGGAAACACAGAATCTCTCTGTTCACATTTTTATCTGGTTCGCAGAAAGTGTGCTTGAACATGATTATAGTGTTTGTTCCTTGAGGTAAATGAAGATGCAGCACTAGTGATTGCTTTCAGCTGTGTCTCAAGGCGGAAAACAGAACAACCCTCAGCACGACATTACGTTCAGCGAGCGTTGTGTCCTCCCGATGGCCCCTCCTCGCAAAATGGCTTCAACAGAATCTGCATGGTGACACAGATTTGGAGAGAGATTTGACTCACTCCACCCCCTGCTCAGCTGTCCCTTCGCCTCAAGGCCATTAGGGGAGGGGTTGCAGCTCATCTTGTCTTCCTCTGCCTCGTTTGTTTTTCCTCCTCATTTCTCTCCTGACTTTGAGGATAATAGAGACCATCTGTAAGACCTAGCCTTCATTTAGTTGCGGTTTCTTGTGTTATAGATTAACTACAAAAGTGTCCCATTTTTCTCTCTTCATAAAAAAGATATTACAGTTGAAAAAAGCATTGAAAACTAAGATGGAAAGACTCATGTTTTTCATTTCCCACCAAGAACAGTTAGAAGGTCACGGACGATTTCCCTGCATGTGTCCACGTCCAGCACTTGAAGCTATGACACATGTCTCTGCACTTGTAAAGCGTCCAATTTCACTGTTTCTGGATTCATGGCCCTGGCATGACGGTTGTGTGAATCCTTGGTGCTGGCTTTGATCCTCACCACTGAGTTGTCGGTGTAGGCAGTCAGCTGTTGCCTGTCTGTCTTTGTTGTTGAAGGCTGGCCACAGACACGGCGTCCTGGCAGGATATCCCTGCTTTGTGTCGAGCAGGTGCTGTTTGATGTGCCACTGACCTTGATGGCCACAATTTAGTAGCCAGTTGCCATGTTTGATTGATATCATGCACAGGTGGGCACACACTTGTGATTTTAATCGTAGGAAATGATTCTCCTGGCTTTAGTCAGTATGCCATGCTATTACTGTCTGCCATTATAGCTAAGCAAACGTTTGACAATGTGATAAAAGAAGTAGAATTTGGTGGGAATTAGTTTATGACACGTTAAACATGCAAACCCAAGGGTTTAATGTGGAACAGATGTGTTGCACACGAAGTGTTTTAATCGTTTTATCCTTCTTTTCTGTCTTTACAGTTCTCTACAAAGACAGCTGAAGCAGACACTTCCAGTGAGTTGGCTAAAAAGAGTAAAGAGACATTTCGCAAAGAGGTGAGCCAGAGTATCTGTAAACAATGTTTGCAGTAATGTTATTTAACTCCAGATGTTTCCATGATTCAAACCTCTTCTAGCCAGCCATGCAAGGTTTTAGTCTTGTTTAAATATTCATCTCTTTTTTAACAAGTCTTTCTGTGTGTCTACATTACTCAGATGTCCCAGTTCATAGTCCAGTGTCTAAATCCTTATCGGAAGCCAGACTGCAAACTCGGACGCATCATCAACACAGAAGATTTCAAACACCTGGCTAGAAAGGTAAGAATAAACAAGAATCAGCTTTCAAAACTCAGAAGAATCTGTAAACCTTTCCTTGGCCCCTGTGTGGTCAGACCACAATGACAGCATTGGTCAGCCTTTCTCTTAAAAGGCAATGTTTTCAAAGTTTTCCCCAAACCAAAACTAAATAGTTGAGCTCCCACGACTCCTCTTGAAGAGACCAAAGACACATTGAACATGTAAACCATTAGCCCCCTCGCTTTTGTTTTACTTGTTGCCTTTTTAAAAGCTCTTTCCACCAAACATTTCTTCAAAGGACAGCATTGTTTTTCTCATCCATGGTTTTCGTTGTCTCCCTGGATTGTGAATGTAGGGAGTGGTTTGCACTCAGACATACCACGACTCTGAGGGCATTGGTACAATAAACAAAAAGACAAGTTGGGCTTCACTTGTGTAGAGATTGCATTTGATTGTCTCAAATTATAAAGGGCAATGTCACTAAATAAGAATATCCAGCCCACCCCTCTACCACAACTTGCATTCATGATGATTAAATAATGAACTGTACCCTGTTGACAACTCTTTCCTCCTCTCTGCCCATTCTTCTAGCTTACTCACGGAGTTATGAACAAGGAGTTGAAAGCTTGCAATAATCCTGAGGACCTTGAGTGTAACGAGAATGTGAAGCACAAGACCAAGGAGTACATCAAGAAGTACATGCAGAGATTTGGCACTGTGTACAGGCCCAAGGAGGACACAGAGGAGGACTAGCCTCAGCGCCCACTGTTACCCTTTTCCTGCGCGAACACAGGGGAAGCACAGATTTGCCTTTCCATTTACTCCTTCATGTACGTACTGGCCAGCCTGAGCCCTGAAGTAGTTTCTTATGCGTATTTATAACTAAGAATTGCACTGCTGCCCAAGAAGCTCTCCAGGCCCCGTGGATCATGGAGGAGCCCCGCTCTACAGACTGACGGAGACTTGAGTGTCGCTGAACGACCCGAAGACTCCAGGTGCAGTGTTCTCCCAGGACAATACTGCGGGGTGCTACAGAGACTAACGTTTTCACTGACTGTTTGATTTTAAGCATTTATTTTTTTCCATATGTGGCTCTTAAATGTTCCCAAGATGATCACCTCAATTCCACTTTCTAAACTCTTCTAGCCCTGAATGATGAATTCTCAGCGGAATCAGCTTTGGTGTCATACGGTATTTTCTGTTACTTTCCACTGTTAAAAATGGATCAATGGCAGTTCAGTGCTTTTCCCCTCCCACTTCCTTGCTCCTGTGCATGCTTCATCCCCCTGCCACTGACTAACTGACTAACTGGTGCTGCTTTTAACTGGGCTGTGGAGGGCCAAGCTTCCACTCCTCAAGCCCCGCCTTCTTAACCACAAGACTTTGGAGCCTGTGTTGTTTTATGAATGCATGATGTAGGCTGAGGTCAGAGGTATCCTTATGAAAATTCCTTTAGTTTCAAGAAACATACCCTTACTGGGTTGAGCTTTTACTCATAATACACTTCAGCAAATAGCCAGCAGGTTGGCAAGGTGATCAATTAGTCTTTTATGAATTTATGTATAATAACGGGAGCAGGGTTTGAATGCGGTTTGATGTGCAGTTTAGCCATTTCACGTCCACTCCTCTTCGTAAAGAGGTTTTGCTCTGTTTCCATTTCTTACAGGAATAATTCTGAAAGTGCAGTTTTAACAGTTTCTTATCATCTTGTGTGTTCTGTTTCTTTTTTTATCACCGTTAGTCTTTGTTAACGACACCTAGGCCGGTTCTGCTTCACAAACTGTCACTCATTAATTTCTACGGTTGTCGAGGGGGTTTCATCAGCATTAGGTCACCGATTGTTCGCAGCCTAACTCATTGCATTAAACGAAGTACCAACATATGTACATTGCTTTATATGTGAATATATTGAATAATAGTTTTGGGAATGATTAAATAAGCAGACACTTTGTAAAATGACTATCATTTCGTGATTGAAAGTGTAAATAATATGTAAACCTACCAAAGCTGTGCGCAGGAGAGTAGGGTCAGCCCAGCCCTCCTCAGCAGCTCAGCCTCCTGATGCAGCGCCGCACCGCTCTGTCAAACTAAGGACCCTGCTGACGCGTTTGATTTCAGGGGTGGGGGAGGTTTCACCTTTTTCCTTTTTAGTTTTTATTATTTTTCTATGTACAAAGTAAGTTCCACCCTACTCTGCTGTAAGTATTGTGTAAGCACATTGTCATACCGAGTGTACAAACATTTTAAGAGATAATAAACTTTTTGTAAAATGATATCCCTGCTGGACAGTTCACTTTAGTATCTGCGAATGTGAGTGACCTCTGTTGCATGTTCAACCGCTCCGTGCACACCAATCCCATTTGAGACTGGTTCCCTCATGAATGCCACTACAGCGCGTACACACAGCTGAGCCAGATGTTTGGACCCAGTGAAGGGATCTCGAGTAATCGACTGCCTTCATTAGAGACGTTCAGTGTGCTCTGAATATGGCAACCCTTGATGAGTGGAGAGAGGCGCTGCTGTGCTTCCCGTCTCTCTTCTGGTCCCAACCCCCCTCCCAGTGTATGCACATTCCGCAGCCCCATGCCTGTGTGCTTCAGACCGCAGTTAAGCAGTCCCGTCTGGAGAGTGTGACGGCATGTAACACTGCCCCAGGCCATGCAAGATGCCTGCTCCCACTTAGAGCTGAATGCAGAGAGATCATTAACAGATTTTCAGGATAAGCAGATTGTGCCTCAGTGAGAGGAAACTTTTCTCCAGAATATTTTTGGATGAAGATATTCTTTTCATTTCACCCTTAAATCATTAAAAAACTGATTTCCCTCAGGGTTATGGATAGGAAATGTTATTTTACACTAAATCCCTTGATAAGGGTCAGACTAGTGTCAATATGTCCAAACCTTCATCGCTGTGAAATTCGTTATGTGGGTTTTTCTGTTACTGCAAGTGATAGACATGTTTATAGCACTTTGGTTGAGGTCTAGAAATTATCATATTTCCATGAACGTAAAACTGTTTATTTGGAATGGCTATAAACAAAAGGGCTCATATCCAAATTACATGATCCATTTTGTGCTAAACTGCAAATTATTTAGAGCCCTATCTAGTTGCGTTTTTATGAATTTGTTTTGGCGGCTTTACTGCAACCATTTAGTCATCCATGTGCAGCTGTCTTTCCAATATATTTGGCTACCTTTATTTATTATAAACATTTATTCATAACTTTAAAATATCATGTACTTAAAGCATTCTTACCCTCTATAATTTTGAGCTAACTTTTCTTTACTTTGATATTATTATATTATATTTCTAACTGTTTAGCCGTTATTTAATAGTAATTGTTTTAACTTTTTATCCATCATTTATAGCTATTTAAACCATTGTGACTTATCCATCACATGTTGGTGTTTTTTAAGAGTTCAGACACTCTTTTAAACGTAGTGTTCAGGAATTAAAGATGACTCAATGTCTCACAATCTCACCACAAACGGAAGTAGGTTTCGAGGGAGAATCACAGGGCTATAGGATACAAACTACTGTGCACTATGATCCTTCTGTTAAAACAAAAGAGCCCGAACTTATCAAAGTTATTTATTAAATGAATAAAACTCTTACAAAAACACATTGAGGCATACAATTAGGAAATATATACACAAAACCAAACATGGCTGGCATTAGAACAATTTCAAACCATTTGATTACACCATCACATAGTGTTACTTGTACATACCTATGGTTCTCAATAGTTTTATATTGGAAATGGTGATGGAATAAATACAAAAGCAAGATGGAAAATTGGACAAACAATGATGACAACAGTGTCTTTGGATACTTTTCTCTGTTTCTATTATACGAAATCAAGATGATGTAAATGGAGCTGTGTTTGATGAATATCAGGAGAGTATATTCCTCTCCATTCGCTGTGTTCAGTCTTCACAGTTCATAAATGATTTCACTTTAAGCCATGACATACCAAAACGAATCAGTATTTAAGATATTTACAAGCATTATGTGATTATTAGGAAGAGCTAACACAGAATGCTTCATTTTCGTGTCTTCTGATGATATTTGAAACATCACTGGTGCTTATTAATATCCCCAATGTATATACAGTAAATACCAAGGCAACGTGGTGACTGCAGCAGAAAATGAAGAATAAAAGAACAAGGCGACAAACTTAAAAAACACTTAGTGCGTAGTTACTATCTACACATTAGACAGTCTTCTTAGCAACTGCAGGCGTCATCGGGAAGATTGGTCCGTTGCGTTGGTCAAGTAAACCCCTTATTGCTTCTTGGAGTTTTCTATGATCCTTATTAGGGAAAGTCACATCATGTCGGAGAGCAGTGTCGTTGAAAGGTCTCCTGGAAAAAAATCATCTGCAATACCAAAGAAGTTTCTGAAGTTGGATTCATGAAACAAGGTTGACTCGAGACTACAAACAATATGATCTAAGCTGTATTTGTTTACAGAACAACATGGAAGGCTGATCTTTTTTTATATGGGGAAGAGGATAAGTCTGATTACTGCCCAAATAATGTGTAAACAGCGGTTTTTAGAATAATCACACTTCTGCAACATGTGTAAACACATTCTTCTGTTTCCTGCCTCTAACCGAATACCAGGATTTGTGTTCATGTAAACAACATTACAAATATACTTATTGTTGTGTCAGTCATTATAGTTCTAATACAAAAGTAAAAAAAATGTTGCAGTGTGCATTGAGCAAGGCATTTAGGCGTGACCAGAATTGAGCATCTTTTTCACTCAGTAGCTGCAATGAGAGGTTGTAACATACTATATGGTCAGAGTTTTCATTTTCAATAGAAAAGTTGGTATTTGTTCTGCAGCGATGATAGAACTTTGCAGAAGATTATGACTTGAAGTTGGATTCATACAAAATCAATCGGTCACATAAACTGGGGCCGAGAAAAGGGATACAAGAATGTTTTTTGTTCTCTTATAAGTGTCCAATAAAGCAAATAGGACCATGAGTGACAGAGGTGTTGATATCAGAGTGCCTTGCTTGTCATTTCAATGAAAGTTCTTCACTTGAGTCTTTTAGTGTTATGTGTGTTCGAGGGGCCGTCACACCACAGAAACACCTTGCATGGGGGAGTTAAGAGCTGTGACCACATCAGACCTCTCAATGCGGGCCAGAGCAGAGAACAGCAGTCCCAGAGAGGAGCCTTCTTTCTGGGCCCAGTTAGAGAGGAGCGTGTGGGCGGGGGCCTCTCCACGCCCAAACAGGTCCAGCTGTTCAGGCTCATAACCCAGCGCTGTGCCCAGCTGTCTCCACCCCTGCCCCTCTCTCTCCTGTAGGAGGCACTCCACCTCTTCCTGTCTGTGGGGGGGCAGGTTAATGTACAGACGGTTGTCCTGCTTGCTGTCCCTCTTGGTACCTGGGAAAACACAAACAAAATGAGCCCGCCGTGTACATGTAGGTCTAATGTTACTTTTTCTAAGAAATGCTAAATTAAACATTTCATAGGCATGAAATTAGAAAGCTTTCGTGTCATTATTTTTGTTAGGAACATTGAGAACTTAAAGGTGCCCTGTCGAGTTTAATACGTTTAATTAAGGAACTTTTGTTCACGTTCAACATTTATTTTTGAATGAATATGAAAGCTTAGCGCAAGTTCAATTAGGAAGACCAATACCCTCTGGTGTTACACGTCATTTCAATACCCTCTCCTCTCCCAATAAGTGATCCTAATACAGGGCCAAGCTAAAACCTTCTCCCTTCAGAACCGGACCGAACTACTTATCACCACCACCAGTGTCTAGACCCCGGGGGGTTCATCGGAGCGGTTTTCCCCTCCCGAATGATCATCCTGCAAACCGGGGCCTAATCGCCAAACATCAGTTCATTCATTTGTTGTAATCTGTCAATCACCATTCTCTTATATCATGTGTCCCGGTAATACACATGTATTTCATACATCATGTCTCTCCTGATTGAAATATATTTGGATGAAATATTTTAAAAAGTCCCTCATCACTTGAAGATTTAACAACAAGGACTGTGTCTATACCACACCTTTGCTGGGCTGGTTGTCCTGTATGCTGTGAGAGTCCAGAAAAACACCGCTGTCACTTTGGAGCTTTTCTCCCTCTGGAGATGTTCCCAACTCAGCCGCACGGGCCTTAGAGAGAGCCCTCTTCTGTTTACAGGATCTCCAACTGAGAAGAGCAGAAGAAAACAACGTCAGTTAAACTTCCCACGGTTACAAATGTGTATCTTACGGCCTTCAATCCTTATTAAATCGATCCAATGACCAGTAAACTCACCATTTATAAGCAACGTAAACAATCAGACCCAGCACCACGGCAGCCAGAACAGACACGTAGGCCAGGATGTTGTTGCTTCTTCCCTCGTCCTTCGGGGGAAGATTTGGCATTCCAGTGGCAGAACTTGTCTCCTCCTCCTCACGAGGGGCATCAGACCCATCCAGAGCAGGACGAGACAGAATGTGCAGCTTCTTATCTGTTGGGATTGAGAAAAGGAGCAACGTGTCAGCAGCAGTAACTTCGAATCCGCACATCAGAAACACATTTGGGCTGCATAAATTAGGCCCTGAAATAATTCCACAGAAGCCTGTACGCCTGATGTAATGATAGCCACAGACGTTTGATCCCCTGGGGTTTTGAAACCTTTCATTGCCCCTGTTTCCAGCCTCCCTATCCCTCCTATGGTCTGCCTATTTTAGGATCAAACACTACACGGTACTGTGCTGAACTCTCGGGGGTCAAAGGGCCATGACATATGGACCCAGTGTGTGTACAGATGACCTTACTCCTGGAGAGCGAGTGTAGCCATTTGGGAGCAAGCAGAGTAGTTATCAGGGTCAGCAGCCTCCCTCGGCCTTCAAGTTCTCGAGGGCAGTTAACCTAAAGACCTGTCAAGCTCATACCAAACGGATTACAGCGCTTAAGTATTCTCTTTTCCCACTTCTCATGTTTCTCAGCTCAGGGTGTTCAGGCGAGGTGTGGATGCAGATGTTCAACACATGTCCGTGTACTCTCACAGATCCTCCCACTCCCTGTCCTCATTCCTTGTTCTCTTTTATCTTTTCCTCTTTTACTATGGCTGCCTTCCCCTGCAGTATCTTAAAGGGATAAGCATATTTTTTACATCTCATCCAAGCCTTAATCATCCCCTCTAGTTTGTAACTTTAAAAATAATGGCAGGAAAATAATATATAATTTACTCATACCCATAGCCAGAGTTGGGTGTAACGCGTTACAAAGTAACTGTAATAATATAACTTTTGTCGGTAACGGATTAGTGTAACGCGCTACTTTTATAATTCAGTAATCACACTACAGTTACTAACATTGCCCCGACACGCGTTACTTCGTTACTTTTATAAAATCAGTCATAATCACACTGACAGACAAGAGGGGTTTTCGCCGCAGGTTTATATGTAGCCTAGTAATCTGCGCGATTTGCGCGTCCACATCTCCGCGTGCAGTGCTGCATAAACATGGCTGAGTCAGCGATAACTTTCGAGGGGTGGAGGTATGCCCATTATTTTTGAGTTCGTCCGAAGAATAGGAATGTGACGGTGAGGTGCAAACTGTGTCCAGGCCAGAAGCTGTTATCCACTGCTGTAAACACCACGTCAAACCTCAACAAACACCTACAAAGAACACATGCTAAGGTGAAGCTAATAGCTAAGGACCCCCGAACCCAGAGTGAGGATGTTGTGAGTGCGCCGCCGCCAAAGCAACACAAATTAGAATTTGGAGTACCGGTAACCAAAGCAGAGATGGACAGGCTTGTAGCATCCTTCATAGTAGAGGAAATGTTGCCCATTTGCACAGTGGAATCACCATCGTTCAGAGATATACTGCGCAAAATACAGATAGCAGGAGACAGAGGACAGCCATGGTCAGATAGGAAAACATTCAGGAGCTATCTGGATCAGTCTTATGCGACAATGGAAACTGAACTAAAGAGAACATTTGAAACTTTAGCAGTCTGCGTGATCTGCCTGTAGGGAGGGGCGGGCCGGCCCTGCGAGTAAAGTAACGAGTTACTTTATGTAGAGAGTAACGAAGTAGTGTAATATATTCCTTTTTTAAAAAAAAAGTAATATGTAATATAGGCTATTACTTTTTTTTAGTAACGACCCCATCTCTGCCCATAGCAACAACATGTCTAATGACACTTTGTTTACATGAACAGATGATGTATGAAACTAATACTTTCTCAACAATACATCTAACCTTAAAAACATACAGTTTGAATTTGGGATGTTTCCAAACTTTTTAAGACTTGTAAAATAGTGAATAAAGCTAGCACTACTACAAGAAAATCCTATTTAAAGACCAACAACTTTATTGTGTTATTCCATCTTTCAAAAATGTAAGGTTAAGTAAGTAACTAAAACATCAGTAACTGCAATACATTTTAGAAAACAGGAGTAAATTCAGTTTGAAATATATTTTCAGCTGCCTATTTGATAGAGAGACTGTAGGATTAATTCAAAATGAGTGACTGTGCCTGTGTAGTTATCTGACAACAATGGATGTTTTGGCTTTGGCTCGGGCTACACAGAGAAAGCTTATTAGTTAATAGGTTCAATTTATTGTTAAGTGTCTTTTCATTGGATTTATTCTCATTAAGGCAAATATGGAATGTCTCGAGACTTGCATTTAATAATCCAACTCTTCCTTACAACTCACCCATGCACAGTGTGTCGGAGTTGGGCATGCAGGATCGGATCTCCACCTCAATGTCGGAGCACTGGGTGCAGGTATTGCAGGGTTTGGTGCTGATACGCTCCTCTGAAAAAGTTCCCGGGGCACAGATCTGGCATTGCGTGTCTCCCTGCGGGCCACACTCCCTGGTAACACCCTCACCAGCTCGAGTGCATTTAGAGCAAGGTGCACACAGGCCGTGTTGACTCAAAAAGAAGTGGCCGATGCGACATTTACATTGTGTGTCTTGAGTGCCAGAACAAGAGGCATGCGTGGGAATACCAGACGGGCACTTTGCACAGGGAATGCAGGGGCTAAGGCCATCCGATGAAAAAAACGTTCCTGGGAAACAGATAACAAAGTCGGTGTCAGTGTGGGTAAACTGGTTTTCTCTCACAAATATCAGTGGCAATGATTAGACGTGTTGCTATTTAAATCTTCAGAGCTTTTACATAGATGACAGAGATAATGAAGAGGCAGGTAAAACATATGCCACTGGTGCCGTAACATTAGATTATAATTGCTTACCCTTTGGGCATGGCGTGCACTTGGTATCCTCTTTCCCACACTTTTCCAGCACTAGGGAGCCAGCAGGACACAGACTGCAACACTGCCCCGATTCAGTGAACTGGCCGCTGGTACAGGCATCTCCAAGAGTAACCTACAGTAAATAAATAGAAATACCACTGTGTAACTAAACAAATACCATCTTATGTCTGAGGCGATTCAGAATCAGCAGTCACAGGGTTCTTATTTAACTTAAGTAGTTGCTAAACAGGAAAACTAAAGTGGAGGTTTTATGGAGTTTTCTGCCTTTGAAACATGTGGGAAGAAAATCACATTCACACTTCCTGCCTCTGTGCGAATGAAGAACAGAAAACCAAAATGGCCCTCTTTTTATCTATCTATCTGCCTCAGTTTTCACCCTTAAAGTGCTCTGAGTCCTTATCTGCAAGTGGGTAATGGAGAGCCCAGCTTGGGTTATGACATGAGGGATAGATCAGACATTCCTATGGGCCTGTGCAGCAGGGCTGGTGCCTGTCAGCAAAGGCTGGCTTTAATCAGATGGCTTTAGACCAGTGGAAAGAAAAAGACATGAAGGGGTGAAGGAAAACACTGAGAAAAGGAGGAAGTAAGAAGTAAAGAGCTCTTCCGCCATCCCACTCATTCCAAATCACAGCGAATGACAATGTGTAGTTGTGTGTGTGAATACAGTGAATGTGTGTGTATTTATTGACACCAGAAAGGGGGGTGGTGGGGTATTTGAAAGAGACGGTCCCAGCCTCAGGCGAGGGTGTCAGTTAACCAAGGCTGCCCAGCATGCAAGTGTCTGTTTGGGTAGGGGGGGGCCTTTGAAGTCCCAGGTGTGTTTTTGGAGGTCAGTATTTCACTAACTCCCCTTCTCCAGGCTCTGAACGACGGCATCTTAAACATGCACACATTTGAAGGAGATTGGACCACGCTGCCTGGGGGCCGACAAGAGCAAACAGATGTCTAACAACTAACCTCTTGCAAAGGGGAAGAGTAACAGCTAAACAACCCACTGACTTCTCTCTTTGTCTCTGATGTCTGCCAACAAACACAGTCAACATGTGTGAACCTGCATAGCCTCCAACAAAAAACTCACCAGAAACACACACACACACACACACACACACACACACACACACACACACACACACACACACACACACACACACACACACACACACACACACACACACACACACACACACACACACACACACACACACACACACACACACACACACACACACACAACACACACACACACACACACACACACACACAACACACACACACAGACACACACACACACACACACACACAGAAACTACGTGCCATGCCCCCTATCGCAAAAGACTGAAATGTTCCATGCTGATACTACAGGAGAAGCAGCTTTGAAACCAGGCTTGCCGCGTTACAAGAACAACAGCCAGTTTTACTGCGGCACTCACAGTGGAGCCTGATGATATCTGAGCAGCAGCCACAGAACCCAGATCAGAGGTAATAGGGCGTCAGGGTGGTAGGATCCAGCAGGCAGGAACCAGTAGGATGTTTGGAGTTGGCGGACTGTGACCAAACCTGGACCGTAATAACTTGTAGCATGAAGGCTTCCTGTAACACTCTTTGGTCCTCTTTGTGTGCCAGAGGGAGCCCCTTTGCTAACACCAGCTAACCTTTTAGCCCTGGTTCTATACTTTGATAAATATTTAGTGACAGTGGCTCTGTTTTATTTTTACCTCCCTGCTTGGATTTCTGTCATTTCACAGAGCCTGGGTGTGAGTCAGGGCTGAGGTTCTGTAAGCCTGCCTGGGGGGAAGGTACTGCCAAAGGCTTAGCACTTCACCCACTTTTGCCCTGAGTACAATCAAATATTAAGTCCAAGGCCCATGAGAGACGAGTGGGCATATACTATTATATAATATATAATAGTCATTTACTCAGTAGAGGTATCACTAAGTCTTTAGTGTAACAAATAGTGCTATATGTGGGCAATTTAATGCATGGCATGAGAAAAATATTGAGTGTGCAATCAATGCTTATTACACCCAGTATTACAAACAGACTGTAAAGAGATATATTTTACACTTTATCATCTAAAAGATGTGATTATATATATATTTTTTTAACAATGACAATTTGATTTTAACGTACAATTCCACCCCATAACCAGAAGTTATTTTTGCTACTTTCTTCATTTGCTCTTCAGAGGATCACACTTTATAAAATGCTACTTTAGTACTACTTAAATCAACAACATCCTACTTTCTGGCATATCCAATTGTCAAGCTAAGATTCATTTACATGCTTCAAGGAGTGTTCAGTCTTATCGGTTTCTTTGGGGGCAGAAAGCCGAAAGGGAAGGGGGCTGCAGTTTATTTTTTCATTAAGGTAAGAAGCTGCCATCTGAAGGGATTCCCCAGTGAGAACAGACGGACCACCGAGGTGCACAGCTTTCAATGGGGCTCTCAACTCCACGGCTGCCGGAGTAACTCAGTCATCGTGGATCACACACACACACACACACACACACACACACACACACACACACACACACACACACACACACACACACACACACACACACACACACACACACACACACACACACACACACACACACACACAACACACACACACACACACACACACACACACACACACACACACACACACACACACACACACACACACACACTTCATTTCTGCCTTTACTGTGACTGAAACATTTTCTGTGCCCTTTTGAAGTGAGGCTACTTTTGAAGCGCAGGCTGGAATTTCCACAGATAATCTAATCCGCGTGAAAATAAACACATAAAAGGATGCTCTCTGCGTGTGAAGACAATGACCCCATGAGCCTTCACATTCTGCCTCTGAGGGCAACAGGCAGAGGTCTTCCAGCAGAGACAGGGCTGAGGGAAAGTTGTCATAGCTGCTCATCCCATCTGCACTGATTACTGTCATTATGTACAGGCAGCACGAGGGACACATTAAAGGACATGGGTTTCTATTTTTTCAGGCATAAAGATTCACCAAAAACTATAATCCTAAATCAAACAAGACACCACACAGGGATTGGTTAACCTTTTATGTAGTGATTTCAAATGTACACCAAGGAATTGAGAGGAGGTTCACATTTATTAATGATCCTGATGTCTGCCCCCCATAGAACACTGTTTAACTACACTATGGAAATTCAAATGACGGGTGGGAACAAACGAAACGGCCCCCCCACGTAGACACACACCACACACACAACACACACACACACACACACACACACACACACACACACACACACACACACACACACACACACACACACACACACACACACACACACACACACACACACACACACACACACACACACACACACACACACACACACACACACACACACACACACACACACACACACACACACACACACCACTAACTGAAAATTGTGATAATTGCTTTGCTCCGGATATCCAGACCCCAGCTATACTGAAAGCTAGGCCACATTTTCACCAGGAATTGTTGTACGCAACAAATTATGGCAACATGTGCAATAAATTAAAGGCAAAATTAGTAGAAAGTAAATCATGTGGTCTTTGTCACATACTGTAAGATACGATCAACTTCTGCTACACATCATCCCGTGAGTAATAGGATAATTATTTGTAGCACAAATACTTGACAGTGTGCTTAAGAAACACACTTTGAGTCCCTCTTTGTTTGAGAAAACGGATCTTAGAGATTTTAAAAAGAAACCCTTTTGATATCAAATCCTAGTAATATGAAGGAGATACACATCTTTTTACAAGCTGAAGTTTTATCATAATACTTTGATCTAACAAAAGTGCTTTGACTCTGAGGAGCATGTCCATACATGACTACAAGCCCCATGGGCTTTCTGAGGTAGATGAGTGTCAAATTATTGTCTGCAACTGTGGAGGCCTTCTTTTCACACTGATCCTGGTTTAATAATATGCTATTAAACAGCACTGAAACTATAATTTGTTTTTAAAATACTTCATTTATCGCTGTGTGGGAGCTTAATCCAAGATAATTGTGTGCTCCTGTGCTTTGTTCTTGTCTGATGTTCCAAGGTGTATGATCACTGTCTCAATGAGTCTTTAATAAATACCTTAAAGGTTGTCTTTTGAAAGTCAGTCTGAGATAACTAGGTAGGCCACAGACAAGACAAGCACAAATATAGCACACCAACAAAGCAGTGGTTTAATTTTATTCGGTCATGAGAGACTTTAAAATAACAGGGTGAGGGTTAAATCTGTCCCCTCTCAGTTCATCTACTGTAACTTTCCAACTACAGAATGACAACATACATATTCACCAACAGGGGCCGTGTCGGTGTAAAACACATTTCCTTTCGGAACAATAGTTTAAGACTGAGCTCGCTGGTTGAAGCTCACAATGGTTGCCACATGTTATGATTATGAAAAGTGTGAAATAGCAAATCAGCAGATTATAAAGGCTTATTTTTTTAGCAGTGGAAATAAGTGTGTTAGTTAAAAAAACAGTTGCTTACTTTTAACAGCAGAAACGCGCAGATGACAAATGGTCCCATGTCTGCAGTCTCCAAATTCCCCCTCGACTCCAAGCGATTATAATGGTGCGTCTTTTTTCAGTCTGCAGCCCGTAACAGTCGCATAAAAAGGCTCATTGAAACGTCCACTTCTCAAAATGTAAATGTGACTGTAAAAAGGCCAGCTCTCAAAAAACGTGTAGGTTCTACAGTGGCTACAAGTTTGCGCATAGTCCAGTAACCAGAAGTTTTACGCACGAAAAAAACCGCTAACTGAGTAATCTGTAGATTTTTTCATTTGCGTCTGTCGATGGATTCCCTGCTGATACTGTGTACGTTTACGCAAAGTTTCTTCTGTTTCAGCTAGCAGGATGCATTGACTGCCGCCTCTCCCGCAGCTTTGCAACAGATGAAGCAGGAAAAGCTCCTGCTAGCCCTCCTGGGCCTTTTCTCCTCCCCTCTCCTCAGCTTTCAATGTGGCTCTGGGATTGGCTGCATCCCTGCGACGCGCTGTCGGGAACAGCAATGAAATGGAAGAAGTGCCATCAAGACTGACATTGTTTCTCTATGTGAGTGATTATGGAGTGAAGTGACTGTTATACCCTTACACATGGCTGAAGTCAAGAATATACATGAACATAATACTAAGCAGTGATAGTGTGAGGCCCAACGTTCACTATTAAAATAATGAGTGGATGGGACATTGTGAAAAAAAGAAAAAAAAGGTGAATTAACATACACAAAGTATTAGTCGTGGGATTTTACTAGGTATTACATTACATTGCATTTAGCTGACGCTTTTATCCAAAGCGATACAATAAGTACATTCGACCAGGTATGTTTACTTAAGTACTGTGCACATGTTAAAATGAAGGTACTTGTGCTTTATTAGAGTATTTCTATTTGATGCCATTATTTGTATTTGTTATGGTGTACATTACACTTTATTTCATTGTTGTGCAGTAAACTACCTAAGTACAAATCCAAATAGGTAAAATACAATAACACATTAATGCATCTGTTATAATAACTCAGTAATATATTATATCAATTACAAAGTAGCCATTTTACAGCATTGTTTGCTTAGGCTTAATTTATCTTTATCTTTACCTATACATATATACATATATATATATATATATATATATATATAAATATTTAGCATAAGTCTACTTATAATGGAGTACCTTTTCACTGTGGTAGTTTTCTTTTGAAGGATCTGAATATGTCCTTCCTCTGGGAAAGCATATAAAAGAACCTTTAAATTGATATATCATTTATTTGAAAGTCATTCTGCTTCTTTTCACATTAACATACTTCATTTCGTCTCTATTTATTCATTCTATTAAATGTTTGGAAGAAACCACAAATTCAGAAGTATTTATATTTTAATTATATCAATATGTTGAGTCTTAGTAACACAATGTGTCAACACAGCTTTTTATAAAAATGGGTTACACTCTCCATTATGTACGTAGGTAATAAAGGTTCATCTTATCATCTTAACTTATCTTAATTAAAAAACCCTGTATGTAGACACTTGGATAAAATGAAATGGAGCTCTGTTCATGGCACTATTTTACAACCCTACAGAGATACTTACACAGAGCTGTGATCAGTTGTTATCAGAAACAAAAGAGAGTGTGAATCAAACAAGCTGGTCTTAAGAAGAAGCACATGTTTGATCTCAGCAACTCAAAAGATTAGAAAACCAACGCAGGGTAAATTACACACCTTGTAAATTCAGTGAATGCATAGCAGGGGGGCCTGGAGACTTCAGAGGAAAACAAATGGAGAGATCTCTCTGACACAATCCTACTTGCACTTCAAAGCCTGCTGAGGGATCAGAGGAGACAGAGAAGATGTTTCTGCTCCGATCAAACTTCAGAATTTAAATCAGTTTCTCTCATTCATGCACAGACACAGAAGAAAACTCTCCCCTAGCACAGTTTGTGCTCCCTTAAAAGCGAGTAAGTGACATCCAATCTTAACAAGAGATGTTTGTTAAGTAATGAGACATCAATGTTTTTTTTTCTAAAGAAAACATACTTTCTGTTTCAATTTGTTGATTAATTATGTAATGTATCAATTGAATAATCTATTAGTTTTCTCCAAATAACTGCACAAATGTATATCTTGCCAAATTGTTGTTTGGGTTTATTATTTTTTTGACATGTTGCCAAGGAAAACCAACTTGTTTCAATATTTATTTTAGATTAAAGTATCATTTTTCTTTATTTCTCAGCTTCAGCAGTTTTATTCTGCTTTGTCTGTCTTGTTTCAAGATAATGTCTAGAAAAATATCTGGCAACATGTTGTAGTAAACTTATCCCACGTTATATTCAATCTAAAAAAGTTTGAGGAAAAAAAGCATGTAAGACGGAGATGGTTTCCTGTGCATTATAATCATCAAATGAACAGGTAACATACACTATAGTTTAGTAGGAATCATGCAAATAAACACTCCCCCTCAATCTTTATCCTTTACTTTTTAGACTCTTCATCTGA
Organism: Gymnodraco acuticeps; assembly: GCF_902827175.1. Classification (NCBI taxonomy): domain Eukaryota; kingdom Metazoa; phylum Chordata; class Actinopteri; order Perciformes; family Bathydraconidae; genus Gymnodraco; species Gymnodraco acuticeps. The sequence continues at coordinate 2,619,890 of NW_022990583.1, read as the reverse complement.
GGGCCAGGTCCCTTGTGTTCCTACATAAGTGGAATGATAAGGCAGCTATATAAAAGCTGTAGCCCACAGGCAGAGGAGAAATGGACCAGAGGGAGAGAAGGACAGGGGAGAGGAGGGAGGGGGAGGTCTAAGGTTGTTGACAGAGGCCTGTTTGAGGGTTGTTGCGGTTGTTGGCAGGAACAACTTGAACAACACTGAAATTGCAGCGTTTCAAGACAACCATCCCCTCGGCCTGTCCTCAGGTCTGGAGGTCAGAGGGAGATACACTGTCAATAACCGAGAGCAAGGTGGCAACTCCTCCCACCATTGTCAGAGGAGCAACATCAGAGCAACTCGACCCTCTTCCACTCCTACGCCACTTCCCTTATGTGGTTTGTATTCGAATGGGGGTCTACAGGTCGGTTTTTAATCACCCTCCTCACCCCTCCCCACCCCTCTGAATTGTACCCCCAGAGGTGTTTATGGGGAGGCCGACAGGATGTTCGGCCCACCAGGACATCAAAGTCTCCTCTTCAAGTAAATGTGCCATTGCTTGCTGTTGTGACCTTTTCAACTCAAACAGGGTTAACATCGCAGACGCATGCGAGGCTGGGATTACAGTCGACGAGCTGGATGATCAGCCTCGTGGCAGTGGATCAGTTTCCTTCCTGCTGTGGTTCACACACAAGAGACAGAGATCATTTCTCAGTAATGGCCGATTATCCTCAGGGTATGGGCAGGGGTTCAGAAGAAAGAGGGTTCCTATATAAGCGTGAATTCACAATCATTGCCCATATAGGGACAATTTCTAGAAAGCTTAAGACTCTGAAAACGACTTTAGATAATAAAGAGAGAGAAAACAGACAATCACAAGCCCCACTGTCATGCTCAAGTTACAAGGAGCACAGACTACTTCACTTTTCTTTTTTTAAATAAAGTGTATTTTCAACATCATCCAAGAGAAAAAAACAAAAGCTAAAAGATAATCAACATTTAAGGCAGTGCTGCACTCAAAGCTGTTTGAATGATCATTTGTAATTCAAATCGGGATAATTGAACAACAGATAATACCAAAACCATCATAAACATCCATCTTCAACTCACTTTTTGTAAAGACCCAATGATAAAAAGGAAGCCTCCATTTGGTCTGATTAAACTTAAGGCTCCATCTACTGCATAATTAAGTGAAACATTACATTCATAACATTGATAGCAAAAACAGAGCAGCATTACATGAATTAATTTCAGTAAACACATAGCAACCTAGAGTATCAGATGTGTGCTTGAACCGCTGCCAAACAGTCCTTTATGTTCACAGACAAGATGAGAAACTCGATTTCATCTTACAGTTGTGTGATTTTAATTAATTTTTATTTTAGACAGCCTGAATTCACTGATTTTGTGTATTTCCATGGGTAGAAAAAAGATAATTTGTAAAGAGAAAGAAAACACTTTAAATATAGTTCTCTGAGCAACACTTGTAAAGACAAGGTAATTTGTATGTGAGGACAATGTTATGGGTATTGCCTTACACCCAAATAGTTCCCTTTGTCCCGCTCCGTCATGAAACTGCATAACAACTAGTTTGTTCCAACCACAGTAAAAGCAGCTGGCAGGAAGTGAATTCCTCGGAAACTCACTCACAGACTTTCAGGCTAACGCGTTTCAGAGTCATCAAGTCTTCAGATGTTTTCAGCGCTTCATAAAACAGTACAACACCAGCACGTATGTGCATCCGACCAAGAGTTTACTGAGTTCATTAACAACATCTTACACACATCTGACTCATAGCAGACATGTACGGTGTGTTTGAATCAGGACAGCAGGGCAACATTCAGACATATAGTGATCTTACATTATATGATCAGAATTCAGTGTTTATACATGGCTCAAGACACAAGCTAAAAAAGGCACTTTTCAGATGGAGTAAAAAAAGAGACATAGTCATGTGCTAAACACAACTAGTACAGCCACATTTGTTAAGATCTAATCCATTGTGTGTGTAAGGCAACAGGAGGCAATCCTCTCGAGTTTCATTGCATCTAAGCTCCACAGGCATGACAAAAAGGTGAATTTATATCACATACTTGACCATTAAAGCAGTTATTGCTTTAATTGTAACAGTTTTACTTCGCTTAGAGCCTAAAGGAATCCAGGATTATACACCGTGGTATTGCGGTGATCTTCTGCTGCTGCAAGGATCTGCAAATCTTGATGTTGATCATGACACAGCATTGGTTTATTATAGTGATCCGTCACCCATGTGTCTTTCTTCTTCAAAGTCCATCCCCCTGTGGTATTTACTAGTATTGCAATGTGGAAATCTCGAGCAACGTTTACAGCAGTTTTCAAGTTTCCAGGAGTTTTAAGAAGGTGCCATTGCCAAAACAGCCGCTTTGGGACATTCAACTGCAGACATCACAGCTGTTCCTCTGACAAAAACGGAGCCAAGAACCCTGTTGAGTTCACAGCGTTACTTCTCTCCATGTCCGATGGCTGCACGTGAGTCAGCATGAGTCGCGTCCCTGAATTATGACTCGCTGTTTAAATGCAGTTCACAACCTCCAACACCAAGCTCTTCTTCTTCAACAAAAACAAAGGCCACTCTTTGGAATGATGCAGATTAAAAACAGTACACACATGTAAAGAAATACACAATAAAATATAAAATCCATTAAGAATAAAAAAAAGTGCACAGTGTATAGTTGCTCTCTCAGAGAGATCAGAGGCTGAGGAGGATTGTCTCCCAGCTTGTAAAGGGAACAAAGCCTTGTTGAGTCTGGTGAGCATGTTGGTATCAGCAGCCTTCAGTGTCCTCAGAGTTCTTCCGCCATTGCTCACCTCATTTGCCAGCATTCCCAGTGGGATTATACTCAGTTTCACCTGCAGACACCTGAGAGATGCGACGTGTGGAGCCCCAGATGCGGGGGAATTGCCCTGAGCGAACCTGAGAACAGGAGAGTAAATATGTTAATCTTTACTTGAGGGCTAAAACAGAGATGTTAGACCAAAGACGCTCAATTATCATCTGAAAAACCTGGTTTTTAACAAGCACTTAGCATATGATTACCCCCCCCCCCCCCCCTCTCCTCACACAGTCACAAACACACACCGCCACCCCAGTCCCACATCTAACAATCACTTGATGTCTTGCTTCTCACCTCCTCTGGCTTCCCTGCCCCCACAACAATTAACTTCCCGTCCTCCAGTCCCACAAGGATGTGGCTGCACTCTTTGGTGACAGACACACTTCTCACAGGAACTTTCAAGGCCAGCGGTCTAACCGACGCGTCCAGACTGTCAAACAGAGTTAAAATGAAGACTTAAAAACGTAAAATTATTATACAAGCTGTAAATTGGCAGCATTATAATTGCTTAAAACGTTGCTCTACCTGCATAAATCTCGTATGTGCAGGTTGCCTTTCACGGTTCCCACGATGATGTGTTCAGACACAAGGTGGAGGGCAGTCACCTGCTCCTCCATGGTGAAGGAGGACAGCAGGCAGCCGTTTACTGTGTAAACATGAATGGAGTACTTGCCCTGAAGGAATAAGCAGGTTTTAAGTGAGATAATAAACAGTTGGAGAATCTTGTTTGAGTGTGTATTTGCTCTGTACGATATTAAAGTACCTTTCTATGAGAGCCCTCCTCCAGCGAGGTCTGCACCACGATGTGGCCCTCCATGCCCACCTGGAGCTCAGAGATGTGTGCGAGGACCCAGCTTTCTCCAGGGGGCCGCAGAGTCCGCAGGAACTGGCCTCGCCGGACAGTGTGCACTATCACAGTCCCATCCTGATACACAGTGAACAGCAATGATTTAGATTTAGTTTAGATGCAAAGCAAACTCCACTGTGCATTGTTTTGGTTTCAGAAATGCAAACCAAAGCCACATGGACTTAGTTTATTGGAGCCCTGGCAATGTCTTGCTGCAACAGAGAGAATCTTAATAGAATAATTAAAAGCCCTTCAAATTACTATTAGGCATAACAGACTTGCATGTACATATATCTTCTCTAATCTAACCAATTTAACCAGTAAGGAACATAGGAAGAAGAAAAGACAGCATCAGCCAAAGCTGTGGTTTGATTAATTTAGTTTGAACAACCGGTGGCTATAAGATGGCAACATCTGTGTCTTCATAACGTTTTGGGGTTTATGTCATGTAGCTGGTGCAGATTACATTCTCACTTCTAATGAGCCACATCAAAGTTTGCTTGGAGGACATCCAAGTAGTATTTCTAAGCACATTATGTTTGTTTATGTTGAAAAGCATTTCCAACACCTGTAAATACCTACAGAACTCAAGCTGTACAAGATAAACATTTAAAAGTAATTGCATTACATAGAAATTGATATTTTGAAATCTATATTTACCAAAGTGTGCAAAAGTTAAGTCCATTGGTTGATCAACAGAAAATGTTGCAACTATTATAACAATCAAAAAATACTTTCCTTTCATTGTAGTAAATTAATATTTGGACCAAAATGAACCCCTGATTGATGAGTCATGATACAAATCATCCGTTGACAATAGGATTTATTTCCTCTTTTTTTTTTAAATGCCTTATTTTTTTATTAAGCTTATAAATGTTCATATAGTGTGATATCACTGACCTTCGACCCTGACACAGCCATGTCCAGTTCAGTGCTGATGGCCACACAGGTGACCTCCTGGTCGTGGCCACAGAGGACCTGCACGGGTCGAGGAGAAAGACCGCTGGAGAAGCCCCCCTGAGGGACAGACAAAAGGAGGATTCATATGTGGAGCCACAACTTTGACTGTAGAACAAAATGATGCACAGGCATGTGAGATGATTTGTAAATGTTTACCTGCTGCAGAACCTGCCACACTATACAGGATGTGTCCCGTGAACCAGAAATGAGGTAGATGCCACAGAGATCCAGAGCCAAGCAAGTAACAACGTCTTTGAGGACCACATAAAAATACCAATAAATATTTAGCATATTTGGAAACAAAGCATAATATAAATTAAGATACTAGTATATGAGCTCACCAATGTGCCGACAAATCCTGCCCACCAGCTTGCCCTTCCCCAGCTGGGTGACACGGAGACTGCAGTCCCAGTGTCCTCCACTGAAGAGCAGGCGGCCGTCGTTGGACACCACCAGCACCTGAGCGCTGATCTCCACCCCCGGAGAGAAAGGTCCGCTTAAGAATCGCTGCGTCCTGCACAACAAAGCAGGGATGAAAGAAAAAAGGAAGCGAGAGTGAGCTGAACGTGGAGGAGATTTATAACGAGCGCATTAAACTGTCATAACATTTGCAAATTACAACCTGCATGAAACACAGCGTTGAAATGGTTCTTACACTGATTTATTTCGCCTTTATGTGATCTATGTTCAAGGTCAGTGAAGCATAAGACCCATTAAAGGACATTTCCATGAATTAAAACAGGCTTTGAAGCACCACAAAGAGTCAGACAGATGTGATGCTTCAATCCAGCTGTCAGGAACGTTGTATGCATCTTTTAATGTTGTGAGGTAAAGGAAATTTCAACAACTCGGTTGAGGATTTCCGAGAAAAAAAATGACATCCATCAAAAACACTTTTTTCTAAGTACGGAGAAGCTTCAGAGTCAGCTAATGTGATTCCTCAGAGTTTGGTAAACAGATATGTAACGCACAACCACAAAAACATAGGCTTCACATGGGCGTGTGTTTTCTGAGGGCACTCACTTGGGATTAGTCATGGTGGGGTCCTTGGTGAAGGTGAAGTAGTTGGCGATGTTTTTGTCATAAGGCAGCCAGCTGTGTGTCCCTATTAACCCGTTCGAACTTACAGTCACCTGTAGAGAAAAAGAACCATAATACTAAATGCTGAAACTGTTTCAAATGAATGTATTTATATGCCTGTGTTCAGTTTTACATGTGGGGGACTGATCCTTACCAGCATATCTGAGCCTTGGATGATAAAGGAGCGATTCTGGCTCTTTGGTACCACTGCCTGGACCAGAGGAAAGCCATCGCTTACCACCTGAGGCACACATAGGCACACATTTTATTAAATACACGGAAAAACAATATAGTTTGTTTATTTAGACGAATACTGTTTAAGAGACAAAACTCACTTCCACAAATGGTCGGAGTTTGTTGAGCTGCTCAAAGATATTCAGGGGTATAGTGTCCAGGCGGACCTGCCGCCTGGTTGCGTTCTGAGCTGACATACGAGGAGGATGAGGCTCCTGGGGGGAGATGGTAATGTCATATAAAACTGTTTTGAAACAGGAACATAAAAGCCATTTGTTGTTAATCAAGGCTGTGAATGAATGGGGGAGTTGTACCTTCAGGAGCTGACAGGGAGTCTGTCCAAAGTTGCTGATGATGCCTTCAAGGGCCTTGCGCTCCGTCTCGTTGGCAATTGCATCCAGATCTACAGCGCCTGCAGGAGAGCCAAACAAGAAACAAGTGAGGCTCACAGATAAACAATTTCATGCATTAAGACTGATGGGTGCTATGGGAAATCAGTCGAAATAAATTATTGTAAAAAGCCTAGAAGGTTCCATTGATCTCTATAACAAAAGAGTATGTCTTACCCTCATAAGTGCAGTAGTAGAAGACATTGAGGGCGTTTACTGCCTCTTCGCCCCTCTGCTTGAAACCAAAGATGAGGTCGATCCACTCATGGAGGTGACTGGACACGTGCTCACATTCCTACAGTTTAGGATTCAGAATATTGTCATCTTGAATAGTTGTTTTAATATAGTGTGTTAATAAACAAATGTGCCATTGACAGCTAGGTTAAATACTCTGTACAGTGTTTATGTGGACTCACCAGGGCTTTCCTGTGCTGCTTGATGAAGTCTTCTCTGGAAGAGGCCCAGCGAGGCAGCAGAACATCGGCCACAGCATCCTGAGATATCTGCAACTGTCCCAGATCGAAGCCTACAACAATGAAGATGCATTAGGTTCTGACATTAAACAAATATCTGCATCAACATCTCAGAGCAAAACAAAGCCGATTCATTTGCTTCCTCACCATTCTGGTTCTGCAGGAATTCTGGGAAGTAGAAAAACTCCGGGATGAGCTCTTTGACGTCAGCTGGACTCTCCATGCGAGCCTGCCAGGCTGCTGGCACCGAGTGGAACTGTCGGTCTGCACAGTCAAACCTAAACAACAACAGAAGTTACAAACATGAAGCTGCAAAAAAAAAAAAGATTTCCCTTGAAGTATAATGTACAAGCCAGCGTCCACACCTGCCGCTCTGCAGCTGGATATGCAGAGTTGTGAACGGCTCCATGCGGATCATGTAGTGCATGACTCCTGCTGCATTAGAGTAGTGTGTGCCATAGTGGAATTTGTCGATGGTGCCTGTTGGGTCCTCAAAGCTCTCATACCTAGTGACAAACAGTATGCAAATTGATTTAGGAATAGAAGACATGCATTTTTAGCTCCTTATGTTGCATCCACGGTTAGCTACTAGCTAACCCTTTTAATCCAACATAAATCCCATTACTATATAACCACTTACTTTTCTCTGACATTCTGCGCATGCCGAGAGTTGACCACACCAATGGGCTTGGACAAATCTCTGAAAACTGACGGGTCATCCAGATCCAGAATGGGAGAGGTGTAGTCACACAAGATCCAGGGGAACTGAAGAGAAAGGAAAAACACCCAAATGCAACATGATGCCTCCTCACACTGTAAGTGCCTAGTGCATTCTAAGATTAGGATCAAATATACATAAATACGTAAATATATGCAGTGCACAGTGGAGATGCAGTGTACTCACCACAGGATACTGCGACAGGTCGTTGTAAGTGCGTCCAGAAATGGTATTCAGTTGCATCAGGTACTCGAAATTGGAGATTTCTCTGCACACCCATTTCTGTTCAAAACACCAACATAAGTCCATCATAATAGGCAAAAATGAGATGAGAATAACACCCCATAAAGAGAACTCAATTAAAAATTACCTGTGTAAGCCCAGATGCCTTCAGTAGCTCTTGGGGGGAGCGAGAGCCGAAGTAAAACAGGTTGGGAGGCCGCAGACCCAGAATCCTGGAGTACACTTTGTTTCGTACCTGTAAAAGCAGATAGAAATAATGTAATAACATTCATTTAATTATGATATCAGCGCAGAAGGAGTTACATTGAAACTGAGCATCACCTTCTTCCTGAAGTTGATGAAGTAGTGAGACTGGTCGATGAAGAAGAGCTCCAGCGCAGATCGTCGCAGGTTGTAGCGCCTCAGATGGACTTCTCTCAGCTGAGACAGAGGTCTCTTAAAATCAAACCCGATTCCTAATTGAAGCAGATTTTATTAAGGGTACAGTAAATAAAGTTTGGTGTGTTGCCCGTGACCACACCTTTTCTTACCTTCTTCTGTCTCTTCTTTCTCACTGCTGCCATCATAGAAGTACAGATGGTGCGTGGTTACTTCCAGACGACCCGGAACAACCGCCACGATGGTGATAAGCTCACAGTCTTCAGACAGAACCAGTTTTTCTTTCTGGCTCTCGTCTTCTCCCTCCACCCTGACAGCAAAGAAACATTTTAAATCATAACATATTTAATGACATTTCAACTATTTAAAAACAATCCTTCTGTGAATTGCCCCAGACACCGGCACAAAAATATATGGGAATGAAAGACTCACTTGTTATCCAAGAAGACAACGTCCTCGTCTCCTAACTGATCGTCCTCCATGTCACTAACTTTTGCTTCCTTTGCAACATTCAAGGGGAGCAGGTCAGAGCTACGAGGGCTGTCCGCTCCTGGAGACCACAAAAACGTCTTTAGTGCATTTTGCCTACATGACAAAAAGCAGTTTGCATGTTTAACCTCAGTGACATACCCATGTTGTCCCTCAGGGCGCTGGCCTCACTATGAGGATCATAGTTGAAGTTGGGCACAAGCTTGAGACGCATCTTTGAATAAGTCTCTGCGTTGGACAATTTCAATTTCACCGCTGGTTGAACTCTGGCAAAGGAAATATTCAAATGAACGACATTTTGGGGATCAAGAAACACAAAACGGACTGTATTGTTTCAGATAATAGCGTTCCCTCTCATATAGTTGCATGTAATTATTGGTAAAATGGATTAAAAGAAAAAGGACAGGTTAAAATCAGAGGATGTCATACTTGTTGGCCCATGCTCCTCTCTCACTGGTCAGAAGCCTCCGCAGAGCTCTCCAGTGCTGCCACACCACCCCCTGCTGGCTGGAGCTCTGCTTCTGCACACTGAAGTACCTGTTGTTCTCATTTTTTGCTCGTTTCAGGCAGGGGTCCACGATCACTTCCTGATTACCAACAAACAGGTACAAATGTAGGATCAGTAATGTGAAAGGTTTAACCCTGCTAGCTGGTTAATGTCAGTGTTTGTTGCATGAAGCTTTAACGTTTTATAACCTGAAACTTGGACTTGCTGTCTGATCTGTCTTTGTCACGTCTTTGGGCCGTATTCATCAGGTCATCGAAGCAGGAATTCCAGAAATTGGACATGATGTCATGGCTCCTCCCAAACCTGTCCAGCTCATACTGCTCCATGGTGGGCTGAACCTGGAGAGGGGGGTTCAGAAGGGGTACATTAACACACACATTCAGATAGAATAGCACACATATGCATAATGCTTCACTTATTCTACATAGGAGCAAGAAACACAGATCTAAACATTAAGCAATTTTTTTCTGGTTGATTGATGTCTTTTTGTGTCATCACACATCCCTCCATGGCTTTCTGCCTCTTTGTGGTATTTTTCTGTTTCTCTGTAGTTGTGTCCTAATTGTAGTCATTTTTTTGCCTGTGGGTTTTCCCCCCTTTTTTGCTGATTTATCTATTTGCAGTTGTTTTTAGTCTTGTTGTAGTCTATTTTGTTATTGTCAGTTTCTTTGTGGTCATTTTGAATCTCTTCCTGGTAGGTTCTTGTCTCTTTGAATTACATAGGTAGGTTACAGGGCCGTCCCTCCCTACAGGCCGATCATGCAGACTGTGTGGGGCTTCACCTTGCGGAGGGGGCCTCATCTTGCGGGGGGTGCCTCAACTGAGCCGAAAATGTGGCGCACCTATGCGTTAATGCGGCGCAATTAGTGTGGCGTGGCACGGTTTCCCCCGCTGCGAGGCTCCACTAGCTCCCCCTCCCACCCCCACTCCCCCAGCGACGCTCGCGAAACAGAGGGCCTCATCATATAACTTTGCGTGGGGCCTCATGTTGGCCAGGGACGGCCCTGGCAGGTTAAGCCCAATGACACTTTGGGCCTTTGAGAATGCCTACAAATCATAACGTAGATGATAAACGTACACTTCTAAGTTCCCCTTAAGCCACAATCCAAGCATTTTCAAAATATGGTTAGTTAGTTATTGTTTGATTTGTAAAGGTGACTTATAAAAGTTTGTAAGAAAGCATACTTCTTTATAAGTGTAATACAACCGGGATGATTCTCATTGTACAAATGAGAAACAAGACTGGAAATACACTTCCCAACTACTTCAACAGTTTCCCCGTGTCTATTTATTAAATTAGGAGATCATTTTTACTACTGGACTTCAACCTTATCTGTTGATCTTTCCTCTTACTGTCCTGTCGCTTCACGAGCATGGAGTTATAAACATACATACACTTAGAACTACCCTATACATTTACTCAAAACAGATACATAGGCTAAACTGTTAATATCAGCCTGGTCCAAGTTCCAAAATTGTCATGGCAGCCAAAGTTATGCCACACTGGATAATGTATTGCAGGATCTGTATACAAAAGTAATCTAAACAAAACAGATTTATGAACATTCACTGTCACACAGAGCAATGATAAATTCTCCTCTAAGATCGCAGTGTCTGGCATCAGCTTCAAGTTTGAGCATACACCGATATCTGCTTACAATACATTAAGTCAGCTAGAAAAAACCATCGGGAGTTTAGAGTTGTTTTTCTACATTTTAAACTTATGATAACAGTTTTTAAATAATTGGATTAGATTGCTCAACCCCACACAGGGAGGTAACCGGTCATAACTGGGGGCAGAGTTACAAAATCCTGAATGTACACTAATGGGACAAAGAACAGAGCCAGCAGTATCTCTGAGAGGATGTTTGATTATATCTGCTCAGTCATACCAAAGACTGGAGAACAGGCTCTCTAGACTCTCTAAACAAAAGATAAATGACATCTATTTTTAAAATCACATAGACCTGACCTGCTGCTGGTAAAACTCCTGCCACTCAGGGGTGTGGCAGTAAGTCTTCAGGTCCTCAGCGAAGGTGGTACTGCCGTTAGTGACGGGCAGATTTGGCAGGAGTCCACTGAGAGTGTCGGGGTCGGCGTGCTGGTCAAGCAGCGTGCGCACGATGGGCACAAGCTGGGAGTAAGTCTCTGCATGTCCAGAGTTGGGGCAGTCCATTACCCCTCCTGGCCACAGGGGGGCGCCCAGCTGCCCCAACAGGAAGCACACCTCCTCCCAGCTCAGACACAGGACGGTCTGGAGAAGGCTGTGGAGCTTCACATAGGCCATCACACACACCTGAAAAGGAGTAACAGGCAAATCAGTTGCTATGCTTTTGTAGAGTTCATTAAAAGATATGATGAATAAACATTTATATGTAACGGCTTAGTTTTCCAGATCTAATGGGGGAATATCTTTGTTAAGACAGACTTTTTACTTTTTGGTGTTTAGTAAAGTCGAAGATGGATAGTAACGAGGGAAAGAAAGGGGATGATATGCAGAAAAGTTCCTTTGTGCTGTAAGCTCTTAATACACGTTGCCTTTTACCAGGTGAGCTCCCATGGCACTCAAAAAAAGATTTAAGCAGTGGTTCGGGAGTATGCAGATCCTCTAGTTGGGTAAAAGTATCAAAACCACATTTAAAAAATACTCCAGTAAAACTAAGGGTTCTATATTATGTACGGATAATCAGCTAAATGGGCCTAAAGAAAAACAATCAATATGTTTGGTTCAATCTTTTACACATTTTACAAGCTGATGAAGAAAGTATGCATCCCTCTGAAAGGAAGAAATATGAAGTAACATAAATCTGAAATACACCTAATAATTGTACAGTAGGCCTACTTGTATTTGTACTTAATTACCTTCCACCATTGACATTAACAAAGCCATGTTTATTTTTCTTTGAGTTTAATTTGTGAAATAACATAACTTGAGTAGGTCCAGGCTTGTTTTAGTTCCAAGGGAACTACAGTACATATGTCAAGGTGCAAGAAAGTTAATTTATTTTCAAACTTGATACTGTGACCAATGGTAAAAGTTGGGGGTCGAGCTACTTTGAAGGTGATGTGATGGAAAGCCTTATGGTCAGTTCATTTATGGTGCTTACTCAATCCCACAATCCTCTATCAGCCATAACTCTAAGAGAAGCTGCCCTTTCTTACAGAACACTCCCTAAGAGGAATGACAGCAATGTCTTTGAAAAGAAACCCATAGAAGGCCTGGTATTTCTAAAATGGTCTTATCTGAGTGCACTACAGTTAAATAAACACTGTACACCCCTTTAAATGTATTTCCTGCCAAGTCAAAGCGCACAGGTGTGTTTGGGTTGTGAAATATTGTGAAATCATTTTAAAGTTTGGCATGCTGTCTGGGTGATGGACAGGACACGTTGTGGCTGCAGCTGACCTGCGAGTGCTGCTGCTGGATGTATCCGGTGATGATACGCAGGCCGATCTGGGCCATTTCCTTCAGTTCGGTGTTCCCGGGGCTGCCGGGGGTGCTGTGCCAGGCCTGCAACTTGTCCAGCAGGTTCACCACCCCCTCAAATATCTGCAACAACACAACAATAACCTTCAACAAAGGGATAAAGGATATACCTGTTTCCACACCTTGCAACATCTACTGTAGGACAACCTAAAGTCATTCACTAAATTAAATAACCTACAATAAAAAGGTGATTCAGATGCTACCTACACCCATCCGTGACTCTCCACCCTCCAGCAAGACAATTCAGGAACATTCAAACATAGTAACCGACAACCACACCCAGCTGCCCATGCTTTGTGTTTAACGTATTACTTAAGCCTCTTAAGTCTATATTAAAACAATTTCTAATATCTGTTTTACTTGTCAATGTAACCAACAAAATTCACATCATCACGTCCTGACAATGTAGTTCCAAAATGTATTGTGTGTGTTAAAGGTCCCATGACGTGGCCATTTCCACTGATCATAATTCCATTGTTGAGGTCTACTAGAACAGATTTACATTGTTCAATGTTCCAAAATCACATTGGTTTCTCATACAGCTTCTCTGTATAGTATGTGAATTCACTCTCTGTCCTAAACGGCTTGTTGGAGCTCCTGCCCCCCCCCTCCCTATGAGCCCACTGTGCTCTAATTGGTCAGCTCGCCCACTCTGTTCTGATTAGTCAACCACCGTTACAGCGGAACATCAGTGTTTATGTGTTACAATGGCGTTTGTTAGCAACCAGGAAAGGACACCAGTAATGACAAACAGATGAGAATGCTGCGTGGGGTATGGGTGCCGTGTTGGCGGGACGTTGCGGGGCTCGCTGCTCCGCCCTATGAGGCTTGACGAGCGGACAGTGTGAGCTGGATTACTGGTGTCGTTTCCTGGTTGCTGCGTGGGGTCTGCGAGACAGCGAGACACCACGGAACTCAGCCTGAGCACACACACACACACACTCACAGCCAGGTGTGTGTGCGGAGATCCGCGGAGATCCTTGGCTGAGAAAAGATAAGGCTGAGTGAGTGTGTGTGCCGGGGAAGCTCCTCGGAGTACCGCGGCTGAGAAAAGACAAGGGTGAGTGTGTGTGTGTGAGGAGCTACGCGGATTGGTCCATTTGGACCTGGTTATCGTTACGTCACTATAATCAGGAAGAAAAAAATGGAAAAAGACCGTTTACATGCATAAAAAAGGTACATAACACACAAGGGGACGGATAATAACCGGAAAAGCATGTCATGGGACCTTTAATAAATTGTATTTTATTTCACCTGTATCCATTATGATATCTTGTTATCACAATACTAATGGCAAATTACAACATTTCTTGGAAGACACACCATTTATTGTTTTGCACACAGTGAACGCCACCAGATCAGTCAGGCAGAAATGACTGGACTGAAATGTGTAGTTCATCAGTAATCTAAATTCCACTTGTGTTGAGTATTTATGGAATACTCCTAATGTCAGTACTGCAAAGTGAAGTCCCACAACCTCTTCTGTTTAATTAATGCTGTACAAAGGATTCCCAAAGCGATGAAGGTTTTACCATTCACCTCCAGACACAACAAAACAAATCAAAGGAATAGTTAAACTGTTTTGAAGATAGGCTCTCTTGCTGATTAGGTAAGAAGATCAAAACCACTCTGATGTCTGTACAGTAAATATAAGGCTACAAGGAGTTGCATAATCGTGTGTTTTTGATCAGCCTGGTTGAAATCTGAAATCATTGATGTGGAAGTAGATACAAGTGTATCAAGATATTTCAGGTGTACTGACAATGTTCTTACATAGTTGTACATTTATTTATATTCATCATTGTCAACTGTGTATTCACAGTTAACCAACCTTTACCAAAGTAGCCTTTCGATAGTCATGAAATTACTCTTTGTTCCAATTAAACAAAGATAAAACTGAGGTAATGGTTTTTGGAGCCAAGTCAGAACGTATAAAAGTTAGCGCTGAGCTTCAGCCTGCAATGTTCAAAACAACAGATAAAGCCAGACATCTAGGTGTAGTCATGGACTCTGACCTGAGTTTCAACAGTCACATTAAAACAGTTACTAAATCAGCCTACTATCACCTAAAGAACATATCTAGGATTAAAAGACTAATGTCACAGCAGGATTTGGAAAAACTTGTCCATGCTTTTATCTTCAGTAGACTGGACTACTGTAATGGTGTCTTCACAGGTCTCACTAAAAAAATCTATTAGGAAGCTGCAGCTGATTCAGAACGCCGCTGCTCGAGTCCTCACTAACACTAAGAAAGTGGATCACATCACTCCTGTTCTGTAGTCTTTACACTGGCTTCCTGTGTGTCAAAGAATAGATTTCAAAATACTGCTGCTGGTTTATAAAGCTTTGAATGGTTTAGGCCCAAAATACATTTCTGATCTCCTGCTAAATTATGAACCATCCAGATCTCTCAGGTCTTCAGGGACTGGTCAGCTTTCTGTCCCCAGAGTCAGAACTAAACATGAAGAAGCAGCGTTCAGTTATTATGCTCCAAATATCTGGAACAAACTCCCAGAAACCTGCAGGTCTGCTGCAACTCTGACTACTTTTAAATCCAGGCTGAAGACTTTTCTTTTTGCCGCTGCTTTTAATTGAACTATTCATATCTTAGACTGCACTGTAACTTTTATCCATGTACTTTTTCTTTTAATGTTTAATTGAACTATTCATATCTTAGACTGCACTGTAACTTTTATCCATGTATTTTTTCTTTTAATGTTTATTTTATTAGCTTTTCTTTTTAATGACTGATTTTAAATGCCATTTTCTTAATGTCTTTCATTTTTTGTAAAGCACTTTGAATTGCCTTGTGTTGAAAAGTGCTATATAAATAAACTTGCCTTGCCTTGCCTTGCCTTAGTCCAAACAGAACATGTCATTAGTCTATAGATTTTATGTTAGGTGTGTGATATACCTTTTCACTCCACAGGGTGTGGTTGTCTGTACCCTCAGCAAACAGGAAGTCCTGCAGCAGCCTGAGGAGGCGAACCAGGCTTGGACAGAAAGGCAGGGTCACGCCCTGAGCCTCCCTCAGGTCTGACAGAGACGACTCCAGCATCATCTCCAGCAGACTGGAACAAAAGTGGAAAACAGGATGAGTTAATTACCCCAGTTACAACTACAATTGTCTGGATAATTACACTAAAGGTGACACAGCCATAGGCGTGGTTCACTGTATTTTTCCATTGTGAGACTGCCATTTCAATGTGTTTGTGAGTGGCAGTACATTTGAATTCACCGTCACTGACCTGCGTTTGATGTCATCAGGAGGGCGCACCAGTTGGCAGGAGGAACCCAGTTTGGTGAGAACAGAAAACACCTGTCCTCTCTCTCTCCAAACCACATCCTCCGACGCCTCAGGCCCGCTGCGGCTCCACAGCACCGAGAACACGATGTTGGTCAGCAGGTTGCACAGCTCCTCTTCGGGGGTCTGCTGAAACGCAAACAACACTCAAAATCCTTAGAAAGAGATCAAAGACAATAAATGCTCATAAAAATGACAAATAATAGGTTTGATATCCATAACATCTGAGCTAAGGGAGCTACCTGTGGGTTGGACGTATTTGAGATGGTGTCTCCAGTTGGAGGGTCTGTCCCATAGCTGGTGTCATCCAGCACGTTGGACAGACTGGAGCTCTTCCTGGGTCTGGCAGGTGGGAAAGGTTTGCAGTTCTCCAGAGGAGACGGTGTGTTTGTCAGGCTGCCCGCAGGAGTGTGTGTGCCGTTATCTCCCATGCCCCCCAGATCCAAATCAAAGGGGGTACCAAAGGGGGAGAGCGGCTGGTAGTCTCTCCCTTCGTCATCAGGGCGAGAGGAGGTGATATCAACGGCATTGGAGATGGAGGACGAGTGGCTCATCTGGTCCACTGAATCAAAAGACTTAAAATGAAGGGAGCCGGTGAAGTTTTTAAGCGTACCTCCACCTCCACTTGAAGGAGACTGGGATAAATCCGAGAATCCCTCAGAGATGTCTCGCTGACCACTTTCATCCTCCTCCTCCTCATCCCCGATGTCCTGCGAGGTGCGGTAGTTCAGGAACATGTCCGGGTGAGCGTCCTCGATGACCAGAGACTGCTGCCTGTGCAGCGGAGGCCGGTAGTTGGGCTCGAAGGAGGTGTGGGTGCTGGATCCTGCGATGCTGGCAGCGTGTGACTCGTAGGATTCTTTCACATACAGCTTGGTGAAAACATCCTGCCAGCCCGGCTGCTTAGCAAGCTGCTTCACATAATCCTCATTGGAGTAGATCAGATGAAAGAGCTGGGGGGATAACAGAGAGGAGCAGAGGAAGAGATTGTTTTTATTACGAAGAGCATGGTTGTGCTTGATGTTACTTTTGCACTCAAAAGATGACGATGACAGTTTGAAAGTGTATAAATTAAAGAGAGAAGACTGACCTTGCGGCAGACGTCTAAGCGGACAGTGAGCTCAGCTCGGTGGGAGAGACAGACGACAGCCAGGAGGTCTCTGAAGTTCGGGGTTGCATCTGTGGGGCAGCAGAACATTTAATTAACTTAAATTAAAACCTAGAAAATACTTTTTTTAAAATCAGCTTCCTACTATAAGTGTTGGGATCCTTCATAAACTCACTTATTACCGAGGGATACTTATCAAGATATTTGAGATTTTTCATCGTTGCATCGTTTAATTATATCATGGATGGTACCATGGTTTAAAAGGGAAAACCTACAGGGTGTTCCCTATTTCTTGAAAGTTTCCTGCACAACCCAGATTCTCTGAAATAACTATTTAATTTAGTTTATTATATTATGGGAAAATCAAGAAAAATGTTATGGTCCTTTTCAGGAAAATAATAAATGGATTTAATTATGAACTTATGGAAATAAAGTGTAAATTAATACAATCTTGAGAATCAGACCTGATGAAAGCTTTTATGGCAATACAGCTTTTGTGACCAGTGAAAAACAACTGTCAATACAACTACTATGTTTATGAATTAAACCCTTTCGTTTTTTTTAAAATTAGGATATGTTTTCGTGACAGTTTTTTTAATGTTACTGAAAAATACTTTGAAATCAAATGTTCAGTAGCTCTAGCATTTAAGGACGTCTCTTTTATCATCCATTTCTAGCTCACTCGACCCCAGAGCACTGAGCTGCTTTGACGTTACCTGTAGCAAGGACCTGCTCGTACAGACACCGCACAGTAGTCATGGTGACGGGAATCGTATCCATGAAACAAACCAGGCCAAGATATCCAAAATCCTTGAGCTTGATGCGCTGCTTGTTTCGCTCAGACACTCGCTCGCTTTTAAGGATTTTGTATAAAACCTGCAACATGGAAGGGGAAATTGTGCAACAGTGGTTGTTACTTCAGTTCTGACAATATATCACATGGGAGTTTGCACTAAAAGGCAACACATCTGCCAAGTGATAAACTAAAGTATTTGAAGAAGAGGTTAGGTCAGTGTTTCTCACCCTGAAGACCCTCTCTCTGGCCTCGTCTCCGAAACTTGGAGTGAGCAGCAAGCAGTACAGCTGCTCCACCCCCCACTCCAGCAGCACGGCCTGCACCTGCTCCTGGGGGGGGCTGCTCCGCAACAGCTCGTACAGCACATCCAAGGCCCTCACCACCTGATGGAGAGGAGACATTCATGAGGAAAGGGTCAAAGAGGAGGATACAACACCAAGAAATATGGATTTAGGGAGGGTAACATTTTAAGTGGTCACATAAGGAGTTTGTAAGTACATAGATGCCAAAACATGAGGATAAATCAGGTGGATGGTCAGGGAGAGTTCATTGCAAGTGAAATATCAAATTGAAAAGGTCAGATGATAACAAAGTAAACTCCAGAAGGAAACACAGAAATAGAACATACCTGCTTCTCCTCTCCGACAGACACAATGTAGGCGAGGACAATGTGAAGCTCCTCTTGAGTAGGAGACTTTAGAAAGTCTTTCAGCAAGGCGAAGAGAGACGTTTGAATCGTCTGCTTTTCATCGGACAGAGCGCTGCCATCTTTCTCCACACTACGAGCAAAAATAAATAAATCAATGATCTCAGTCTGCATTCATGTGAAAAGAAATATGGTTGAATATGAAAAAGTATATTTAGATGTACTTTTAACCTTTAAAAATATATTTTGGTGGACATCTCATTGTATCTTGAAACCATATGTTGAATTTATTTAAGTGTATGTCAAAGGTTCACCTGTAGTATGTGCGAATTGTTTCCAGAATATATTGGACTCCGTACTTCCTCTTCATTCGCTGCTTGCCTTTGTTAAGCACAGACACCATGTACTGCACGTGGGCTTTGGAAGAAAAATAAGACTTTTGTCATTTTTCTCCAATTTGACATTTAGAAATGTCAAACCTATACAAGAGGTTGTACTGAAGAAGTGCATTCATTAAAAAAAAAGGAACAAAAGCGAGGCTTCAGGCGCAGATTCACTTTGAATCCTCATCACAGCCTGAACTAGAAACCTTAATGTGTTCTACCTCTGCTCTCTCTGCTTTTAGCCTGCTTTTACTCCTTTCAGGCTAGCTTATGCATTCATAAAAAGGGACACAAACAGCTTCGGCACACATGAAAAGGTTCACAGGTGCATTACTCGCAACATGAGGACCTTACCCAGACAAACGGTAAAATGGCTTTTAGTCCAGATGCGGAAATCAAAGAGCAGGTGCTGGTAGAGCTGCTGTAGAAGTGGGCTGTTCCCCTCGTTGAAAACCTGGTCCAGCAGCAGCTGGCAGGCCAATAAAACGTTCATGTCCATCATACTGCCAGGAACCTGTAGCAGATGAAGCAAAGAGGATAGGTGGTAATGTGTGTTTGTGTTAAAGATGGTTATTTTTTAACAAGGGTTTAGGGACTGTCTATTTTTGGAAACACTTGATTTTGCTGAAATGGGAGCTGAGTGCATGGATAGTACAAGTGTTTGTGTTCTGTCAGTGTTCATATCTTTGCCACTGTCAAACGTGGCAACCCCATGAGATTATTGGGAAACAGCTTCCTTACAGGATGCTCCACCTTAACAGCATTTATTTCAACATATCCTGTCAGACAGAAGCTGTGTCTGTGCTACACCAACACAACACCTTATTGGCTGCCACCCTTATAGATCTATTACCACTGTGTGAACATTGAAACTTCTGAACATCATCAATAAAACAACAATTCCTTAATAGTATAAACTGAATAATGATTATTGCACCTTTAAAGGGCTCAACAACTCATTACTTTGAACCTTATATATACACAGCATTGTCCTTAGTTCCTTATATTAATAAACAAGGTTATATTCACTGTTTATATCAGCAGCAAAAAGCAAATATGCCGAGTTTGTCTTGCAAGAGATCCACAGAGTAGTTTGGAAGTCTTTGATTTTAATTTAGATTTAATCTACATTAATTTCCCTAGCTTTCAACAAAAACATTTCAAGCCACAGATTTGATAGCTACGCTTTTGTGCTCAGTGAAAGAGCAATTGCAATCTGGCGAACTCTGCATTCATTTCCCCACACAAGCATGTGATACTGTGAATCTCATAGAACCAATGGTTTCAACACAATACCCATTCATTATACAGCAATTATACCGCAGCATTACAATAGAAAAAATGTCAAATATTCACTTTCAGATGCTAATCAGCTCTTCTCGCAATCAACTCCCACTTGCTGGAGCAAAACCAAGAACAGGGTGCTTACTTTGCTGAGCATGGCTCCTATGATGCTCGGCCCGTGGCACTGCAGCAGGCACTCCTGATTGACAGGGTGATGAAGAATCAGGTTTTTCACCATCAGCAGGAAGGCGGCAATGCTGTTTCTCTCTAGTCTGCCCTCTGAGAGACAAAAAATGGGGCAAATCAACATTTATGGTTTCCTGTATCTCCCACAGTCATATTTCTGCATTACCAAGCACTTTATTGACATCTGCATATCTCAGCATGAGTTGTGGTTATGGTATTTCCCTCACTTTTGCAACTGATTCATATATCTCATGTTAGACTTCTTGCAGAATAAGGTGCATTTGGCCACTGAACTGGATCTCCACATGCGAATGTTATACCTCATGCTGATTATGACATTTAACCTGTAAGCATTGATTTCACAATCTGTTCTATGTTTGTGTGTTGTATATTATAGTATGCGCCTCTTATCTGTCTTTCACATCCTGTTTGTTCCTGCAGTATGAACAGTGTATAGACGCTGACTCACTGCCATTACACATGATCTTCACTACAAGGAAAATCATATTTATCATTTAGCCTAGGACTAGTGAACAGAAATAACCAGGAACAACAACATAGTAAGCCCTCAAAATTCATAATACTTTAGATTGACTTACCCAAGTTTCAAAAAGGAACATAAAGCGTTTTCTGACTTCCCACATGTCCATACTGTACAAGTGGAAATTGTTATTTGATTTGCTAAGGTTATGAGATACTTAAATCTAATATTTGAGCATCCATCCCACTACAGTGAAGGTAAATGGTATTCGATGCTCACAGTATTAAAAAATTGAAATGAACACCCTGACATTTCCTTCCAGAAACAATGTTCCTGCCCCTTCATTTTTAGGTGAACTGACCCTTTCATGAAGAAAAATCTAGGTGTAAATATCTAAGCTAAACATGAGCTGACCTGGGGACTTGTTGAGTGGCAGCAGCATGGAAGCGGGGCCTCTGGAGGTGAGCTCTGGTCCCAGCAGGTCTGAGATCTCCTGACTGCCGCTGTTAACCTGCTCTGCTTCACATACCTGCTCCAGCAGAGGCAGCAACACCCCTACACCTCCCATCACATTTACAACATCCTGCAAGGGAAAAAAAACTTCCACATAAGTCAATTAGAAATTGAATTGACCATCCAAAAGGGAAACAAGAAAGCAAAAACAACATGGAGACAGGTCATGACTGATATTTCACTTCTCACTCTCTTGATTCACTTCTCACTCTCTATTTAATTGTGTCACATCTAACCTTGATGTCCCAGTTCACTACACTGTGTCCTGTGAGCCTGCCATCATATTGGTGATTGGGCGACAGGTCCAGACATATCTGGCTCTTGAAGGCCTGCAAAAAACAAACAGTTGCATGCAAACAAGTATATTTTACTGGCGTTGCTTATAATTCACATAATACAAGCAGTGTTATAAAATGGTTCAATGGATCACCTGTGGAGTGTAGTACAGAAGAAGCTTGCTGTTGAGATCAGATAACTCTCCCTCCGCTTTGAATAAGGACACATGATTCGGGCCTGTGATGTGGAGCAAAAACAAATGTAGGTCATAAAATATACAAACGTTGTTTGGTATGCATGAAAATAAGAATCCTATGGGGAATTCTGTGATTTACTTTAGTATTGGTTTTCTTTACATTAGATTGTTTGGTGAACTCTGGAAGAGCTAAGAGCTGTAAACGTAACATTTTGAAGGTGTATAATGTTTACAACAACATTTTCATTGTTGCACAGTGTGACATACCTGCAGCGTGCAGAGCTCTGGTCTGTGCCGGCTGCAGAGCCTCGTGGCAGATGAACGCGGTGCCCAGGAGCCCATCCAGAGACGTGGGGGTTCCCCACTCTGTGTCCTGCAGTCCTGCTGGGATGGTGTGCACTGCGGTCTCTCTTGAAGACCCCCAGCGACCCCCTGCAAAGGTAGCTGGGAAGGACTGGGAACGGATAAGGGAGGGTCCATGGGGGGGGAAGGAAAACTCCGGTGTTGATGGGTTAGAAGACGAGGACATGGGCAGGTTGGGGGAGGTGGTGGTGGTGGTGGTGCGGTTGCCCGCAGACCCGATGCAGCAGGAAGTAAAAGGCTTCAGGTGGCAAGTTGGGGGAGAAAAATAGGAAGTCAGATGAGTAGAGGGGAACTATTTAGTAATATTATGTCCATTGCCAGGATCATTTAGATAGTAGTGTCAGTTACCTCACTGAAAGATGGAAAGCGAAGCGGAGCAGTTTTACGCTGCTCTCCGTCGATGTAGATGGTGACCAGGTTCTGACCGAAAGGACGACGGCCTGGGATGTGGACTATAGCCACTGAATGCTGTGATGATGATGATATTAAATTAGGTACATTTATGTATTGAGAAACTAAAGGAGCAACATAGTCTCCAGACAGTTGACAGCTTTCATTTAACCTACTGATAGACCTCTCCAGCTCCTTCAAGAGGTGCACTTTTCTATTTCTTAGTGATTATTCTTCAAGGTTACGGGCCAAGACAGCACCGTTTAGAAAATGATGCGTTATTTTCTCCTTGATCAAATCTATTTTTATTTGGGACAGGCTAAAAAAGGACACATGTTGGCTAATATCCTTACTGTACTATGTGTGTCCAAACTCACCCAGCATGAGTCTGCTAGTGGGTACTCTGGCAGCGTGACAGCCATGTAGTCTTTCTTAGTGCAGACAGCCACCACTAGCACTCCCTCTATGGAGAAGAAGGCCTCCAGCCCCGTTCCACTTGCTGTGAAGAAACTTTAAAACAATACTTTCGGTCAAAAATTGTGCAACGTAGACATCTTATTTATAAAAGCACGCCCTTTAACTTCTCTTTACCTGTAGAGCTGCTTCCTGCGGGGTCCTTTTCCCATGTCATACTGAACCCCTGTGACAGAGTTTGCACGAGGTTTGCGGTTATTAGAGGACTCTGAATGACACGGGAATTCCATGTTGAGGCAGAGCCAGGCGTGAAAGGCAAACCCGCCGCCTGGCCAGCGTTGGACTGTGGGCACCATGATGCCAGCCATGGGGGGCGTGAGGTCAAAGTATTGCAAGGCACTGTCCTGGCCTTCTCTGGCCGCTATGGCCGAGAGCACTTGGATGACGCGACCGCAATAGGGGTGCACCTTCCCCACGACCGCGCCATTGTCCTGATCCACTCTGAGCAGTCTGAGCAGGCCCTTCAGCTCCTCAGGTCTCAGACACAGGGAGCCCAGGTCCTGCAGGAGGCCCAGCAGGGCGTCTGCACACTGCCTGTCCAGATTCTGGGGCTGTGAGAGCACCTGCAGCAGAGCCCACACCATGCCCGCCTCGACAGCCACGGTGCGGCAGGATAGGGAGCCGCCGCAGACGGTGGCCAGCCACTGGGCCACCAGCAGCTGCAGGTCCCTCTGACGTGACAGGTCAGGGAGCCACTGAAGGAGCAGCAGCAAAGGCTGGTCGTTACTGATGCCAAGGTGATGGGCGTGGGCATGCTCACCCTCCACTGCCTGGAAAAAAAGAGTGAAGACAGAGAATGAAGATGATATGTGATCACATTATCAATAACAACATCATTTAAAGGTCCCCTATTATACTCTTTTTCATCAATATATTATAGTCCCCAGTTATATACAAAACATGTCTCTGAAGTGTTTCGCTCAAAATACCAAACAGATCATTGTAGCATCCCATAAACCCTCTGTTTCAGCCCTGGTTCAAAAGTGCTGATTCTCTGTCTGTTACTTCAGATGAAAATAAGGAGCCCCCCTCCCCACGCCCCTCTGAGAGATATTTGGTTAAAAAGAACACAATGGTGCTCTAGGAGGAGATTAGGTGATAAGGTGGGGGGGGGGGGGGGGGGGGTTACCTTGGTTGGTGATTGGCTAATGTTTACACAAGCCCAAAAAACATTATGACATCACAAAGTGGCCAAAATCTGATCAGCTCATTTTCAGACTCGTTTTTATATAAATGGATCCGGACAAAAAGTGAGCGAATCTTTTTTCCTGAAACTTTCAGAATCTCTTTACACAGAGGGGACGCATGTTTATGTCTCAAAGACGTGAAAAAGTGAATTTTGCATAATAGGTGACCTTTAAATAAGAACATGGTCATCCATAACAGCTAATTGGCATCTACTGTCTCTCAGTGGGGATAATGAGTGCTGTGTGCTTTACCATGTTCATCAGCTCCTGCAGAAGCCTCTTGGTGGGTTGACCTTGACTCTTCAGCACATCAAACAACTGGGAGTAGCCAATCCTCTCCTTGAAAACCTCCTGTGGGGAAATGAGGCAGAAATAGGCTAGTGAAAGCTGCCCCTCAGGGGATAACTAGTTGGCACACTTCCATACAAGGGAATACAATGAGAGTTCTTAAATGAACGGAAACCAGCTTTCCTCATCAGGATCTAACTTTATCTGGGATTGTAGGTTGTATCATATGTAATAAAGCTTTACAATACATGTAAAGAAGTATTAGGGAGGTATGATTTGACCACAAAGATGCCTTACCTTAGCAGAGGGTGAGTTATTCATTATAGCTGTGAGGACTCCTAGAGCATGAACTGTAATACTGTCTGATCCTTTCTCCAAAACCTACATCAGAATAAGGATTGTGTTATTTTTTTGTTGAATGAGGCAGAGTTCAAAACGTGAATCATAATGAGTTGACACCAGAAGCCCGGAAAAGGTGAACATTCCAACTGCACAGCACCAAGAAGGAAAGCAAATACATCAACATTGAAGAAATCTTTCACCAAATGAATGATTGATTATCAAGCGCAAGGGGAAGTGCAGCTCATTTCCTTTTTTTCTACACCACAATTATTGGAGCAGAGTGGGTAAGTGCACTGCTGTATCAGTCACTAAACAATTGCCTCTTTGTTAATTAATGATAGATTCATACGTGCAAAATCCAAAGCCAACCACCGTAACAAATAAAAGAAATTCAGGGAGATCCCCAGTATTGCTAGAAATGAAGCAACATCAACACACCAGGTTGTGCCAGGTCTTTGAAACAAGATGAACCGGGCACACGACAGAGCAGCAAAGATACCAAGAGTAGAAGGAAATACATGCTCATTGTAAAACCACCATTTCATGCATGCACCAAGAAACACTCAGCATGCTCTTTTTCCCCTTTAGATGTCAACAAGAAATTCAGCCTCTAATTGTGAATGTTATATAAATCGACTCTCCAACACTAGCAAAGATGAATCCCTCAACTAATAATTTGAATCTTGTGCTCAAAACTAATGCCAACTTGATTGTATATTTTTAAAGTTGGATTCAATAGACCAAAATAACACATGTAATAAAGGCTGTAAGTGCCTATTCTAGATGGACAGATAATATGAAAGATTAAAAAGGGAACTCTAAACAACAATAATGACCTATAGTCTTCCACCTGCTTTGTTTACAAAATGAGAGTAAGCCAGACTTCCTGCTTGAAGTTTCCTGTTTAAATAGCTCAGAGCAGTTAACGCGAGGAGAGAAGGCTGAGTTTCCTGCTGACAGACCAATATCAAAACCGAGTGGGGGGGAAGTACCTGGTCCACTTCGACCTCTGTGAGTAAACAAGTAGTGAGGTCACACACAACCTCACGATCCGGTCTATGCATGTTGCTCTGAAAGAGCTGCAGGATGTACACACGGAGCCACACACACAACACAGAAAGACAGACAATTAAACAAAACAGTCATCTGTCAAAGGTAATAGAGACAAGGTTGATCCAGGTTTCTTTACAGTTGCAGCGAGGAACATGTGTTGTAACCGTGAGGGGAAATATAAGCTGAAAGCATTAACATTTTTGGGATATTTCACATTGACCAAGCAGTAAAACAGCATTAGGGCATCCAGGCAAATAAAAGAGGAAATCGACATGACATTTAAACAAAAAAAATATTTGACAGAACAGACATATTTAAGATGCGCAGGGTTCTGACCTTGCTGTTCTGAACCAGTCTGAGGATGTGTTCAAAGCAGTTGTTGTTGAGGAACACAGCCTGCAGGACGGGCCTGTCAGGGCACTGCAGGATCTCAGGGACAGCAGCTAGAATTGACAACAAGAAGGATGTGGACTATATTTCAGACACTGGGGAAATCAATTACTTAGCCTCCATTCTGATTAAGAGATATAAAATATGAAGGCTCAGCTACCCTTGAGTCCTGCTCTTACTTGTCACAAGGACCGATGCAGGAAAACATTCCTGCCGACTGCAATAACTCTGTATAACAAATCACCTCTGGCTGGAAGAGAACTCTCTGCTCCATAGCTTCTCTTGGATAACTGGACTTAAACTCCCTTCGTACATTTTACATTTATATTCAATTTAATATTTAATAATTCATTCCTTACACAATTAATGTATATATAATATCCTGCTTTATATTTTGTTACTGTACATTTGTATTTATTTCTATTTGAGATGTTTACATTTTGGATTCCTTATTTCTAGTCTTTTCATTTCTTAAATGTACAATGCCTTGTCTTTTTATGCTGCTGCAACGCAAAATAAATCCAAATTGGGATCAACAAAGTACTTCTTATCTTATCCTATCTTACTTAGCATTTGGCGCTGGAGGGAGATCAGGCTCTCCTCCCAGTTCTGCCTCTCCTGCAGCTCACTGCTGAGAGGACGGTTCCAGTTGAGCAGCTGGAAGTAGCTCTCCAGTATGGTCCTGATCTCCAGCTGCCGCTCAGCAGGGCTGCTGGCGTGCAGCAGGTGGATCATCGCCGTCAGGCACTGCAGCGTCAGCCGGGAGAGAGACGTGCTCTTGGGTTCTGTCGAGGCCCGGCAGCACCACACTCTCAGAACAGAGAACAGGTCCTCAACCGAGGAAGGGGTGATGGAGAGAAGGCCATTCTTCTGTAAGAAAATCGTATGGACAAAGTCACTCCACTGTAATCAGTTTGAAATTGCCAAAGACCTGTAGTATTTTTGACTTTTTATATTAATTATCCAGAATATTTTATATTGTTTTGTTTATGTTGTTTATATTTGATATCATATTGTATTATACAGTCTGAACACACTTCTGCTTCTGTGATGAAAGAATTTCCTAAATTGAGATCAATAAAGTATCTATCTATCTATCTATCTATCTATCTATCTATTTATTTATCTATCTATCTTGTAGTGTTTCATAATAAATACTGATGAAGAGGAAAGAAAGGCAAGCAGACCCTTCCTCCGCTGATGATAGCACCCTGGAGATGGACACATCTTAGTGTGATGACCTCTGGGAGCTTCTCGTTTTCCTGCAGACTTTCTGTGACATTCAGACCAAGAAACAAAGTTATACTTATCACTTAACCACAATACAGCAACCATTCATACAGTGCTGTTAAAATAACATGCACATACAGTGTACCTTTTTTATTGTTTGTTATCATAAGGATAATAAATGTCACAATGGCTGAACATGCCCTGCTGTGCCACCTCTGTACTTGGGAATTACATGAAAAACAGAAGCTTAGGTATTTCTAATTGGCTAGGTATTGCACAATTAGCTCTCTACAGTTCTAATTAAACCCTGCTATTATGGGATAATCTTCCTAAAATGTGGACATACTGAAACTTGCCCAGGCTGAGATTTCCCACATGATTTATAGATTACTAACTGATCAAATGGGCTTTTATATTTAGAAACGCTTGGACTTAGATGGTGAATAATTAAAGTTTTCAGCCCAAAGGTCTCACTGACTGCCCTGACCAGTAATCTTTCATTATAATAAACATGGCAAAGATTGTGATTGGGAGAACACAAAAGGTCAGGGTGTTTCATGTCAAAGATGACAGATTAAAGCTGTGTTTAGGCAGCAGTGGGAGCATTTGGATTCTTGTGGTATATGAGGTCTGACAGAGATCAGTGTGGTAGAGCGGACGAAGGGGAGTATCTCACCGTGGAAGAGAGCAGGCAGCTCCTCTGGCAAGACCAGCGGGGAGAACTTATACTTGTTCCTCTCCAGCAGGCTCACCTCCTCCCTGTAACACACAAAGCCTCGAGTCACTGCGCTGACTCACATCACGCCTAGTCAACGACTGCAACTAATACTACTGGCATTATGAGGCTTGACTTAAATTCTTACAAGCAACAAGACAGGGTGTTACACATCACAGAAAGGTTGGGCAAGATGCTAAATGCATCAAACAGTATTTGGGTCTTTGTGTGGCTAAATTCCACCTCCCACACATTCACAAAGTAGGCAGCACACACTCACCCAGCCAGGCCTCTCCTCCACGTCTGATAAGGGTCAAAGAGACTCTCAAACAGCACAAATCCATACTGCACAACCATCTCCAGAGACGACTGCTCCCCTTCGCCCTTCTTAAGCTGTACAAAATAAAAGTTTGGACACTTACTTTGTAATTCTTCTTTAACACAGATTCATCTGTATCTGTTGTTCGTATAACATACAATAAATACAACACATTCCAGTTCAATGAATAGAAGGTCGACTACACGTCCATTTCTCTTTTCAGTGTAAACAAGTTTGGTTACTTCTGTATAGGCTTAGTGTATCTCTGTTGTATATCACTTTTCTGCACAGAGTGTCGACAAGGGCACCAAATAATCTTTGCATGATTGATATAGTGAGCTTACATTGGAGCTAAGCCCCGTCATAAATCAATGAAATCTGTTTCCTGCTTGAGGTAAAGTTTATCTTGGCCTTACCTGGCTTAAACAGACATTCAAAAGCTTGATGGTTTCAAAAACAAAACCAGGGGTGTTGTCTGGGTCTATGTTCTCCATATTCCTAGAAGTAGAGAAATGTGTGAAATTGAGTGTTAAGGATGATGCGTACCCAACATAAGACACATACAACGGACGCTCAGAACATCAGGGGGAACATCCTGACACTGAGTTGGAGCCTGTTTGCACAACCTGCTTGCAATTTCTGGAAAAGTTCAAAAACTGTAATACATCCAGTTCCTTATGGCACCATTGCCTCTTTTGTTATTAAAACAGAGTTAACATTTAAAATAAGGAAATTGAGAAGGGTTAAGACAAAATGACCTAATTTTACACATTACATACAAACATTTTAGGTACATTTTCAGAATTTAGCCTCATGCCAAGTACATGCCTAAATGTTATTTCATCCCTAAATATATGTCTAACAGGCTGATTTATATTACTTCAAGTAAAACCACAACAAATATGGAAGGAATGAAAAATAACCTGTAGCTGGAGACTTTTAATTATAAACATCTGTATTTGATTGAACACAGTTCTTCTATCTAGCTTGTTCATGATCATGATGAAGAAGTGTATACACAGGAGGCTGAGTCCTCACCTGCAGACAATGATGAAGAACTTGATGATGAGCAGGGGGTGAGGGAGGGTGCCGTTGGACTCGGGGGGGTCTGAGAGGTGGTCCGCACTCTCCCATAACTGTTTACCGAGGAGCACCAGGACCTCCTTGGGAAGCATGGGCACCTCGGAGTTGCACACCTCCAGCCTGGAGAAGGGAGAGGAGGAGGCAAAGGGCATTGTAATAGGGGCTGCGTTTACACATACCATAAACATGTCAAAATGGTATCTCAAAGAAGGTCGTGTTCATCCTGATATGGGGAATTTAAACTGGTGGGAACTAGAAGTTTGCAAATAACTGTTACTACTCACCTCCGCGGCTCCAGTGACTGCACATCAACGAGTCTCTCAAAGGACGCCACAAACGCCTCCAGCCACTGCTGCAGATAACCCACGTCTTTCTGCAGGAGGGAGGAAAGAACACATGAGGCCTTCACGCCTGCAGGCATGCACTGTAAATATGTAATGTGAAAAATGTGCACAGCGACACTATAAGTATCAATGGAGCATGTTCTGTGCTTATGCTCGGTTGTTAAGTTGCTGCTCTAAATAGGTTAAGCTTCAAACTGTGACAGACAGAAGCTGAAGACATGGCACTACCCTTGTGACCTGTTTTTGTAACAGGATGTTGCAAAGAGATATCATTCACAGAGGAACACACACGCCAATTCTTTCCTTTTCATAACAGGGAGGTCAAAATAAATGTTCCTATCCTTTAAGTCTATCGGTTCAAACATTCAGTAAATTCTGCATATAGCTGTCAACGAACAATAACAACATCTTACTGTAAGCATGTCATTGTTATACACGAGACATTCCGGCTTTAATGCGTCCTTATAGAATCAATTAAGACTATTTAATGAGAGGATGTTTACACACAGACGGCGTTATCGCAGCTATGATCTGCCTCTGCAGTGCAACATATCCTGCCACTCTTCCCTCCTCACATCAGTCTCTTTATCTCACATAGACCAAATGTCACTTGGGTCACCAGAGAAACAACTTTAAACTTAATTACTTTGATATTTGTATTTATTCATATAAAGCCAAATTATCCTTTATCAGTTGTGCCTATTAAGACAAGTTAAGCTTCTTCTGGTAACGCAGGGTTTCCAAATACAATTAGAAAAAGACAGGACATGCAGAAATGTTCCTCGATGTGCTGTGTGATTGAACAACCTGCATATTTTAATTAGCTGAGTATGCACGAAACCACTGCTGCTGATAGTTGAGGCAGCTTCTGCAGTGCAGGGAAGAATGGAACACATGAGTTGTTTCAGACTGTCTAACTGACTCATTGTACACAAATAGTATAATGTACAGCAAACAGCACATGATATCGCAATAAATTAAGTACTTCTCCATAAGCCAACAATCAAATAGGTCAAACATTATCAGTGTGTAATCCGCTGCATATCGGTTCATCTCAAATCTGCTGCAGTACAGAGAACATGCGTGCATAACTGGAGCTCAATGCATGTTTGATGTGCATAATTGCCACGGCTCCTCTAGAGAAATGGAGATCTAATGCAGTGAACTCTGAAAACATATTGCAACTTTCTAATGCTGCATTAATGTTAAATGTACATTACCAACTGGCATTGACTTATGAGAAAGTCCATCTCTCATTGTATGTGGCTGAGGTGCCAGGTTCTTGCGAACCCAGTCTCAGGTGAGCCTTCAGTTTATTTCCCAGCCGGCAGTTCAGTAGCTGCACACCACTCTTAAGCTAACACCAGCGTCTGACTCGCCCCTTTCTGCTCTTCCTAATGTCAAACAAGTTACCAGGAAATGACATGTCACTAACTGTAGCTTATTTCCTTCACTCGTGGCCCCCTTGTCAAACCCCTTCCTCTTTTGGTGCTACTACTATAGTGTGGGCAGATAGAAAGGGATGCGTCTATAAAAAAAACTAAAAAAACTTCCCACAGAAACAATGAAGCACCGGTTATGCGTACAGGCTTTCAGGGGAACAGAAAGATGTAGAAGAGAAACAAAAGTGAATATATGCACAAACTGACTCAAATGGGACTAATTGAAACAATGAATGTCATAATTAGAGAATACTGTATTTTTAGGTAGAGTAAGCTTAGTTCATATGCCTTCACCCTGTCACAAACATCATTATTGAACAAATAATATTGAAGTTGTAGATCTCACACACACACACACACACACACACACACACACACACACACACACACACACACACACACACACACACACACACACACACACACACACACACACACACACACCACACACACACACACACACACACACACACACACACACACACACACACACACACACACACACACACACACCACACACACACACACACACACACACACACACACACACACACACACACACACACACACAGTATAACATCTCTGGCTGTACGGTTTGAAAACAGGAAACCTAAACGAACAACCTATTGTTTGGTGCCTCCAACATCTTGATAATCAGGTATTCAAAACTTGAGTAGGTGAGGCAAGGACATGGAGACATATTTGAAACACTCCTTCAGCTTTGTTTTACTTTCCATTAATAGATTCAGTAGTTGAAAGACTGAATCCTCCCTAACATCACTCAGCGTATGCAAACATGTTTTTATTAATCTTCCTGTATTACTGATGATGACACCCTGCAGAGTATACACCACTTATGATTGCATCTACTGCCACTCACGATGACAGTTATAGGGGTTAACCAAGTTTACAACTCTTTATGAGATGATGACACCACCGACTATGACCACATTAAGTAAGTAAGGATTGCTTTCAGTATTACGAGAAAGGATTCTTCATTTTGTTCCGTTCCCACGCAGGTGTACGCAACGCTGTGTTGTTTAAGAGCACCCGAGATGCAGAGTTTGACTACAACAGCAATATTTGTAACTTTAAATAGTAAGGGAATCTGGTTTGCCATGAGGAAGTAAAGCAGAGGAATTGTATTAAATATTCAGAAGAAACATAGTGCTTTGCTTTATGTCTGAACCCTGGACCTAAAAACATCCCTTACTAAATTACATAAAAGATACACGTCCTTCGATCTCAGTTCAACTGCTTTCACTGAACCTTGCCCAGCGCAGCTAGCTCCAGGATTTGTTCGATAAAGCCACTATTAGACCAGATGTCACAGATCAACCATGAGGTACCGACCCCTATAAACTGTGCCATTTATCCCTGTTTTCTCTGCACACGGCCAAGCAGCTGTGCCGCTCTCTGCTGCTTGGCATTCTGTTCGCTCCAGCTTCCTGCACAAGTGAAGGCAAAGAGCACTTTGATTTTCTTCTGGTTGGCCCCTCTGTTGGTAAACAAGGGAGACGGAGACACATGAGGGAATTCAATACCAGGGCTCATAGGACTTGAATAGAGAGCTGCAGGGGTGGCTGTTGTTGTTTCACTTCTCATATCGACGGGGATCATACCACGATCAGAAACTGAGACAAATACACAGTGTGGCGAACAAAGCCGGAAAATGTGACTTGTTGTCTATCCAAGCTAGCTGAGGGGGTGGTTTCATGGCGGTGTGGATGGGTGGCAGTCGGATTGTCCCTGTGGTCCATCTCTACCGTTACAGGCTTTAATTATTCCCTCTAACCGTCTCTTACACTAATGATCTTAGGATAATCACACTCTATTCCTCTGCCAGCCTTTCCTCTTACTGTATCCACACTGTTGGGAAGGATACATCTTCGTTTATCACTTTAATCCAGGATTATTACCTCCAGCGGGTCTGTACTTTAACTCAATGTGTCTTGGAACAGCTATCTCTAGGCAGTAGACACACATACAAATCCTTCTTACTTAAAAATGTGCCGATATCAACCCAAAACAGCCTAAGTGGGTGTCTTTAAATAGCACATTTTCTCTGATTAAAAGTCCAAGTCCCCAAATGATTATCTGACTTTTAAAATGCAACAAAGATAAATTATGATTCTCACAACTGAGAAGCTTCAACGAGGGATTGTTAAAGTATTTTACTGAAAAGTTAATAAAGCTGTAAGGCCAAAAATCGATTAAACGACCGGTTGTTCCAGCTCTACCGCAATTTTAATTCAGGATGCGTTTGAAAATATATTTAACCTTTTACCAGGTTATTTAAGAAAAATAACTTAATTCAATCGATTTGTTGTTTCAACTGTTTTCCAAATCTATCATTTATCCAGTAAAATAATTTAACATTTCTAGTTCCTGCTTCTACAATCTGAGTTACTTAATGTTTTCTCACTTTTGTACCATTGTCAACTAAACACAATTGGTTATTTTTGCAGTTAGTTTCAGAACAGACACATTAAGATTAAAAGCACTTCACAATTCATCATCATTAAATGGATCACAGTTAACAACTGAACCTAAATTCATCCTCAAAGTAAGAAGTTAAAAGAAAAACACCAGTTTCAACTCTACAACCAGCTTACTGTATAATGACACAACATTGAAATAAACATTTGTTAAAATGCAGTATAACGGTATTATTATCCAAAACAATTCCATCTGGTTTTCTACAGACACGATCTGACAAGTTAAGGTACTCCCTCAGCGATAAGATCACACTCTTTAATTTGTGTTCGTACGAGTAAGGCATGAGCATTGTATTATGGCCTGGAAAGCATTCTCAGATATGAGATAGAAATGGCCAGTAAGTGTGTTTGTAACTCCAGCAGATGAAAGCCAATGATGTGCACTGAGCTTTGCTGAGCATGCTATCACCTAACTTAAGACTGCAAAAACCTGATAACCAAGAAGCATTTAGTGAGTAAACATTGGTTGTTTACATTGTCAATACAGTTGTATATCGATCAATGTGATGACATAAATGTGTTTATATTGTCTGTCCAAACAATAGTGTCTCTCGACTATAGGAAATAATCAACATTCTTGTCTGTAACACAGGCTCTTATCTAGGAAATCATCAATGTATCCATCATTGCCTGTCAGTCTGTTGGTTCAATTTTGCAAAATATCTATCTCTCTTGGACCGATTTGAGTATAAGACGCTTCTATATCACAATGACTTTCCAGCCCTGAGCCATAGCTGATCTAACAATCTTGCAAGGGGTGTGTGATTTCTTGCACAATCAGAGGAAGCAGAGCTCCTTTATCACCGACAAGCCTGAGCTTGTTATGTTTTCTTATTGCAAATACAGAATGATGTCTGAGGTACTAAAACATGTTGGAATCAACTGTAAGGATGCTTCGCAGATTTTTGATATAGCTTGTCTAAACGAAGTTCATATTTGAGCAAACATGGACAGATGTTGTCAGGATTTCATACAGAGGCCGATGAATGCAGTAAAAAACATAATCAAAAGAGAATCAAGAGACAGATATATTTACAGCTACCTGGGTTTGTTTGTTGTGGCTCACACACACACACACACACACACAACACACAAACACACACACACACACACACACACACACACACACACACACACAACACACACACACACACACAACACACACACACACACACACACACACACACACACACACACACACACACACACACACACAAACACACACCCACACAACACACACACACACACACACCACACACACACACACACACACACACACACACACACACACACACCACACACACACACACACACACACCACACACACACACACACACACACCACACACACACCACCACACACACACACACACCACACACCACACACACACACACACACAGATTATTTGTGAAAGTGCATTCAACTCGTTATGTTTATTAAAGTCTCAAAGTGAGTCTGCAGTCACAAGTGCAGTCGCCAAGAGAAGTTGTAACACAGCGGATTACAAACAGCCTTCAGATTTCGGATATGCCCAAAGTGACCACAATGACCACTTTGATAGTAAATGCTGCAAGAGGTGTGTCACACGTGCACTTAGAGCATTTTGCAGTTCTTCCAGCATGGCCTTTGGCCCTATTTAAAGCAATAGCATGGTTTCCTAGATTGGAACTGAGCCAAGTCTGCAAATTAAAGCAACATTTAATTATTATATGTAATGAAAAATGTCCTTGTACTTGACTAGGCTTTATCTTTGTAAAGAATGTTGCCATTAAGATTCACTGGGATAATAAGAGAGCAGTCTTTATGCCCCAGAGTGAACATACAGTGCATGCAAATTTGAAAGAAGTCTGATCTTGTTTTCTCTGTCCTCAGGCATGGAAGCAGATTGCGAACACATTAAATAGTAATACTTAAGTTATTCACAGCCAAACTGTATTCCTCCATCCGGAGAAGACAATGTCATGAGGGCAACAATATATTTTTACTTTCAGCTAATTGGTCTCCCTATTACAGAGATGTTGGGCCTTAATAACCAAGCAAATAAAAACGTTGCAGTTACATCTACAGGGGACAACAGGAAAGACCAAAATATCACACAAAACTATTGCTTCACTAGGGATAATGCCATCTTAGTTTTCATATACATATTGTTTCTCATTTCTCATTGAAATAGGCCTATACATTAGCCTAACAGGCATAGTGTTGCTGGCACCAACTCAAATGAGAATATAAATTAAGCAGGAACAGGAACAGGAAGTAGCCGCAGTGACACCTGCATCGCAGGTACAGGTGCAAACTTCATTAAGTGAGCTAATCTGCTTCGATTAACATATTTACTAAGGGATTTCCATACATTAAATGGCTCAGGGACACAGTCATATGACATGTACTAGTGTGCACAGTGAAGCATCGACCACTTAGTAAATAAACAGCTGCTGTTCAAACAGGCGCTAAATAAACCACTTCCTTATGTAGCCTAACCGTTTAAACAAACGTCAGAGACATTATACACGTCTGCAGTAGTTCACACACATCAACATGATATTGTTTCCATACATAACTTCACGCAGAGGACCTGCTGCAACAGGTGTCTCCGTCAGGTCTTCCGCACTTCACTCACCTTTGTGTAATACAACATCCACAGCTCGTACAGTCTTTCCTTCGATGCCATCCCGCCGCCTTTGGGGTTGCTCATATCCCTTATATTATTAAATCATGAAACTGGTAAGCATGGTTACAGCAAGCGCTGTTTGAAGTTGTTTCCTAAAGGCAGCAGGACGCAGCACGCTCCTGGGAACCATTATTCAGGCACAATAATCCACGCAAAAGTGCTTTCTGTCTCGACGAGCAAAGTTATCAGAGTGGCATGAAAAAGAAAAACATGACAGTCTGTGTATGTAGCCACGGTGCGATCGCAGTCTAAATTAAACAACCAGGAACAAAAATGCGTGGAAATTCATGCCTGGAGGAACACCCATGTCCGCGTTTACAGCGAGCTTGTTGCCGTATGATTCCTGTTGGAGAGAGTTTCCACGGAAGCGACAGATGCCATCCGCTCAACACCAAGAAACGACTGTGGATTCAGTCATCAGAGTCCTGTGATGAGCACATTATCGACATCAACTAGTGTCTCACTGTGAACAATACTGAAGAGTTGACTGTGGATCATGCTCGCAGGTAGGCAGATATTCTTAAAGACACACGCACACATAAACACAACACTAAACTACCTGACAAAGGTACGTTGAAGTCTTGCTACATGCATTAATAAAACGTTTTTTCTTTATGGTAATCATCAAAAAAGAAATAAATGTACACATAAGAATATTTTTATTAATATGCTACAGTAATTACGACATAATAGAAGTTGAACACCTCAGTGCAAGCCAAGGTATCATATCGTTTTCTGAATGAAAAAAACCTTGTTGTGCAATTTCTGTAGAATGAGGAACAAGCTGTGTCTTTGCAAATCAGGCAAGAGTTAGTGCTGATAAAATACAGACATGAACACACAAATACACATACACACATACACAAGTGAACTTTAGACTCTATCAACTAGGCTAATGGTGGTTCCTGCTGCATTAGTTGACTGTATGAAATAACTATTGCTTGTATTTTTGTCTCATATTCCTGATGAAAACTGTTAATCAAAACACTGAGAGACCGGTACCATTGATTTATACTGAAAGTAAATATATATATATGAATATATTCAAACTATTACTTTAATTAATTATTTAAAAAAAAAGTAGTAGGCCTACAGGTGGTGCTTGGCTTAACTCCCTAAATTGTAAAACACAGTTCTCTGGAAAAAAGCATATCTAATTATCAATTGAGTGTAACTTCACATGGCTGAAATATACTTAGTATAAAGACTTCTATAAATTCTATACATTTTTGAAAGACTTTGCAAGAGTGGCCCAACCATTGAATGCTGTTGGGTGATTTTTCTCCAAGTCTAACAACGTATCATATTTTACCAGTTTATACTAAAGCCTATGTTAAATATGACAAGCATATGCCATTTTTTATGCTTGATATTGTACAAAAGCATAAAATGCACTTTATCTCTAGACACGAGGTGTGTTTGTTGTTCAGAGTGTTTACAGTATAGACAACTTCTCCTATTATCTATGGTAGCCTATATATTTAACATATGACAACAGTTTATTTGTCTATTATTGGGCCATTAACATGTATCACAAATTGATTATTTAGTTATTAGTGTAATGTTCTTTAACCTTGTTAGCACCTTTTGTCACACACTTGGTCATTAGGAGGATGGATACCATGAAGCTTGGGGCAGCTGTATTACCATGGCGATGGCCTACATTCCTTCAGGACCTGACAGTGGGACCATCAACAGGCGGGACAGTGTGCCAGTGTATGTCCCCTCAATGTATAGCTCTGCTCAGAGTCCATAGGTATGTTTGAATACTACAAAATAGCATATAAGCTATTATAAGTCAAGCAATTCAAATATTATCCCATGGTCTTCCACATTAGACTCATTAATAAGATGGTTTGTGTTACAAATGTGTAAAATATCATTATTCTATGTTGGATTTTAGATTTTAAAATATTAATTCTTCAAATTTCAGTAATCTAATTCATGATTTTAAAGATTATTTTCAATGTAACAATATCACATGATAAGAAGGCAACAAGCCACCGCAATCGATGTGCTCGAAGCTCGTTCTCACATCCTGAGCCAGGACCCTTAATGGAGTTCAGAGAGCATTGAGCGGCGTGTAGAGATAAACATGGAGCGGAATGTTGGGTCACTACAGGAGCAGGCCCTAAAGAGGAAAGAGAGGTTAAAAGCAATAAGAGATAAACAAATTCATGTAAGTGACTCATTTCGTGATGCCTGGTGTCTGATAAATGCAACATAGCCTCTATAAAACCCTTCATTTGTGAGGAAACGTTAGCCGACTTAGCTTGAAGCTAACGTTAGCTTAATAATGTAGTTGGAAAATCAGTAGTAGCTTTAGTTCTTGTCTTTGTTGTGCTATTAGGAGTCTTTATGTACATGTTTGGAGTACTGAGCTAGTACATTTATCTACTTTGTAAATGAATTTTATTCAGAGACAATAACAGAGCCTTTTAAGTTTGTTACTCACGTTTTAGTTCAAATTTAAGCTAAATATTAGTTAACATGAATGATTTAAAAACTATAACAAATGTATTAACCCAAATGACAATAAACTCTTTTGCCAAAATATAATCAGCTTTAGATAAAGGTTTGACCCGCGATATGTATGTTTAATAATCGTATTAGATCCTCTGTGAAATACTATAACTAAACAGAAAGCACATGTTCAAACTGGCCAGCCAACCAAACACCTGATGGTATTTTATATACACAAGCTAAGTGGTACGCTTCTCGACAGACTGGTCAAACTAGAGCTGATCCAGCAGTTGGTTTACCTTTACCTATAAGACAACTGGTTGATGTTAAGCTGAACAATTCTATGAAGGTGCCTTAAAGTGATATGAATTATTTGATTTAAAAATTCTGTCTCCTTAAAGTATTTTATGATAAAAGTTAATCTTAGACACACAATATAAAGTCCTGCTTCTGATGAGAAAGGTCTGGGATACAATGGAGCATAGAGAGAGATTTTTCAGATGGCTATAATGGGGTAAAGATAATGAGAGATACTCTGACCATGGATATTCCAATACTGTAAATAACATCAATTTTTCAACCTCTTTCACAAACATATTGCATTAAATATGTCGGTTTCTAACTGTTTTATTTAGAAGCTCAACCATGGTGATTTATAAGTCAACTTGAATCATCTGCAAGACTCCTGAAGCTGAAAACAACAAAAGCTAACCAGTATTTATCTATTAACGTTCAGCTCACCGACTGAATTATTGATGGAGGAATAATAGAGGTAGTCTAACAATACCTGATTAATTTGAATAACAATGAACATGAGAAAACAACTTCTGCCACACATGTGTGAGCTGGACACCGTCAAAAACACACTTATGGAGGAATCTTAGTCAGAAAACGGAAAAGAAAACATTTACAGCTTTAACAGAGAATTCTCATGAATAATGTAGATACCTCGGTTACAAGAAAGGTGCTTATGAAATAAAGAATCTATTTCAAGTAGCAAGAAAACAACCCAAAATAATAGTACTTAGAGCTGCTCGATTATGGCAAAAATCATAATCTCGATTATTTGGGTCAATAATTGATATCACGATTATTAAAAACGATTATCCATTTACTTTGAAAACATCAATTTATTGGAGAAAAAAAAATGTGAACAGTATGTTTTTAACAGTTGATTACCTTGAACTTTAAGTATAATTCAACTGAAGGAAAAAAAAGTAATTTGAAAAAAAAGTAATAATAAAAACATAATTGTTTTATTTCGATTACGTTGTTTTCGTAATCGTTGCAAGCCATAATCGTAATTGCGATTTAAAATACGATTAATTGAGAATAGGGCTGTCTGAGTTGAACTACTTAAACAATACATAGTTAATCTGCTCGACTGTGATCGTCTTTCAGCTCTGAGTATGAATTCTCATTCAACAGGAAACACCCTGTTCAAGGTGCAAGCTGCTGTTTTGGCAGTTACTCTGCAATGTGTTTCACTCAGCTGTTTTTGAGTTGAGGCGTACTGGCTCGACTAGCCATGATCAACAGTTGTTGACGTTCCTAAAGCTGGGACTTGTTTTCCTATTGTACTGAACTCCAAGTATGAGTCAGTCCCCTGAATTGTTCTCAAAGGTGGAGAGGAAGCCTCTTCAGAAAAATGCAAGATGGGAGGGGTTCTTATTCTTTTGTTAAAACTTATGACTGCGGCTCAAAACATTTTTCTGCAAGTCTTTTTCCTCATGCGTTTACCTAAATGTGGCTGGTTTAGTTATATCACTCATGACATGATGATATTTTAACAGGGACAAGAACAGGAGGATGGGGAGCCAGAGAACAAAAAAGCTTCTCTAGAGGAACTTCCTGAAACAAGGCACAGGTCAGTCATCACACCACACACACATTTAATGAATCATACTTTTCATAAAGCATGTAAAGATCTCTTAAACTGTTGCTCACTGCACATTCAGCTGAGGTATGTTAAGCTGCATAAAACAGAAGAGAAACTGATTTGGAAGTATTCCAACGTAGCCTTTATCTGAACACCATCTCCTTGTCACACAGTGCAGGTCATAAGACGCAGTGTTTACCCCGGGCCGGATCACAGCCTCGTGCTATTGGCTGCTCAAATATCCTGCAGGTTACTCTACTTTGTGTCAGTTGGTAGAAAGGAGCAGCCATCTTTCCTGTCCTACAGGACCTGGTTTCCATTGTTTATATTTAATGACGGCACTGAGGGAGTGCCGCTGTTTTTCCTCCAGTCCAACACGACAGAGCTCTCATGACAATGAACATGACTCATTTAGACCAATGTCAGTGAAGCAAAAGGTCTAGTGTTAAAGGAAGGAACTTCAATAATTGGTTTGCTAAATCAAGACACAGTTATGGTAAGGTGTGGTGGTGTGGTCTGTCTTCATTTGTCTTGTCTTGCTATTACATCTTTATGTGAGATCAAATGGCCTAGCCCAGGCATGAAAGAACACAACAATAAACATGTTTGTCTTAAAGTTATTGCTCATATTAAAATAATGATCCACAAGAAAAACATTAGAACTTGTGGTTTTTCAGTTTCCTGTGTCTTATCACACATTTCTCCAAACCGAGTGCACCAAGCAGCCTTTCCTATTACATCTTGTTAGGTGTTGATGAGCTGCTTTTTTTTAACCTAGGAAGACTTGCCTTAAATGGTTTGGAAATAAAAACTATGATTCAAGGAAGTTAAAAAGCCTCTAAAATAGTGATATGACTAACATGTTAGCTTAAACCATCTCTGGGGCTCACTGAGGAGGCTCACTGAGGAGGCTAACTGAGGAGGCTAACTGAGGAGGCTCACTGAGGAGGCTCACTGAGGAGGCTCACTGAGGAGGCTCACTGAGGAGGCTAACTGAGGAGGCTAACTGAGGAGGCTAACTGAGGAGGCTCACTGAGGAGGCTCACTGAGGAGGCTCACTGAGGAGGCTCACTGAGGAGGCTAACTGAGGAGGCTCACTGAGGAGGCTCACTGAGGAGGCTCACTGAGGAGGCTAACTGAGGAGGCTCACTGAGGAGGCTCACTGAGGAGGCTCACTGAGGAGGCTCACTGAGGAGACTCACTGAGGAGGCTCACTGAGGAGGCTAACTGAGGAGGCTAACTGATGAGGCTAACTGAGGAGGCTCACTGAGGAGGCTCACTGAGGAGGCTCACTGAGGAGGCTAACTGAGGAGGCTAACTGAGGAGGCTCACTGAGGAGGCTCACTGAGGAGGCTCACTGAGGAGGCTCACTGAGGAGGCTCACTGAGGAGGCTGACTGAGGAGGCTCACTGAGGAGGCTCACTGAGGAGGCTCACTGAGGAGGCTCACTGAGGAGGCTCACTGAGGAGGCTCACTGAGGAGGCTCACTGAGGAGGCTCACTGAGGAGACTCACTGAGGAGGCTAACTGAGGAGGCTAACTGAGGAGACTCACTGAGGAGGCTAACTGAGGAGGCTAACTGAGGAGGCTAACTGAGGAGGCTCACTGAGGAGGCTAACTGAGGAGGCTCACTGAGGAGACTCACTGAGGAGGCTAACTGAGGAGGCTAACTGAGGAGACTCACTGAGGAGGCTAACTGAGGAGGCTAACTGAGGAGACTCACTGAGGAGGCTAACTGAGGAGGCTCACTGAGGAGGCTCACTGAGGAGGCTAACTGAGGAGGCTAACTGAGGAGGCTAACTGAGGAGGCTAACTGCTGTCTGGTGTTTTGCTCTGGTGAATGGAGCAGCTTGATATCAGTGTAAACATTGGAACACTGCTGCAGCTTCTCCTCAGCCACGGTTCACTCTAAACATTTAGGAAGAGCCACACTTGGGACCCTGCTCTGAATTGATCACGGGCTCTCTTTGATGCCAGTGTGCTTGAAGTAGAAATGTGTAAACGCACTTTAAAGCTTTGGACGCAATAAGAGACGGTTAAGAAAAGCAAACGCAACGTCAAACTTCGGAGGCAAAACATGTGCAGTACGTTTTCTTGTAATCTTTGGTCCCGCTTGAAGGAAAATTATTTATGTTCTCTCGCTTACCAAATGTACTTTAGTCTATCAAAAATACCTTGACATTTACCAGCCAGGATAGATGAACTTCAGTTTGGATATTAAAAAAAGATGACTCAATATGAACCTTTTCAGTAATATTCATTTTCCTATGATGTATCTTAGTGTTATGTTGGCTTTGAACACATTGCCATAGAGCTTACGCCCCAACTCGCTCCATAGAGGACTTTCTCCGTCTTTCAT
The DNA here is from genome assembly GCF_902827175.1 of Gymnodraco acuticeps. NCBI lineage: Eukaryota > Metazoa > Chordata > Actinopteri > Perciformes > Bathydraconidae > Gymnodraco > Gymnodraco acuticeps. The sequence continues at coordinate 2,576,576 of NW_022990583.1, read as the reverse complement.
CCAACATCATGTTTAGGAGAAATTATGAATCTTGTAAAAAAAAAAGGATAAATAATGGCAAGAATGCAATTTCATTTTCTCTTGCAAGTCATGTTCCTTTATACTACTGCCACCCTTACACCAACACTTAAACTCCCACACATCACATAATGCAGCCCAGCTTTAGAGGCCTTTTTCTCATTTGACTTGTCATTGTAAGAAAAGCACCGTCGTCACTAATAACGGAGAGAGCGAGCATGAACAAAACCAGCAACTGGGAATCAAAGCAGCATTCAGTCACCATCAGTGTCATCCTTTACGCGGCTGTAATGATGCTACCTAGATAAGGGTCAGTTTCAATTTGTTGATCTATGGCACATCGTTCCCTCCTTTTTTATTACGTTCAGTCTCATCCTGTTTGAATGTATTGGAGGCTCATGGCCTGTTGCTCTTTCTCTACTCCAAACTGTCTGTCAGGGCCTCTGGACTTTGTTACACTGTGACTGGAGCTCATTTGGGCAAAATGATTAAAAACCGTTGAATTAATTTGAAGGACTTTACGACAACCATTGATGTAGTTTCCTTTTTTTAATTGAAATGATCTTAATTTAGTTGTATTTCATAGTTATATAATTTAAGATAAAAACAATATATTTATTGTGACTGCAATATGAGTGGCATTGAGAATTCTATATAAGATTAGATATGTAGACGTACTCCTCCTCCTCCTCCTCCTCCTCCTCCTCCTCAGGAAAGACTCTGGAGGCACAGAGAGACGTGTGTGTGAACTAAGAGTAACCCTCAGTCCGCCAAAGGCAGAACATGACCAGCATTCCTGCCCATACCCATACAAGGCATCGGTCTGTCTGCTGGCAGCCGGGGTGTGATGAATGTATCAAGAGTGCACCCTCTCGAGTCTCATCGCAAATCCATGTTAAGCTCAGAGCAGCTGATAAACCCTCTTGGTCCGAGCTCGGTGGGACAATAGTTTACCTCTGCGTCTGGACGTCTTTTGTATAATCTGCGGAGATGTCAGCTAAACTCGCCAGGAATTCCTCTGTGCATATGTGATGAAAGACTGCGTGATTCAACATCAAGGACAGAATTCCTCAGCTGTATGCTGCTCTCCTCAAGTCCATGCCCAGGAGCAGGTGGACCGTGTTAATCAGACGTGTTCATAGGAATAAAGAGGGACATTATACCCAGCCTCCTCTGGGCACTGAACGTGCAGCTGTGTTGGGTTTGCAGATGGCCTTTTATGCTTCTTAATCTCTGGTGATATATGTTTGGCTGCACTGCCACCTCCTGGAAGGGAGAAAGTTAGAGCCTTGGTGACTGATCATGTAAGTTTAGCATCTCTGTATTCATCCCTATCTCTAAAGTAAACACGCATTACTCTGCTTTTCTGTCCTCAGAGAGCTGAAGCTGAGAAATTACACTCCAGAGGATGAAGAGCTGAAGGAGAGGCAGGTGCCCAAAGCCAAACCGGCATCAGGTGAGAAGCCTTCAGTCATAAGAGAGCTTTGAGAAAACATTCACTTAGTGTTCACATCACACCTAAGCGATAGCACATGGTCAGCTTCTGAACAGCAAACATTTAGCATCCTGCTAACCATATCTTTTCTGAATAATGATACATGTTCTTTGTTTGCAGTTGAGGACAAAGTAAAAGACCAGTTAGAGGCAGCTAACCCAGAACCCATCATTGAAGAAGTGGTGAGTCGTCCTTTTCTTTTGTAACTGTGATTTATTTTGTTGAAGAGTCACATTTTTTGTAGTTGCTTTATAGGTGGGGTAGGTAATTCACTTCAGAAAAACTTTTTGTTATATTCCATGGAATGCTCTTAAAGGAGACATGTCATGCTTTTCCGGTTATTACCCGTCCCCTTGTGTGTTATGAAGGTTTTTCTGCATGTAAACGGTCTGCAGAGTCACAAACCCTCAAAGTACACCCTGTAGGGAGTAAAACTCTAACACAGAAAATACCTCCCCAAAACGCCTCGTTGAAGATTTCTCATTTTTCATTGTTTACTTCCTGGGTATTGCTACGGAGGGATACCCAGTAGCCACGCCCAGAGCTATGACCAGGCTGATTGGTCCAAATTAACCAATCAATGGACTTCCTCACACACACACACACACACACACACACACACACACACACACACACACACACACACACACACACACACACACACACACACACACACACACACACACACACACACACACACACACACACACACACACACACACACACACAGTTCAGCTGATTTCTCCTCCCTGGCTGCAGGCAGTTGGGATCGCGGCGAAATTCTCTCTGCAGACCCATTCTCACAGCATTTATCAACCCTTTTCTTACTCAATATCAAGCCACACTTATTGTTTTTACTTCGGCTGTGACTTTGTGTGTGCTCAGGGTGAGTTTGGCTGTGTTTCGCTAAACAAGGAAACCACACCTCCACCGAGCTCAGCGCGATTCACAACGTCCCGACCAATCAGAGCACACAGGGAGGGTGGGGGCTGGAGCTATTGGAGCTACAACGAGCCGTTAAAGGCAGAGAGTGAAATTTAGTGAATACACGTAGTTTACAGAGATGCTGTTTGAGAAACCAATGTGAGTTTGGAAAATTGCACAATATAAATCTATTCTAGTAGACCTCAACAATGGAATTATGATCAGTGGAAATGGCCATGTCTCCTTTAACATCCCGATAGCAATGAATATATTAAATGCTTTGACAATAAATACATAAAAAAATGTCATCTGTGGAAGCCGTGGTGCTGTAAAAAGCACGACCAATCAAATCAGCCCGGCTAAAATAACTGGATGGCCGACCTGCCTGTCAGCCTTCCATCTGTGAACAAACTTATCTCGTGCCCTCATTGGTCATGTGCGCGTTCGTGTGTGTTGGAGGAGGGGCTCTGTGAGGAAGTTTGAAGGAAGGGGCAGATTTTTTTCGGTTGTGTACTTTCAAATTCTAGCGCACTCGAGCTGGTTTCTCCATTCTTACCTACCTTTAATAGATGTTTTATTTCCTCAGGATTTGGCCAACCTCGCCCCAAGAAAACCAGACTGGTAAGAGCTTCTAGAACATTATCTTTCACCCTGCAAATTGCAGAAAACCTTGGTATGGTTTAATGTTACCGACATTATCATCTTATTGTTTATATCTATTGTTTCTGATCGTAGGGATCTAAAGCGTGATGTGGCAAAGAAACTGGAGAAGTTGGAGAGGAGAACGCAGAGAGCCATCGCTGAGCTCATCCGTGAGTATTCCCTTTCTCATGTTTTTTTTGCACCACAGTGACGAGCAGGTCGGAGCGAGGCGTGAATTATGAGGCTAATTGCTCTGTGGTTTCCAGACTCAAGGGGCTTGACGCCATCTGATTACATCAATGATGCGATTGCTCCAGTTTGATCCACATTCTAATAATAGCCATGAGCTATCATGGAGAACACAATGTTTACACACCAACACTAGGCTAGGTTTATAATGGCATGAATACGTAAACAACAGTAACTCCTTATACTTTGGTTTCAACTCTTTTTTTTGTTTACAGCTTAAGGTAAATGAAAACATGATTGTGGGTTGTGCTTACTTTTGTAAATAACATAGTTCTTTTGCTCTGGGAGTATCTCTGCTTCTCTGTCGTTGTGATAACAGGGTTGCTCAGTTACAATATGTAAATGTTAATCAACCTGAATAAAAGCCTAACCAGGTTCTGCTCAATCTGCATGATCTCTATAAATGTTAAACATCTATTGATTGAAGAATGAATGATCAGATTGACCGTGAGTGTTTGTGTGCCCAGGGGATCGTCTGCGAGGCAGTGAGGAGGAGTTGGCCGCGGCGGTGGGAGCAGTAGGAGTGGAGGACGGAGACTCGGACTGAATCCAAAATGTGACGGATACAAAATAAATAAGACTACAGAGTGATCGCCTCTGCCTACAACACGGGACAGTATTGTCACATCCGTGTTGTTTTCAAAAAGACTGCCACTTTCAGGGTGTAAAGTAATATTTCAGGTTTTCATACGATATCCTTCTGACTCCTGCATTGTATCATTACATTATAACATTAATATGTAATGGAACATTCTGCTTATGTGGTTTATTAATGTGCATTGGTCATGTTACATCCATATTTTTCTGTAATTTTTATCTTTTCAAGTAAAATAATGTGATTTTTTTTTTTCTAATGCCTGATTATTATTTGTTATGCCTGGTGTCTTTATTTTGAGGCTGGGGGGGAGAGGCAATATGGATTAATTCCTTTATCACAGCATATGTAAACAATATATATATGTTGAGATATAATACAGTATGCAAAAACACTGACATCAAAATAAACAATATAATTAGAAATAAATAGAAATGTACAAACATTTACTCTTACATCAAGCGGTAGCTGTTGTAGTTCCATGTTATTACTAACAAATATATTTATTCTTTTGTTGCTGGACATCAAATAAGAGAAAAGACACTTTTTAAATATGTCGTATTTATTCAGAAAACGATCTGAAAACCCACCGACTAGGCCTTATTAAGTGAGCCCGATGCACTCATGATAGTTACTGCAACATTAATGTCTTGCTACTATTGAACCAAGTTGATCCAATGGGTGATAAATAGAGGAACAAAGATGAACAGATAACGATAAGCGATTTTTGGTATGACATTCACTAGTGATATCTATATCGAGCACGTATATACCTTTCCTGAACTAAATGGTTCCTATTTTCCCTCAATAAAGTGCTTCTTCCAACGTAGGCCTAAACTGTCTCCTCCACAGGGACGTATTGCACCATTCATCACCACTTCTCATTCAAGGCCACCGGTTCCTTCAACAGCGTTCCTCTGTTCTCAAAAGACAAATGATGAAGGCTCTAAAGAGAAACAGAAACCATTCAGTGCTCTTCTGAAGCTCGTAAAAACTGCACTAATGTGACAAAAGTGTCATTGAAATTATTATTAGCCATACTCACTGACCACAAAACAGGTTCCCCTACAATCTTCAAAAATATACAACATTAGCGATGAAGCTCACAAACTACAGATATTAATAGCAAGATGATAAATACTGCTAACAACGGAGGTGTTGATATTGTGGCTCTGGAAGCTGGTTGAACCTGTTCTATCATCACGCTGCTTTAAATACTGTGATGATCAGCAAGAAAAAGCTGATAAATCCTGGGATTTGGTATTTCACAAGAGGAAACTGAGATATTGTTGTTCAACGAAGCATCGTATCTAGACCTTGGGGGGAGTCAGAGGTTGTTTTGGCACTCGGAGTGGGAGAGTAAATACTCCTGCATGCAGATTAGCGAAAGATAAAGGGTTATCGCTGGTCAGAAGCAGGAAATGGCAACGAGGAGGCCTGAACGCCCAACCTCAATCAAAGGCTGGCATTCAGCTGCCACACAGACCTCAGATTTAGCCCTTGAGCAGGATTGCTGTTGATCTTCTTGATATTGAAGCGTTATGATTGGTTGATAAGGTGGGTGAGAATCTGACTTGTGGATTCTTGGCTTCCTGGGGGTCACTGGGGAACAGGAAGTGACTGTCAGTCGCACTGTCCTCCACCAGATTCAATCTTCCTGGCTGCAGGACCCAGCTCCACCTTGCACACCCGCTGGGCGAACTTCAGTGAGCACAATGTCTCTCCCACATTACTCTCCAGAGCAGATACCTTTAGTGGAAACAAAACAAGGCTCATGACACGCATCAAAGAAGACTACAAATGTAGTTTTGTAATAAAATGTTACACTTTTAAGGCTGAGACACTTGCATCAGAAATCTCACCTGCACCACCATGGCAGTCTTGCTACCTTTTCCCAGGGAGTCTTGTAATAAGTACGTAAGGCGGGAGTTCCTGAAAGGGATATGAGTCTGCCGAGCTCTCAGTGCCTGAATGACGTCACCCAGTGACAGCAGGGAGCGGTTAATATTCTGCGCCTCTTTCAGCCTCTCTCCCTCTGCACCAGACTTCCAAACCCTCTCAGAGCCAGCCAGGTCCACCAGGTTCAATTTTCCTGAGAAAGGAAAAGTGAATTCAGAGTGAACGATGCAGACAGTCATCTTTGGACTAGCTTCTGTCTGACTGGATCAGAAGTTCTTCCTATGCTCTAATACTCTTTTTCTTAAATTCTCTTCTGACTAAGCGCTGCAGATATTCACAGTGATGTCCCTTGGGAAGTATTTTATTTTTTAATTTAGCATAATGTATTAGACTGCACTCAGCTTTAATAAAAGAGATGGATTCAAAGAGAAATGCCAAATCTTATTCAGATTTATAGCAAATGTTAAGAACACACTTTCTCCTGTAGAGGAATAAGTGCCCATGTGACTGACCGGTGGTTTTGGAGCCGGTGGCGAGGTCGGTGCCCTGCACGGTGACGCAGAGCAGAGCGTGGGAGCGGGAGCTGTGCTGGTTCATCTGAGTGCCGAAGGTGATCCTGTTCCTTCGAGCTTTGGCTAAAATCTAAACAAAAACAAGAAAAATGTGCATAAATGAAATACTTTTATATCTTGAACAGTAATAAATGATCCTATCAGCACAAACTGTTAAAAACAAACCTTCTTGATGTGCTGAAAGCTCTTCACCTCGATGACCCTGAGGCCCGGCACATGCAGCTGTCCCGTCCCGTCCGGGTTGATCTTAATGTCCAGTTTCTCTCCGTCCTTACTCAGCAGGTCTCTGAGAAACAGCATTTTGTCAACCTTTATTTACACTTGTATAATACTTGAGGGGCGATCCATATTTACAATGACATCCAGTCTAAAAAAACAATAAAGGAAAAAAAACAACAAAAAGGAAATATAGGAGCAGAAAAGGGGCAATATCTTTAAAAAAAAAAACCTATTTAAACCTTTTGATTAGGTAAAAAGATTTTAGACACAATTGGATATTTAGCATACAAAACAGAACAGTATGTGAAAATGTAGTAGATATCATATATTACAGGCTAAAGGGACATAAAAGTGCAGAACATTGTACCTTAGCACCTCGTTGTAGATCTCCACAGAGCTGACGGTCACCGTGTAAGTCCACATGTCCTTCCTTTCCTCGATCTCACTGAAGAGATGTTTCAGGGCTCGCTGGTTGATGCCTGGGTTCTCCACACTGCCCTGAAGATAAAGTGATACTTAACCTGCAGCCCACATTATGGAACAAATGTGCCGAGTGTGTACTATATCTGTAATCAATATTCAGCTCCAATAATGCAGTACAACTAGATACCTCCATTGTGTAGGTTTTTCCAGAGCCAGTTTGTCCATAGGCAAATATGCAGACATGGTAGCCGTCGATGCAGGACGTCACAAGAGGCTCTATCTCCTGAAAGACCTGAAAACAAACCAAATAAAGTGTTAGATCTTATTACTATTATATTTCCTGCATATCCTGTGCGTCCTCATACCTCTTCCTGTGTGGCCTGAGGGTGGAAGACCTTGTCCAGTTCGAAGATGCGATCCTTTCCTTTGTTCAGCACATTGAGTGAGGACTCGTTGTTGGGGTCCGTGGTCACCACCACAGACTGGCCCTCCTCGTGCTGGTCCTCCTTCAGCACCGGCTTCACACGGCACAGCACGCGGATGTTGCCTGATAAAAAGAAGGCCCAATTAATGATGTACGGTTCATATTCTGCAGTGTTTTTTTCCCCTCTCTGCTTACCTTTAAGCTCCACCAGCTGCTCGTGGTACTTCCTGCGCAGTGCAACCTCCTTCCTGTATTTCTCCAGGAGATCTTTGTTGGCTTCAGACATCTCACTAATAGCTGCTGTAACCTGACAAACAGACAAATATGTAACAAAAAAAAGTAAACTAGGCTTGTTGAGCTGGTCAGATTGATCAATCTCCTTATGCAACAAGGTTGTAAGCCTTGATGTGGAGTCACAGTACGTACCTGTTTTTTCGCGTCATTGATAGCTGCTCCATAAAAGTCGGAGAAGTTTCTAACCTGGCTCTTCAGACTGGTGTAGTCGGTTTTCATGGAGCGTAAAGTTGGAGGTAGTGCAGTCAGACGTTTCTGCAAGCCTGACAAAAATACACAAAGATGTGGAATCAGGCACATATACAATTCTGAATCAAATAATAACTTCAGGGAATTCGCTTTTTTACACTTTCTTGAGTCAGATGAGAAGATTGATACTACTCTCGGCAGCATTTGGTTAGCCTAGCTTAGCAAAAACACTGGAAATGGGGAACCAGCTATAGCCTGGCTTTGTTCAAATTAAACAACATCACCCTACGAGGCCCTGTCTTACTTGTTTACCTAATTGATTTGTTGAATCTGTACAAAAAGAGTGGTATCAATCTTGTCATCTAATTCTCAGCAACAAAGCAAAAAGGCACATTTCTCAAAGTGTCTCTTTAAAGATTTCTTTTGGGGGGTTTTCTATCACTCACCGAAGAATTGGTCCTGCAGGTTCTGGAAGTGCTCGGCTGAGCAGGTGGAGGCAGCTTTCACAGCCTCCTCCTTCTTCTCCTCCAAGTGTCCAATCTCTTTCAACAGCTCCTCCCTCAGTTTAGTGATTTCTCGCTCATACGCTGCAATCTGTAAAACGCACAGCATTTTGTTTAAAATGTCAACTTGACTTGTCCAATCTGTGCCAGCTCAGCTCTGTAATGAGTTCATCTGTCAATCATATTGATCTGGTTTGGAATTTACAGCAGCAAAGAGGAAACCTCCTCATCCTGTCTCTGATTTTCACCGCTTTGATCATTTATTCTCTCAAACAGCATGTGCTTTATTTACCCTTTTCAATTCTGTCTCTTTCATATTTTGTAATTAAGGTTGACGGCACCAAGAGGATCATCTGGGATTTCTTACCAGGTTCCTTGCCTCTTAGTGGCCTGAAGCATCAGTATTTATTATGGTAGAACATTATTTTCAGCAGCCCATCTTACTTTATATCCAGTTTTTGCTGTTTGAGAAATGTATAAAAAGCTGATTTAGCACTCTTCTTTTATTTCACTTAAGTATAACTTGTTTTATACTGCCAGTGCCTGTTCATTTATATAATATTTACTTTAACACAGGAATGACAGACACTAATTTACACCAAACTAGTCAAGCGTGAATTCTATGGCTCCTGTTACCTTGTGCTGGAGATTACAGCTGTATTCATCAGACTTCCTGATGTGTTCCTCCAGCTGTTTGCACCGCTCATTCTGATTGGCCAGTTTATCGGATAGCAGTTCATTCCTCTGTCTGGCTTTGGTCAGCTGCTTTAAAGTGGCTGGTGATTCCACCTCCACAGTCTGGGTGACATACTGAGAGAGAAACAAAACATCTGATCAGGGTCAACTACTCAACATTTTAGATTTGTGGCAATAGTATATATTATTCCTTCTTGTACCTTTATCTCTGGCTCCTTCCCTCTCTCTCTGTCCAGCTCCAGCTGCAGCTCCCTCACTCGGTCCTCTCGTTTCCTCAGCTCCTCTCCTCTCCTCCACTCACTTTGTTCGCTCTGTCGCTCCAGATGTGATAGCTGTTCAGCACGCTGCTGCAGGGACATCTCCAGCTGCTGCACTCTACTGCGGAGGTTCTCATTCTCCTGAGAAACAAAGAACATTTAAAATGTTTGTGGTGACAAATGGCTTCCTCTGTAGCACGTTCACAAGCTCTCGTGGTGCTGGAGCGTCTCACCTTGATGAGCATGGTGCTGGATTGCGAGGGGATGGCTGACAGCTGCTGCAGGAGGCCTTGGGTAACGCTCAGGTTCTGCTTCAGACTCTCATTCTCTGCTGACAAACACAACACTCGCTTCTCTGAGTCTGTGGCCCCCTGAGGAAATGAAATAAAAGCTTCAGCATAACAACGAGAGATGCATCAAAACCAGTGACCAATACCTCACATCTACTCCCAGCGGCTCAGGAAGAAAGCCCTCAGGATTATAAAAGACCCCCACCACCCCAGCAACAAACTGTTCAGTCTGCTGCCGTCTGGCAGGCGGTACCGCAGCATCCGGACTAAAACCACCAGACTCAGGGACAGTTTCATCCCACAGGCCAGAAGACTGCTAAACACCTGAGCTCTGCTAAGTGCCCGATAAACATTCCTGTTGTCATGCAATATACTTATTTGTATAAATAGTTATCAACGCAATAAACCATATTTAATTTAGTCTTAATTTACATTATTTTATTTAATATTCTGTTCTTGTACATATCACATTCTATTTACATGTATATAGACTTTTGTACTACTTTTTATTTTGTACTTTTGTATTTTATTATGTATGTTGGATTGTTGGAGGAGCTCAGGTCATAAGATTTTCACTGCCATTTCTACACTGTATCTTTATGACAACAGAACCTTTGAATCTTGAATCTTTGAACCAATATCCTTGTAGATGGATTTATAATTAAGGTGTTACACAACGCAATCTGACTGATGTTTGGCATTTCATTCGAAGCGTGTGGGCAGATGTTGCAGCTTTGCTGATGACGAGGGAAGTGACGAAGACTTGACAAATGATTGAATCAATAGTGCACAGGGCTTACAGTGGCTGTTTTCAGTCTGCACAGCTCCTCCTCGCGCTCCTCTATGCAACTCTTGAGCTCATCGATCTGTGTAAGGAATGAGAAGAGGTAAACAGAGATAGATTTAGAGTACAGACAGGATTTACTATATATTATATAACACACCATGATTCCATTGTCTAAGTGATTTTATTCTGCAATATTACTTTTTTTGGTAAACATTAATAATAGTTCATTACTTCAGACATATTACTACTTGAAAAGATAGTTTAAAGGCCAAAGATTAATATTCTTGTAATTTTTACGTTTCTTTTATTATCTTTTCTTTTTAATGACTTGTTTTGAAATGCTATTTTATAATGTGTTTCCACTGCACTATTTCTTAATGCTCATAATGTCTTTCATTTTTGTAAAGCACTTGGAATTGCCTTGTGTTGAAAGGTGCTATATAAATAAACTTGCCTTGCTTCATTATTACAAACTGCATGACTTATATTGTAATGAGACTAGATTCAAACACAATAAACTATTTGTGATAAATGATGTATGGATTTCCTGAAGGAGATTGTTCCTAAATGGATAAAGCATTCAGGATTTCTCTAATATGCAGCTGCCTACCTGCTGCTGGAAGGTCTGTATACGAGAGTGTCGGTCCAGATCCTTCTCCTCCAGCTGGGAGTGCAGCAGACGGAGTTCCCCCCTCAGCTTACTCCTCTCCCCCTGCAGCCCGTACAGAGACTCAACCAGCCGGTGAACCCCAGCTTGTGTCCCTGCATCACCGATGGACTCACCTGGGGGATATAAACAAGGAACATTCAAATCAGCCTATGCAGCAGCACCATCATACGGCCTGGATATTGATGGCATAACAAAAAGCTAAAATAACAGCAGCTATATTATGCCATGTTCAGATCAATATTCATATTCAGATAACCAATAATAGTACAATAGTCGTTTGAACCTCCTCTGACCTGTTTTTTTATCAGTTTTTCTTGTGACAAATTCCTGCAGTACGCCTAAATGCTTGTGTGTGTTTATTATTAATGAACATTAACTATGCACTTAAAGCTCTTTTAGAAAGCCTGTAGTCACCAGTGAGGTTAACATTATCGTTTCCACCCTCAAGTCCCCTGGGCGTCTTTAAAGATCTATGCAGGATTGCTGCAGCTTCTCACGTGCAGCTTGGAGCATTGAAGATAATTTAAACAAAGCAACAGCCTGCTCAAATAAAAACTCCATGGAGCATGCCCCGCAGCATTTTCAATGACTTTGCTCCTATTTCAATGATTTATCAGGCCCTGTCAACTCCTATTATCATCACAAGGCCTTATGCTAATTTTATAAATGTCGACAAGTCAGGTTTGCTGTCACAATGGGGCAGGGAGAAGAGGTGATGTGAGGGAAAGACAACAACAACAACAACAATGAAGCAAAGGCTACAGCTGTGCATCAAGGATCTTAAAAGAAACAAGCATCCCCTCTCCACTTAGGCCTGCACGTTGCACAACAGTAAACAAACAGACCACACACCCTTGTCACACTTGGGGCATTGACTCCGGCTATTTTTAGTCCAACACAAGTACACGTGGCTCCTTGCATGTGCCAAGACGTGTAAGTGCATTTGCAGGGAATAAAACATAACTCTGAGCCATGTTTTATTCAAGAAAGAGAGCCAAAGAATCACTATCCCTGTACCCAAAGAACCTCACCACGGAATCATGTATCTTTTTCCTGTGGCTAATGAGATTCAGTACGCATGAGATCCTCCCTTTAACCACACCTATACGCACTGAGATTCATATAACCCCCAGGTTATCATATGGGCACATTTCTCCAAGACTAACAGTCAGCATCAGGACAGGATTCTGATCTGCCTACTATAGCTTCATGCACTTTTTAACACGCTATACTGTACATTACACATGAAAGTGATGTAATACAGTGCAGCCTATACGGCTATCCTACTGCTCCGAGGTCAAAGAACCATCTGGTAAGATCTGAAACACAGCAGAGACCCACATCTAAAGCTTTTAGGTCAATTGCAGCTGCACAGAGTTAGTCTGGCCTCTTGACTTACATGCAAATCTAATCAGTCTGCTCCTCTGCTGAAGACTGTATTCTTCTATACAAAGTGTACAGTATCCCAAGTTGAACAAAATCTAATCTAGGGTGGGCCAACAATGGCAAATCCCCATGACTGAAGTGAACTACTAAGACACTATCTTGGGAACTGATGACTCACTCTCAAATCCTACTCACTTTGTTATATAATGATGGAAAGGACTGAGCCTTCATAGGTTTAAAGGAAAACCCATCTTATCGTTATTCTGTAACCCAGGATAGACACCTGTTATGATGAGCATGTGTAGTCATCATCCTCCATCCATCACATGATCTCCCCCAATCTGAAGTCTCATATCCATTTGAAGACTGCAGGGCAATTTTCTGCTTCACACCAACCAATCTACTTCTGGTTATTAAAACAACCACTCGACCTCTGCCTCTCTGTTTTTCATCCTCCTCACACCTACCGGAAGGAAATTGAAAAACCCATTCCTCTTGCACCTTAATTGCCCCCTCCCCCTCCTTTTTTTCTTCTCTCCTTCCCCTAGGTGACCATTCCCTCTCCCCCTCACCCTCGCTCAGCGGGCTGGGGGTGTGCTGCTGGCTGATGGCTTCCTCCAGGCTGCTGATGATGCTGCTCTTGTCCCTGAGGCGCTGGCGGTATGACGCTCGTAGGGCCTTCATTTGTCTGCGGTGCTTTACGCGGTGCCTCTTCAGCTGGACCCGGTACTGGTCGGCCTGCTGCTGCAGCTGCTGGAAGTGGGAGTACTGCTCCAGAAAAGTCAGCAAGTGGGACATCACCGCCAGCAGGGGAGACTCTGTCGGCTGAGCAGCACATAGGGAGTTACTATTTGAGGAACTTCTCATTTATGCATCAGGTGGGGAGCTAAGATTAGGTGATGACAGTTTGGTCACCTTTCCTGTTGTTTCCACCTGGACCTGGGAGACCCTCCTCTTCTCAGCCTCATGCTTGAAGGACAGGAAAGCAGCTAGAGGAGTGCATGCTGGGATGTCGGGGCCTTCTGCCTCACCTTCATCACTCAGAGACATTTCATCACTGTCACTGCTACTGCCTGGATGAAAACAAATCACAAAAACAATGAAGAGTAAAGGAATGTATATACTACATATTCAATAAGTAGAATCTACCCACATCATAAATGTTTTATTAATCTTCTATATTACGCTGGACAAAAAAAAGCAGCTATTTGAGCACTCACTGGATTCACCACGCTGAGCACAAGCCTTCTTCCCCATTTTGGAGGTGTGGCCATCTCTCCTCCTTCTCCCTGTTTCCATGGAAACGGGTCTTGGCTCCTGAACACAGCAACATGCATTAGGGTCAGATGGTAATGCACAGGCTAAATATTTACATATTGCATCCACAGAAATCCACAAAATGAGCAAAGAAAATGAAAACACAAATGTATACATGCTCTATGACAGAGCCCTTCTGTACTGTCGGGGGGTAAAGATGACGCAGGCATGTTCCCTGAAATAAAAAGGACTTTTCCTCACGGAGGACCCCCGAGGTTAGACATGATGTGGCTAGACATACATTTGAAGAAGATCCACATGCCCCCTCCAAAGCTTCATCCTCCTCTTCCTTCTTGAAGACGGTGTAGAAGATGTAGACTAACAGGGAGTAGAAGGCGTACATTGCTACGCCGTCCAAGAGTCCCTGTAAATGACACATAAACTCAGTAAATAATCTCTATCTTGCAGCAGAAAAGCACACAATTTTACTTGAAGTCTTTCTGATAATCAAAGGAAGAATACATGTAAAAATAACAGTTAAAAAAAAAAACACAATACATCAGGACTTCTCAAGAGACACATTTTCTTCTTTTTTTGATGTCACTTCATTCCATCAAGCTGAGATGTTTCTCTTTTACCTTTTCACATTTCTGTTCCTCTTTGGTGATGACAATCTGACATCCCAGTCATTGGTATTCCCCTCTCACACTCCATCTGTGTTGACAAAGAAGAATCCTCCCATGCAGGTTTTGTTCTCAGAGCTGCAACAGCATCCCAGCGCTGTGTGCAGCTCCTCTGTGTCTCCCTCTCTGTTTTCTCTCCTCCTCCTCCTCCTCCTCTCCACTTTGCTCCATCTACAGGCTGCATCTGCACGAGCATGCTCAGTGCAGTTTACTGATCCGCTGCAGTGTGAAGTGACAGTTTCTGTATGGAGACAGATTGAACCAGGAGCCGTTGGTGGTGATAACAGAGAAAGGGGTGGAAGAGATGTGCCCGGCTCCAGGTGTTCATAACAATCAGATACTTCAACGTATTGCACTTGCAATATTTGATGTTTCCAAGGACTGTTATGGTACAGAAGTTGGCCACAAGACAAGAAGCCTGTGTAACGCAGTGGGAAATGATACTCTGTAACTAAAAGTAATTTTTTCAGATGCATTTAAATAATTTATTCAAGTTATGTCAACTCAAAATTCCTTTAGTTTTCACATTTTTGTTAACAAATTAAAAATAAATAAAATACAATATGTGACATTTTAAAACATATGAATGTTTCCAATAAAGACTTGACCTTAATGATGAATCACAGCACAATCAGCACCATCCTTTTGCAACCCAAACTCAAAGGCGTGTACAGAATGAAATACATTTTTAAATATCCCTGGTCACCTGTGTGCTGAGGTCTGACAAAGGCATTGTTCCACAGACAGGAACACAGCCACAAATCCTTGTTGTTTACTGCAGTAAAAATGCTGAGGCAGCTGCTTACAATTCTGAAATCCTGAGAGAGAATCTGCAGTGTTCACATGGCTGCACAGAATACGGAAATGTTGCTAGGATAACAATGTGGGCACAATGTTAAACAGATGAGGTCATTTCTGCAGCCAACCATTATGTAAAATGTCTACTGATAAGTATCAAACGAGCATGGTGAGGTAAGAGCAGGACCAAGAGCTCAGACCACTGCAGATATGGAAACAGTGATACTGCAGAACAAATGGGACCCAGACTCTGAAGCAGCTAGATGTTGAAACTTTTAAAGAGATGTGTGCAGGCTTCTAACAGCCTGACAGTGAATACAGCCGGCAAGACATTCTCTAAAATGATCAAAGATTAAATTAAACCGCCCACGTGCTGGCGAATTCAAATTGAACAGCATAATTAATGTCAGGAGGGTACTCCAATATGTCTAATAAAGGTCATTGCTGCATTACAGTCATGCAGACCGTGGGCTATCAGTTTTAAATCGTTGCCGGATACTCACATGCAAATGACTTTGTTCAGTGGCATCTGGGTTTTGTTAATGCTTTGTATTTTATTCAAATAAAGTTCCTACTAAATTCAGCCAAGGTCTATGCTTAGCAGATACTGTAAACCCAACCTGGGACTTCATTGGAACTACGAATAATTGACTAAATCAGATATCTGAATGATTTCTGAAATACTTGGAAATGTAAGCTACAATACTCCGTTACCGGCATGTGGAATATTTGGCTTGAGTTTTCATTTTCAAACACAAAGCGTGATACAAAATAAATAAGCACTTGTGAAAATTCATGTTTCATATATCTCAGCCTTAATGATTGTGTTAAATAATAATTGTATTAAGTCCTTAAACATAAAATATGTGAAGCATGTTATACTTTAGTGCATGTGGCCTAAAAAAATGAAGAAAGAAATGTAAATGTTTACATTGTCTTTCTGAAAATCTTAAATGAATCATATTATCTGTAAAATAATGTCAGAATATATTTTAAAATGTTTCCAAGTGCGCAAGGTGAACTCTTTGGATTGCTTTTTCTCTCAACAGTCTTTATCTCAATGATATTTGTTTTATGATGACTAAACAAATAAAAAAGCAGCAATTCCTCCATCAGCTGTTGTGTGGCATTTTTCGAAATAATCAATAATTTAGAAAATGTATTGTATATATTGTATCATTTCATTTTCAGTCAATTTACTAATCGATGAATCCACTTCTCACTCCAACTCTACTGCAATCTTTGTATACCTTAAAATACAAGATAAAATGTATTATTATTATTAATATTAATATAATAAAAATTAATCCAGTTAAAAACATCCTGAAAAAGTTTGTTGTAATCGCAAAAATTGTGCAGCACAACTCTTTTTCAGAATTGTTCTGAAATGCTAATAAGTTATGCACATTCACTTTTGCATGGGTCAGTACCAGTTGACTTTTGTACTGTTGTGTATGTTGTCCAAGTCCATCACTATACACGGATCCTGACTCATCATACAGATATCTACAGATTTTCTAAAGGTCCATGACACATTGCTCAGTCACATCCAACAGGAACTTGCCAAGGGCCTGTGTGGAGGCCCAACAGCCCACAGACATGATGCCCTTTAAAAGCCACTTGATGAGTCCCTCAGTTGCAGCTTGAGAAATGAGTGGAGCGAAAGTGTTTGTTCTGACCCTCTGAGCCAAAAGCAATGGGAGGCTGAGGGCCACACCGCCAAAGGCCCCTAAAGCATTCCCGGCAAACAGACAGACCGTCAGACAGCAGGACAGGGAAGACAAACCGAGGCAGCGGGTCATCAGCGTGAGAGCATCGGCTGAGAGCCAGTCACACAGACCAAGCAGTAGACAGGAGCCACACAGGAGGGTATGTGCTGTGTTGTGGTCTTCACTGAGCCACAGGAAGTCGAAGGAGACCAGCGCTGGAGCCAGAACCTGGGCGGTCCACTCTGCTTCTCTCTGTAAAGACGTGAGGTATGAGCTGGAGGGCTGCACGATGCACAGTGCTGCAGAGAGTCCGAGCAGGAAGAGGCCTACTGAAGGAGCCCTGTGATCCTACAGAGAGACAAATGCACAGGCAGTGAGCCTTATGATTCTAAATGAACAAGGCATTGTGATAATACACTGAACAAGTAGGATACATTGGAATGATTCTTCAATTTTATTTAAATATGTCTCTTTTTTTACATGCCGTTTTATTAAAACTCTTATAATCGCTTCTGTATCATGTACCTTCAAAATCAATGCAGAATTGTAATATTAAACTGGATAAGGAGGACACACCTCTCTTTTTTTATAGGAAATGTGTGTATTTGAATTGTATAAGAATATTGTAATGAAGTTTCTTTTTCAATAATTTCCATGTTATGTGACCCAGTGACAATGCAGAAATGTATTACTACAGTGGACATTACAAGTAGTAGGACACATATCTTTTGAATGGATTAAAGTCCACCTTCTATTTAAAATGAGAGTAGCCTACACTGGACAATTAGGACACAAAGCAGGACATGTCGTTTGGTCAGCTACATCGATGTATGGTTTCAGCACAAAACGTTGAAGTTAGCAAATAACTTTTTACCAATTATCATCGATATTTGGCACTGCACTGAATGCCACCTACCTTAAATAGTCTGTAGGAATAGTATAATGCTGTGGCAGACAAAACGATGTTGGAAAATGATGTTATCAACTCTGTTGCACAGGACGCCATTGATCCTGACGACGACTGGCACTCCTGCAAACATCCACGATGTTGGCAACGCTACCGTTACTAACGGCAACAATACGTTGTTTCTAACGAGTGTGTGTAAAGTGAACTACTAGACTGTTGCATGAATCTGACGGTGTTTTATAGTTGGCTAAACACAGAGAACAGAGGACCAAACTTTAGACAGGAACATGTTTGTTATGACACGTGACAACTCCGGATGTGGACAGTACGCATGCTCCAATAGACGCCTTTAATGCTCCTTGTAAACTCTGATTGTACCGTTCCAGAAACATAGGTGCAGGTGCAACAATAATTGTGAATTGTGTTTGGCTTTCTATTTTAAAGCCATATGTATTAGTTGCGTAGGCATACATATTTATGAATTTATGAATTGGATATGTATTGAATATAATGTATTTGATCAGATCTATCAGTATGGCAGACAAAATATTATTTTAACGGTAGAAAAATAATAGCTAATGTTAGTATGAGTAGCAAACAATTATGATATGCAGTCTTTGCGTTTAATCAGTAAAACAGATGGTGCACTGCACATCAATGTAAAGGTCAAACTGAAAGATGCTCTCGGTTTCTTCCGACAGTACCTGAAGGCAGCATGAGTTCGAAAAGTATGGCGGCGGAGAGTTTGACAACCATAACAGAGCAATGGATACGGGAGAGATTACAATTAAAACATCCCTGTCTTGGTAAGATGATCTAATTCTAATACAAGCGCTGTATGCGAATACATACAAGCGACTATTACAGGTCAAGCCATGGCGTTGAGCTTGTGTTGTTTTAAAACTATTTTAGCTAACCGTAGTTACTTTTCCAAACCTTAGCATTGACGGCTAAGCTAACGCCAGCTAACACAGCCACTAGCAATGACTGCAATCTGCTGCAAACCACATGCACCACAAGCTACTAATTCACTGCAGTCTCATAGTACATTTTGTTCTTTTAAACAGGTGATGTCCGCTCACTGAGCCTCCCGGGGACGTATGAAGAGAAGATCAGACATCTGGGAAATGCTCTGAATAACTTTGTCCGTCTGAAGTCTCTGGACCTCTCCTGTAACGCTATCGTCTGCATTGAGGTGGGTTTAAACCATTGACTATATTTAAAAGTTTAAACTCTGGATCAAGTCTTTAAGCTGTTAATGTGTTTGTGGGTGTTGAATTAAATTCCCCTATAAGGAAAACTGACAAAGTGTACTGTCCAGTAGTTTGTATCCTTTGTTTCTTAATTTGTTAAATATGGTTATAAATGCATTGTGTTTTTAACCAGTAAATGGCATTGAGATATCCGGCCCTGGCTGCCACATTAAAATCACAACACATATGCAATATGATTTACAAAAATGTACAATAAAACAAAAACACTTTTCAACACAAGTGCCTCAACCTTATGCTTCTGTCACCACATTCTTAATGATGCTCTTACATTTATTTGTTATGAATGTTTCTAATTGTAGATGTCTTTGTAGATTATTCCATGCTCAAAATGTATACTTGAAAATGCTGATCTGATATAAGATCAAATAAGATGTACTTTCTTAATCCCAATTTGGGACATTTACAATTTATTTTTTTGTATATCTGCTCATAACTGTTAACCTCTTTTCAAAACGGTATTGTTTCCTCCCCAGGGGGTTCAACATTTGAAAGTGCTTGAGAGGCTGATCCTGTACTATAACCACATTCCTTCCCTTGAAGAGGTGAACGTGGTGTACGAGCTGCCAGCTTTGAGAGAGCTGGACCTCAGACTCAATCCTCTGACTAAAAGATACCCACAATACCGCCCTTTCCTGGTGCATGCCATGCCCAACCTACGCAAACTAGGTAAAATATAACCACCTTCCCCAGTTTGGGCTTATCTCCGGTCAGTTTTCAATGCAACTGAGTGTCCTTTCTTGCTTTCTAGACAGCTGTCCAATCAGAGACACAGAGCGCAAAGTTGCTATAATGCAGTTCTCCTCTGACCTTCTACCTCAGCAGAAGAGCTCCTCTTTAAATCAGGTTGCTGAGCAAAGGTAAACTGGCAGACAAATGCTTGGGTTTTACTTTCATTTTGACTGAATAGGTCTACCTATGATCTTGAGAAAATGGAAAACACTCAACATTTATTTTGATGTACATTTTGTTAGAAAGGGAGTGACTCAAATGTTTGATTATGAAGAAAGGCAACACATACATATCACTGTAGAGCTTTTAAAGACAAAAGTGATGGTGCAAAAACACTCACTTACAGTTGCAGTTATCCAAACAAATATCTCACCTGTTATTCTCTCGAGTTGTATCATTCTGTGTTGCTTGTGTTTCACAGAAGCAGTGATCAGAGACTGGCTTTGGTTGACCGCTTAACCAGGAGGCTCTCTCTCCTGACGGACACCGATGATATTGTGTTGAATTTTGTTGCGAGGAATCATGAAGGGCAAAGTGACACTCAGTCCCACTCGGTTCACAAGGAGGCAGAAGGTAAGAGGTCAAAGTCAACAAACACATTTTCAGTTTAAAACCAACCAAGTGACATTTTTGTAACTTCTTTTCAAACTGTTTTCTGTCTCAGAATCAAACAACGAATCCAATGATTTTACAGAACTAAGGAGTTCTACTCCAAAACAGGTGATTTTTACTTCTGGTCAAACAATTATCAGTAGTATATTTACATTGTTATATATACTGCATTTGTTTTATTTTTAGGAATGGGCTAAATCCATCCTCAGGAATTCCCCTACAAATTATGGTAAGAGTCAGTTTGTGATATAGAGCTTTTCAAGCGCCTGTTTGTGGTTGTTTAGTAGCATGGAGATTTTAACAGTTGATAACATTTGAAGTATATTTGGCACCACTTTTTCTGTTGTTGCGATTTTAATAATAAAACCAGGAGTTGTTAATCCAAAATCTACTTTTTTTTATCGTAATTATAATCTGGTATTTTGATTATAATTGGTCACCAGTTCTGGATGAACACGGGATAAAATACTTTTAAAGATAATTGTAAATTATTCTTAATATCTCATTCTCTGTGTATATTCTCAGGTGTACTACCTGTGTTTATCTCGTATTCTGTTGCTGCTATAACACCTGCATTTCCCTTCAGGGATCAATAAAGCTCCAGTTTATCTTATCTCATCATTGTCCTCTTTTTCCACTAGGTGGAGACAAAAGCCAATTCTTGTTTTTATTATTATATTACTCTTGCTTTTAATCATGAACATGAGGGTAAATTAATTTCGGTGTATTATTGTGTCATTTATAATTTGACCAGATAACACAGAGTCCAAAGTGCCCCACGTGAAAGAACCATCTCATAAAAGAAGCTCTTCCACATTTAAAGCGACTGAAAGACCGAAGGTGTCCTTTGGCCCCTATGTAGAGAAACACAGACCTGTGTCTGGAAAGCAAAAGGACTTCGCCAAGCACACCAGGCAAGCAGCAAAGGGACATTATACCCCTAATCCTGGTAAGAATAATGTCTGTACTGAATACAATCCTTTGTCAGACATTAATACACATCCACAACCCACTTTCTTGACATGTAGTTAAATGTGTTTTCACATTTCTTTCAGATCCAAGTCATCGTCATAGTTCCTCATTAGTTAATATCCGGCCTCCCAGTCCACGTGGTCCTGGTTTGAATTTGTCCGACCCCTCCAACCCCATCTTACATCCTCCAAGACTGACCTACTCTAGTTTCAATAAGACAGAAGGGGAATCCAGCCTGCAGCCGCAAGGGGAGAAGAAAAAAAGGGTGGGAAATTAATTAAGTCTACTCTTATGCGTTTTTTGTTGTTGTTCTTCCTACTTGTACAAAATATATTTAAAGTTGTTTATTTTCTCTTATAAACAAATATCTTATCTCACATCCCAGGGTGGTTATAGGAAACCTCTGGAGATGCTCCTCAACCTCGTGGACAAACACTGGACTGGAGAGCAGTCGCTGCATCATAACAACAACTTCCTGTGTGAGTTTGGACTTTGGTTTGTGGAATGTCTTATCTGATTACAGGAGCCTAAAGATAATGAATGTCTTCTCATTATTCTATTTTTGGCTCTAGCTCAGGCAGTCCAGATCCTCTCCATGATGGAAAACGATATTTCCAGTCGGGAGGCAGAGGTCAGGACCTTAAGAAGGGAAGCTGATGCACTGAGCTTTCAAGCGGCTTCACGTGAGGACGAGCACAAAAGTGAAGTCCGTAACCTCTCCGATCAGCTGGAGGAAGCTCGCAGTGCAGTTGTGAGTGGATTCAACACTAGAAGGCAATGTTGAGCTTTATGAGGCCTTGATAGTTTTGATGAATTTACTGTCATTATTTCATTTTCTCAAACACAGGCCAAACTTAACGAGCAGCTGAGGATTGTCTTGGAGGAAAATGTCGGCCTACAGAAACAGCTCATCAAGTTAGAACGACAGTATCTGAAGTCCATGATGAAAAGTTCACCAATCTCTCAGATTAAAGGTGGGTGTGTACGCCAATTGGAGAAATTAAGGAGTGCTAATTAGGCTGCTTTCTTTAGAAAAACTCACACTTTGTCGTTAAAAATCCTCAGAGGCCCAGACTGAAGTGGAGGAGCTGAGGAAAGAAATCGAGGGGTTGAAGGAGAAAGTGCATGAGTCTGAGAAAGTCAAGGATTTGTCAAATATGTTGCATGAAAGCCACCGGTAAGAAGATGAAGACATCTTGGTGTTAATACTTGTTTTTAGGTTTTCACAATGAACGATGTTCTCACTTTTACACCAGCTCTACGTGGTTAGTTTATGATTTGTTTCTGTACTGCAGGTCTCTGGTGGCTACCAACAAGTGTTTGCTAGCTGAGCTGAAGGGAAGTGGAGAACTTTAAAGAGGAATGCACAGTGGGATAGACATTTCAAAGCAAGACTTTGCTGAGCGTCATATTAGCATTACATTCACTGCACAAGAACCTGCAGCTACAGACTATTTTTTAAAGCTTTTTTGACTTCATATCCTTTTTGATATGTGTGTATTAAGTTCCAAGCCCTTTTGGAAAAAAAATGTGTTTATTATTTAAACAGAAATCTGTATAGGCTGTGTTTGCTTGATGTAAACAGTAATGGGCAAAGGCAATTCATCCAAGGAAGTTTGTGTATAAGTGTGTGACAGGGCTGTTATGTTAAATGGTTTTAAGGGGGAAAATGTTAGTGAGAAGGTCATAATGTATTTCCTGGATCAGTAGCAAGATTGTGTCTCTCTGCTTTTCCCCTTTCTCTTTTTTGTAGGTCACTTGTGTCTGCTTTGTACGCTGCAGTGGAATGAATGCATCTAGATTCCAGCTGCACTGTGACTTTATTTATATCTCTGCCTTCGGGCTGGAGAGCTACACACACACAGATGCACTTTCCTCTCACAAGCACTAATGCGAGACCTGGCAAACCAGGTTAGCATGGGGATGCTACCACATAAACTGAATGTAGCTTGTTTTTATAAGTTAATATTACAGGTTAGTAACACTGAAACAGGGAGTTTCACGTACTCCTGAAAAAAAATATAAAACTGTGTTTTGACTGACACCCTGAAACATGCTCAGCAGAGGTTCTGGGGTTGGTTTTTATTTTAATGCACTACAAATCATGAACACACATTAAGAGGTCTAAAGAACAAGAACACACTGCATGCACCAGGGCACAATAGTACATTAAAAGTTATTTGCAAAATACAAAAGACATTAAAGGTGCACAGTATTTGGCATAAAGCACAGAAAACAGATCAAGCTACTGCAGCAGACACAACTAACACAGTAATAGCTGCTAGTTTTAATGCATGATTCTTCATTAGCTGAGGCTACAGGTAGTGTGTGACCAAAACACTGTCACTATGTTGGACAAATATTCTACAAAAGTATGTCACCTGTTTGCTGTTTTCCCTTTCATCTCATATATCACATAAGGATACAACAGTAAAACCCTGCTTTTGTTTTCAGTTGATTTTGTGCCTTGGATGACAGTACCGCACATAATGGGTACTCCTAATCTTTACCAACAGACAAATATATTAACGTTGGAGTGTAGCTGACTTTGTATGTACAAGTTGATACATATTGATTTCAAAGCAATACAATATTTTATCATAATCACACAATTTCACATCACTTAGTATTTTTTAGCAGTAAAATATTGAAGTCTGTCCTCACAGCAATAAGATATGACAAACTCCTGCTCGTCTATATGCTTCTGAATCAAATGCAATATACATAAACATGCACTAAGTACAGCAATACAGAAAACAACAACATATGTAGTTGTGTCATAAATTAAGCCATGTGGCTAAAACTTTTAGAATACACAATCTTACCACAAATATATTAGAACTAATGTATAGAAATCTAATGAGGAAGTAAAATGTTAAAAATACAATCTTGTACAACTGAGCTCATGTAATGTGGTAAGAGCTTAAACTGAATTCACTCATTTCAAATTCAAAATGCATGTTGGCAAAAGAGGAAATATATTATCTTAGATTACTTTAGATTTTTTTATTGAAGTGTTATAATCAGGCATATTTAAAAAGGTTTACATGGAAGGAGTTTATATGTTTAACAAAAGTAAGAGGATATGGCAAAAGTCCAAAATGTTCAGTTAACTACTTTTTATCTAAGCAAAACATTTCTAAATTCTTAAGATATTTTCTTGGTTTGAGCTGAAGGCAAATAATACAAATAACAGTGTGAGCTTCTAAAATAAAAAAATGAACAGCAGGTTATTTTTAAGACTTAATAACAGTTGACAAGTGGGGATGGCAGACTGACAATTAACACATAGATGGAACAATTTAAGTTTTCAAAAGAATTCAACATTGATAATATCTCTGTCAAAAGTGTGCCAATTCCCATTGAAACGATGCACAACAAATACAAAATGCATTTCTTCAGCTAAATAGGGGAATAGAAAAATCTCCATTAAAAAGTGCAATGTTGTTAATTCGTTCAACTGTTGTCCCACTTTTCTTTTGTTTTTCTTGGCTTGTTGTTCACTGTGCTCAATAAATATTATAAGGCCCTATCATGACACAAATCTTTAATATTCATAGCGTAAGTTTCTCTCGTTTGTTCTCTTCAGTGTTTGGCAGTAACTTGCGATCAGACAGGAATGTACCAGCTGGTGATGACATTGTAAAAATAGATGTAAACAGTTTTCCA
The DNA here is from genome assembly GCF_902827175.1 of Gymnodraco acuticeps. Lineage (NCBI taxonomy): Eukaryota > Metazoa > Chordata > Actinopteri > Perciformes > Bathydraconidae > Gymnodraco > Gymnodraco acuticeps. Next base: position 2,551,434 of record NW_022990583.1, on the reverse strand, counting down.
GTTCTCACACTTCTCAAAGAGAGGAACTCAAAAACAACTCTTCTACACGCACACAGACACACGCACACACAAAATAGATGGCTGGGGAAATCCTATATAATATGAAATCCTATTCTTTTGTGCTTTCCTTGAGTACTCTTTTAATAGAAAATTATCCTAGTAGTTGTCCAAATGTTTATTTCCTTACCCGCCCTCACATGGGTTTGCCCTAAGCAAGTTTATTCAATTTCTTTTCGTACGTTCCTCGATGTTTATACCCTGAGACGTATCCAGAAGTGTCAACCACGTCCACTCGTCCAGCCTTACCCTTCCCCCGGCCAGTGTCGTCAAAACGCTCCTTGTGTGACCCTGTGAACTTGGTTGGGTCCGTCAGACGGCTCACTGTTGGGGAAGCCACGGCCCTCTGTGAGGAAGTCAAGAAAACATTTAAGGTTATCCCAAGACTCCTGGTTTAAAAAGTCTAATATTGACCCATTTAAAGGTCTCCTATTATAACATTTTTAGGCATATATTATAGGTCTCAGATATATAAAAAACATGTCTATGAAGTGTTTTGCTCAAAATACCAAACAGATCACGCATTCTAGCCATGCCTCATACCCCTCTATTTCAACCCTGTTAGTAAATTGCTGATTCTGGGTCTGTAGCTTTAAATGTGGCTGAGCTGCTGCTGGCCAGGCCCCTTTGGAGCATGCATGAGCTCTGTGAAGTGAAAGGTTTCCACCCAGATTCTCAGCTAAATGCTGCCGTGATTAAAAGACATATTATGTTCCAAACCACATCAAGGATTATTCCTGAAACAGTATGGAGCTCAAATGCTTTTTCTCTTGCAGGCTTAGGTGAGTACCTTCTTATATCTGGCTTTTTTACACATACTCTCTCCAGTACAGCGTTAGCTCTGAGTGTTAGCAATGCTTGCTAATGTAAAAACCTGCTAAAAACAGACCATATTACTTCCAAAACACGTTGCGCATTGTTACTGATACAGCAACGTTTCTGATAGGGCCGTGGGTGTAAAGCCAGCCCACATTTTAGTAATGTCGTCATGACCGCAGCAAATCTGGTTCAGCTCTGTTGTACCCCCGCTTTTAGAGATATTGGTCAAAACTAAAAGAGAAAGGGTCGTATTTTCGGACATATTGTGAGTCTCCTGACACACCGGAGACATATATTTATGTATAAAATACATCATTTCTTTTTTGCATTATAGGGGACCTTTAAGTCTTACCGTGACTCCTGCAATGACGGGCGTCTTTCCCTCAATCAGCTTGAAGACCTCGGCCTCTGCCTCCTCTCCAGTCTTTTCTTTGTATTTCTTTCTTGCCAGCTCAGCAAGTGCAGCCCTGAACTCGTCGTATGTGATGGTGCGACAGGATTTCTTCCTGTAATAAGGGTGGAAAAGGAGCTTAAGTATGGGATAACACTTGTAAAAACTAGTTTCTAGGGACAGAAAAGTCATATTTTTATCAGCTTTTCTCCAGCCTCTCAGTAAAGTTTGAAAGCTTAAAAGTAGACAGTAGTGTACACAGAGCCATGTGTGATCACTTCAACATGGCAGATGTAAGACAGCATGGAGATGGTATCCTGCTGAGATAAACAGTGGGAAAACTTTCACTGGTTTGTTGTTGTCGCCCTGTACTCAACTGTTGTCTGAGCAACCGCACACATTTACACACACCTGTCAGCTGTATAGTGACTGTCTCTTCATATCATGGATCATATTGTCCAGTTTTACACTTCAGCTGCAGTCAGGATCCAGCACCCTGATGTTTTTCATTCCAGCTCTGGACATTTCAACCTGCTGAATCCTTGTATTCATAAATAAAATAAAATGTTGTAACTACTGAGTACTGTACCACAGATCATCATCATAAATCACTCTCCTTCAGAGTGCTCCAGTTGTTTGACTGGCCCTTTGCCGGTTTTACTTCCATGTAAAAAGTGCATAGTAACACAAACAAACAGCCATTGCCGTGGTAATAAATCACCTAAACAACAGTCCATAAAACCCGCAGTCCTGCTGGGCAACCTGCTGTCATGGCAACAAGCTACAGTAAACAGAGATGTTTAGGTTTATTATTAATTTGACTCATCTAGTGAGCGGTTTTGTTTGGGCGATCCATCAGTGTTGAACATTTGAGAGCCCCATTCTGCGCCTGTTCCATGCTGTCGATTGTCAGAGAGGGGAACTGGACTTCCAGCTGCCGCTTCTGTCCGAGCAAGATAACTGTGTCCTCTGCACATCTCCCCACACTGAGCTATTACATTCCCCCAAGCGCATACATTATTTAACTGTGTAAATAAACAGTAAATCACAATCTGATCTGGCTGTGATAAGGTAAGGAACGACAAAGGTTATAGGGCGGGTGGAGCTTTATTTTATTTCTGGTTACTGTGGTATCTGACCTGCTGTTTATTTACATAGTTCAACCATCTGCAGTTCATGATCCATATGGAACTGACACAGTAGTTGGCTGAATCTGTGTCATGCTAATACGCTCCTGCACCGCCTAGGATCATGTTCAGTGATGAGAAAATACAACGAAAGCCTAGAAAAAGAAGCCACCATAACACCATGTGTGCAGTTAATTAGTCAACACCAGATTATTTTCTCATCCATAGTTAAAGCTGTGGTGTTCTGGCTCAAAGCAGAGTAACAACACAGCAGAGACTGAATGTGGAGCAGCAGACTTCCACACCCACAACAGATACAGATTCATTCGGCCGTACTGTGATTAGCCAGTGCTAATTAGGATGTTTAATTTTTCGTGTGCAAGCAAAGAGCTTTGACACTGATTAAAGGCAAAGTGGAGATCTGCATCTGTGGCATGGCAGCCCTCCCCGGCTCAGTCATGCTTGGAGTCAGAAAAGACACGAGCCCTTCCCCCAGTCTGTACCTCTGGCTCACCACACGCTTTGTCGGAAAGTATACTGTAATATCCTCCTCGACACGGCTGTGGTTCAGAAAGCAAGCTATCTGGGACCCTCAGTAGAACCAATGACTATGTGTTAACATAGTGTGCTGTAATGTGTAAACAACATTACACAGATTCATGTATGACAGGAAACATGTTTTTTTCCCCTAAAGTGCTTGCACCATATTTTTAAGCATATTTCTAAATATTGCTGTCCAAAGGAGTGGGATCAAGCTTAAAACAAGCTTAAATCATGCTGTCATCTTTAAGTTTACTTGATATTCTTGCCAAGAAATGTTAACGACAGTAAACATTGACAACCATTGCCATGCCAACAGTAAAGGTGTTGACTGGTGTCTGACTCACCACGTGAAAAACCAGTATACTTTTTATGCTTTATAAACACATCTCAAGCTTACTGTAAAAAGGGATGGCTGAAATAATTGAGTTTGTTATTATCTTTCAACAGAGAATGTCCATTATTATTTGCTACAAATCATGAAAACATGCAGACTTCAAGAACCTGTTTTTATGGTTTAGTTTGCATTTTCTATTCTGCAGCCAAATCTTATTTAGAAAATGTTTGAACATAGGGTTGTGACAATCTGGCTTCCTCTTTGAGACAGACGTTTTTCTGTGCTTTTGACTATTTATGATACAAGCTTACAATATTTAGGCTGTTTATTTTTTTAACTAACTGGTGGTGTGTCAATTGATTTTAAAGTACAATACTTATATTATTTCTGTATTTCTTTCGATGTGATACACAACACATCTGAAATTCCTCAAATATAGCCATTTCACACATACTCTTCATAACTGTTGAAGTCAGTAAGTCCTAGTTTGATGGAAATACATTTTTAGGACTACAATTCTTGTGTTATAAAAACAGGGATAAACACTTTCTAAAAAATCACATTTAAACCATTTTGGATCACCTCATTATATAAGGTGACTAAGATTGGATAATTGTTACACACCAGCAGATTATGGAAAGTTCACTGATTCAATGTGAGATTCTCATTCCTGCAGAGTGTGTCTTCAAGCCATACTGTTTTATGCTGGTGCTGCCTAGCAGAATAATCTGTATTCATAACATTGAACCAGGAAAAAAATCAAAGCTGCTTTATGTATGAATGAACATTGCCGGACACAAAATACAAACCTGCATTGTAACAGCCATGTTCTTCCTTACATCAGCTTTATTCTGTGTCCTATGGTATGTGGGCAATAATATGACATTCACAACACTACACTTATCTCTCATAGTGCTATGACCAATAGTCCAAATATACTCTGGTAATCTTACACAGCAGAAGAAACATTTGTCTTTTTTGGTTAAATAATATTAAGGTTAAAGCGTATTATTAGACTCTACTCCAATTAAATCTGGCAGTAAAGGATGAATAAACCAGGCCTGAGGAGATACCGGATGAGCCATCCTCTTGCTCTGGCTGCTTCTAATGGACAGCCAAGCCGAGTTAATATAAGAATAGAAGACAAAACGGCCTACAAAAACGGAAATCAGTCACTACAAAATATGTGCGGTTGGAGTCCCTTGCATTTGCTAATTTGACAAACATTGTTGGCCTAATGTGTGTTGGTGCAGACACTAATAAAACAGTTGACACTTTAATTAGGTGTTATTAATAAGGTCGAAGCCTGCTTGCCAAAGACGATGCCACGGAAGAATGTATCTCAAAACAAAGACAATAGAATAAAAGCATTCCTACAGTGCAGTCCAAAGACTTCTTATGTTCTTGACAACCACAATGCAACCATGCTTGCATCACTTTAGTGACCTTTGGGCATGCTAATCTGAGTGTGTAAGCATGAAGTCATCTCTTATTAAGAATAAGAATCATGTCGTGGCTTGCCTGCAGGCTCAGATGTTGCCAGATAAATTAAAGGTTCCTTTATACAGGGAACTGTAGCTCAAATGTACAGTTTGCCTTTCTTACTTGACTTTGCTGAAGACGATGTCCACATCAGTGAGGGTGATGTTTTTGCCGTCGATCACGCCACAGTCCTTGCAGAGCTTGGACCAGTTCTTGCCGTGCAAGTCCTTGCCTGTAGCGCGAGTATCACCGTGGATGGCGAAGCGGCGAAACGACTCCTCTAAAGCGGTCACCTCCACCGGTGTGGATGAGCCCACCCCTCCGTCACTGGTCCCATTAGAGTCAGTAGAAAGCCTTTTGGACATCCGGTCTTTAGACTGTTCACTGTGTGGCCGTAAAGGGGCCGAGCCCAAGTTAGGGTGCTTGGCTGTCTGAACTTTAAAGTCATCGATGTTGTCTCTGAGGGGGGGAAATACAACATCATTCGTAAGAGGTGAACATGGCAGTTATCAGTTGAGGTGATGTAATGGAAAATGCAGCAACACTTTCCAATGACAGAATACAGATTACAAGAGGTCCTATTGGCTGAACATCAAGCAACAGCTTTTTATAATTCCCCACATAGTTACATAAAAAGCTAAGCATTTAATAAAAAGTAACAGATATCTTTTACACTAGAAAGAGAGGAAGAGGAGGAGTTTTTGGCAGAGTTACATCTGATCCAAGCCTCTTCTGCAAGACTTGCAACGGGCAAACCCTTCCACAGAAAGTGTCATTCCTTAAGGTCAAGACACAACTTGCTGTCCCCTCTTTGTTAGGTACTTCTGTGTAACAAGGCGAGATTAGAATCTTAAGAGGTGCGGTTCTGTGAATGCACAGATGTCTTGCGTGTTCTGGCAAAGAGGAGAAGGATATAAATAGATCCTTGTGGAATTCAGAAGGGTGGACAAATCAAGAACCAAGAGAGCAGATGGATATTTGTAAAACAACACACAAAATGTGAAGTGAAGACTCATAACGTGACTTCTGCACACTTACTTCTGGTCTGCCATGCTTGTGTGGGAATTTGGTTCCTTCTGTGCAGTGCTTGGAATAGCTGACATTTGTTTTCTCTTTGTGCTGTGGAAAAGATGAAAATGGAGGTGAATACGGTGAGAGGATGTGTTTGTACATACTGTACGTGAGTGGAAGGGATTTAAAGACAAAAATACATTAAAGCACTTGACACGACACAACACAAAGTACAATATCCCACTCTTGTCCTAGACACTCTTTAATCCTGGTTCAATAAATACACGATTATGTATGAAAGAATGTCCAATCCAGTCACAAACACAACTACATTGAGGGAAACCTTCTAATAATAACTCCAGCCTCAAAAGGAACAAGATAAAATGTCCTCCTCCTCATTATTAACAAATTACTTCAAGATAACATCCGTGTGTAAGTAATAGTTTGCTGGGACACATCTTTAAAGGATTATATTTGCACGTTAACAACTTCGCTTCCCTCTCTTGATTAGGATGATTTCATTCAGTCTGACTTCAGGGATTTCTCTCTCAGCACATCATCATCCTGACAGAGCAGAAGCATCTGAAGGGCTTACAAAAGTATTTATTCATTAAAGTCAAATTACTGTCATCCAAAACAGAAAAAAGTCCCTCTGCTATTTCCATTAAGAAAATGTAATCCTAAACTTGTAGCAAGTGAAGGTGCTCTTCTCACCTTTCAGCAGTTCCCATACTTAGCCCAGCATCCTTAATGCTTGTGTGTAGCAAAGTACACACAAACAAAATCTTAAAAAAACGGTGGTTTTACTGGCTACAGCTCATACAAGATGCAAGCCGTAGATAGATACAGTGTCCTGTGGAGCAAACCGTCTGCTCCAGCTAGCAAAGTTTCAAGCCAGTCCCTCAAGTCTCCAATAAAGAGCTTTCACTCACCCCAAGTATGTACAGTGAAGGGGTGTGTGTCCACGACTCTGTGACCAACAATTACAAATGTGACCTTGTTAAGTACAGTTAACACTTAAATTGGTACAAAAGTTCCAAGCTTGACACTGCATAAAGCCATTATAATCAAGATGTCGATTCTTAGGAGAAAAAAGGAGAGATTATTAATGTCTATGAATAATGGCATTCAGAGCAATAGACACTGGGACCCCATTGTCTAAAGTGGCTCCTCTGTCTGACCCAGGCCCGTTTCTATACACACACACGCATGGGGACATCGCAGAGAACCCCTATTGATGGCAGGGTTTTGTAGTCATATGTCATCGAGGACTCAGGCCAAGACAATCCAGATAGTGGTTGTTGAAGATTTTATGGTTTTTATAAGTTTACATACCACAAACTATTTCTACATACCACTACAAGTTGATCAGTTGTTAATAAAGAAAAAAATAAAATCAGTAAGTTCCACTTAATCATATGATTATACTTTTAACTACACTTAGAAAATAAATTAAAACATAAAGTAATAAATAAAAAAGTGTCACCTTTTATAACTGTGCCATACAGGCTCAATGTGAGACACCATTGTTTTGTTTGTTATTTAAAGGAACTAATAAAATCAACTACAATTACTGTATATACTAAGTAATCGTTGATTTATTTTGTATTAATCATTTACTAATTTAGTCAATAAAATGTCAACGTCCAATTCCAAAAGGTATTTCATTTAAGGTAATACAAAACATACAAGCAGCAAATTATACACTTTGAGAGGCTAGAACCAGAGAATATCTGCATGATAAACAACCTAAACTATTTTGATCCTTATAATCTGCAATCATTTTTTGTCTCAATGGACTTGTAAAATAATGTATCCTTTTTTAAAACAGTTTCACCATCAGCCGAACATCTTCTTGAACAGATTCCTGCATGTTAAGTTCTGTTTGTGGAAATGACTTCATGTCTGCTTCACTTGGGTCACAAAGATCCAATTGCCTTTGTGGATAAAACAAACAAATATTGAATTGAATTAATCTACTTGGCGCTAATTACATCACATTCACTTTAGATCATTGTATTTTCTGTTTTTAAAAAAGTAGTTCAAGTATGATTATATGTTTATGGACGGTTTCTAATTGATATTCAACAGAATTATACTGTACTAAAACATTATATTCCAATTATAACCTACAAACATGGAAACCTCAAGCAGAGTAAAATCTCCTTTGTGTTTAGATGTGATGCCCACACTGAGGTTTCATCATATTACATTTACTTTTATGTGGGATGCACATCCTTCAAATAGAGTAGCCACTTGCTGTGTGTTTTCCTTTGTGCTTCAATGACAGCAGCAAAATCGATGTGAAACAAAGGAATCTTTTCACTCTCCTCCTCCAAATTATAGTCAGTAGTTCCAAGTGTCTAAGTCCTCAGTACAACGAGCCTCCTCAAACCACATCATGTTCAATACATGAGGGAGGTCATTAACACAGTTCAGTGGCCTCAAGTACTCCTCAAACGCAGATGAAATGAAATGCAGTGCTCTGACAGAGCTTTTGTAAAGCTATTATGATAAAGTATATAGGCAGTTTGGAGAATAATTTGGTGCAGTGAAGCTCTACTTGGCAAAATTATTATACTGATACAAAAATGAACGAGACATTAAAAAACATCGTTGTAAACATTTTTTCTTCCTGTGCCCCACTTTGCCAGATACAAATGAGAAGCCATTTGGTTAAGAGCAGATCTCCAGAGACAAATCTGTGACTGGATGACAGCATGCTTACATACACTCGCCTTCTGGCAATACACTGCACAGATGAGTGCTTTAACCATAAATTGACCCATTTCGAACAGCATCTATTCATAGCAACAATACGCAGCCATGGCTAGAACATTCTATTCATTCTCCAGGAGGGAGATTATCTGGTAGACAACATGCAGACTTAAACACCAATAAACTACATTTTGAGTTTTAACTGCTAGCCCGACAGATGGTTTTTCACCTACGACATGATGACACTGTTCCCAGCATGATATGAATATGTACGAGTGTGTGAGGGCAGAGTGTGTAACTGAGGTGTTTTCCCTCGTCACGCCATCGTAGTAAGTGGACTTTCAGAGATCCCATCTGCTTTTTTATCTGGATCACTGTCCTTTCCAGGCAGCTGCTCAGGAATGTGACTGTGTCAGACAATCAAAACATAAAGCAGAGACCATCATTTCTACACTCTGGACCCCCCCCCCCCCCCCTAGTGTGCTTAAAACTGAGCTCCATCTAAAGTACACCATGTCTTCCAGCTTTTTGCTACCTATTCTGGTGACTAGAAGTCGCAAACCATGATTATTGCCCTGAAACTCAATCAACTGCAAAACTCAATGAACTGCAACAATGAGTCAATCAATTGATAAGCCGATCAACAGAAAGTAATTGCTAACTATTTAAATCATCAATGTACTTGTAAATCATATGTTAAGCAGAGATGGCAATCATTTGATGGTTCAAGCTGGTGAAATTGGATTATTATTAAAATATATATATGCTGGTGATCTGAACTGATGGTTAGACAAACGAGATTTGATGACTTCATTCTATGCTTGTAGGCAGTGTTCGATGACCTCACATAGGTCTCAAGGAAACATTGACCGATGCATGTGGGATTTAAAAAAAAAATAATTACTATGACCATTTAGGTTCCAATTCACCCAATGCCACAGTGTAGTTTATTAGGACTGCTGACTATTTTCTCAATCAATCACTTGGTCATGTTTGAATAATGTTTATTAAGAAGATGCTGTAGGATATAATCACTTTTTGTAACATTACATCATATATTTAGATTTACAAGATCACTTCAGTAATGTGTTTTTATGATTCAGATATAATTAGTGAGAACTGAAAAGGGATAAACACATTGTTGGTTTTGGTCTTTCCTTTGAGTTTGTTGATGAATCCCTGTGCTTCAACATGGTCTCAACCTTGTTTCAAGATTGCCCCATCAGACACCAATAGATACACTTAACACAAAAAGTAAGGAAGTCTATGTTTGGTAGATTATTTATTTATTGTAATCCTTCTTGGCAATACATCTTATAACGTTGGAAAGCCTGTTTATTTACCTTTCAAATGGTTCGTCATTTTTTTATGGGCGTAACCCACATACTCAGTTCTGCTGCTCATCCCACTTGTTCCTTACAAATGTGACACCATTTGAAAGGTAAATAAACAGGCTCCAAGGGTATACGATTTATTGCCAAGAAGCATTGTGACAACAAATAAATAATCTACCAAACACACATTTCCTTACTTTTTGTGTTAATTGTATAACCTCTTAACCATTTCCCAGTTTGGCCAGTCCTCCAACCTCACTCCCCCCCTGCCCAAAGACACAAAGAGAGAAGGCATGACATCAGCTTGCTGCAGCTCGACTCTGAGGTCACCACCACGCTGGCTCTGTCGGTCCTCGCCTCCCTAAACCCATTTAACTGCTCTGTGAGTCAAACATCTTGGCAAGCATTGAGCAGAAGAAAAACAAGATGTTAGCAACAAGCTACAGTGGTTATTGTTGGCAACAACAGCAGGCCAAATAGAGTTATAAGGCAGTGTAAAGACAGCCGGGGGTCCTTATGCAACCCCACATTTGTGAGGAATACATGATGCCTGAGACAGGAGAAGTGTCCAGGACATGGCTCACATGGAGAGAGAGAGGCAGCAAATTATCTCTGAGTCTAGTTTAAGATTTTGAGAAGCCAGACTGGGTTGTATAATGTCTTAATTCAACTCATTTGTAAGTCTTTGCAATGCAATGTTAGTGTCATCTGTGTTTCTGTTGCAATTTATTTGATAGCAGCCACAAATGCTAAAAGATAACGTAGTGAAAAACACCATGGCAGCTACTCCCCAATGTAAGGTCAACATGAACAAAAGATTGCCCCACGGTTTTGTGTAGTAAAGAAAATGCTGTCGGACTACAACACTTCATTTCGCCCCGAAAGCAACCCCCTTTATTTCCTAACCTGACCTGAGATTGAGTCATCACAAACAAAATAGGGTAAATTACTCTCTGAGGTTAATTGTTTGTGACAGAACTCAAAGGCTCTTAGACCAATGCAATGAAACCTAGAACAGAGAAATCTGGGACAAAGTCAGTGACTGTGTCTTCTTCTCATGCATACTTAATTCAACCTATGGGGAGCACGCAGATCCATAACAACATAAGAAGGAATGAACATATTATTTCTTTTGTAGGGGTCTTTGCATGGCCTTTACGACCATATTCACTCCTCTATGACATTCATTTGCATGGAATCAGAAGGCTAATGAAGTAAGGCCTACATTTCCATGCACAATTATGTAACCCAGCAGATTGGCATGCAAGCTGTAGCCACAGGCCAGCGTCAATCATTGCCATGGTATGCTCATGACACTCATTTTTAAATAATTATCATCCGATAAAACAGACCAGTCTCTGCCAGTCTTTTCTTTTTTTTTTTTAATCCGATGACATTATCAGTGATTTTAAACTGATTAATTACCGAAGTAACATCAACACTGTGGGCGGCGCCATTTTACCGGACGTGACGTAAACCATGCGTTTGGTTTCGAGGACACGTTGATGTTCATGTTATTTACTGTAGTTACTCTCTTCAAATATGCCTCATTGTATCGCGAAACATTGCCACAATTCTGATAGGAACAATCCACGGAATGCTCGGTTCCATCTGTTGCCAAAAGGGAAGCGTAGGAAGTACGTTCGGAGGCAGTGGCTAGCGAAATGTGGCCGGCCCGAACCGAAAGATCCACAGGCGCATGTATGCAGCGAACATTTCAAGTTTCCGGACGACTACTCTGAGAGTATGATAAAACATAACATGGGATTTATTGAACAACCATTACTTAATGGAGATGCAGTACCATCGGTCTTTCTGGTGTCGTCACCGACCAGGACACCAGTTCGGCCAGTTGAGAAATCGCCCTCTGCAAGTGTGAAGCGACGGAGGCCTCTTCACCTACCCGGATACAAACCGGAGGAACCAGGCATGGAGGGAGGTGGCAGAGACAGTGGGTGAAACTGGTAGGTTTTCGCCTGTTTGGGGAGTTTATATATATATATATTGCTCCCATAAAATCCCCGGGGGTTTTTGCTTTGTATGTCGGGGGCGGGAGATTCATGTGATTGGTTGTTGGTCGTGTTGCTTGAATAACATCCCCAAGCTTCAGACACGCCCAGCTCCAAGCTTTTTTTGGAGCTGTAGTGTGGAAGCTCCGTTAAGAATAAGGTATGTTATAGCGCATTTCCATTGCAGCGGGTAGCCCCGTTTAAACGTCCTTTATCGTCCAGGCCAGGCCACTTTTTGGTGGCCTTTCCATATAGCGTAGTACCGGCTAGTGGGTATTTTCCCCCAGTTTTTCCGGCCCCAAAAAATCGTGGTTCTAGGTACACCACGAAATCTAAAATGAAAATTGTAAATAAGCAATCTGTATGTAAAAAACCACCTGTATGTAAATTGTAAATAAGCCATCTGTATGTCAAATATATCTTATATGTCTTAAATGACATGATGAATTGGAAATGGGGGACCCTGATGTAAACAAGACGAAAGTCTTTCTCTGGTCTGCATCCCCTTAACAATTGTATGTTTTGAGCTGTACTGTACTGTACCCAATATACAAGCTGTTAATAAACTTTTCAATCAATCAATCAATCAAACCATTCATGTACAGGTCTTCCTACTCGCCTCCCGAAATCAATTGCACGAGTAAAGGGATCGTCTCCAGCAAGATCACCGTGCTGTTCATCCTCATCGTCACTGTTCCTGGATTCCTGACGGTTCTGACTACTTGGCTCGAACCTGTATGGCTGAATTCCCCCATCCAATCTCTTCATATTGCTCAAAACTTCTTCCTCGGCTGACGAGTCCGAACTCAAATACTCCGCCATGTTTTCGTGTGTTTACAAAGTGAACGCATGGATGACGTCACGACCATCACGTGACTACTGAAAATGGCCAAAATGGCAGCGGCCTGACGGAATATACAGGTTTTGATAAAAAAGAGCTATAAAATCATTATTTACCGGGGAATATCGCTGATTTCTTCAGGGTATGGTTTAAACATAATGTTTCACTAAATACTGAAGTTTTGATTAATTATCTAATGAGTGGAGCATTCCTTTAACCAATAACGGTTCTTAATGCAGAAGCCTTCACTGTGGTGTCATTGATCCCGCGTTTTAAAGATAAACAGAGAGCTCGTGTTTATGTTAGCGGACATTGCTGCAGCTCCAGCTGAAACGAGGGTGTATGAGCGAAACATGTTACATAATGTCAGATCCCCACAGAGTCCACGTGATCAATGTGTTATTGCCAGCCATAATGCATGTATGTCAAAACCAAACATGGCAATATAGCTAAATATTTGTTTAAAATCTTTAAATTCTCAATCTGAAACTCGAGGCGTAGCATTCTGCCTAAACGTCTTTACAGCTTTAAATGTCCCTTATGTTGCAAACTCAGAAGCCTACAGGAAGCAAACGTGCAGAGACATGACAACAAAACAACAAACACCTTGTCAGATCTATTTGTGTGGGCTGGCATGCAGTCATCCAATTCTTTATGTAATGAGCCAAAACAGGCAACTTTAAGAAGTGCCAAATCCGTGTTTAATCACCTGGTGTTGATGTAATCCTCCGTCAAATTCACAAAAGCATAATTGCGCGTCGCGGATTCCTGAAGTGTGTTTCTTCCCCGCCGCTGATCTCCGGTCTGCCCGACGGTGCGCTCCCCTCCGAGATGCTGAAGAGAAACCAGCCAGCTGATTGGCTGCCGCGCTCTGCTATGGGCTGTTTTCCTCTCGCCTCGGTGCTGGAGCTGTGATGGTGCCACAACGGTCAGTGGAGCCCTGATAAACAAGCCTTTTGGAGCATCTTTAGGTGATCCAAGAGGCGGTGATGGAACATGTAAACAAATGACCAGGAGTGTTTTATGTGAGGTCGTTGCAGCTTCATTAATAATCAACCAGGATGAACCCTTTCTGTGATCATGATAGTATGAGGACATGAGAGTCCAATGGTCACATACAGTAGCAATACAAGTTTTGTTTTAAATATGAGGTCACCTTGTTCCTGGCTCTTGTCCAGGGAAATGATGTCTTAATGTCCTGGTTGAACTCTTGGTGCACATATGGAAGTGACTCGAGCGACTACACTTTAAATCATGAGAAATGTTCTGCTGGAAAATGGATGCTTATCCTGCCAATACATCGGAACCTTAATCATCTGATGTCCAGTGAACTTACATAACAAGTAGATGGTTATACGGACTTTATGTAACCTCTAGTCTTACTCATGGTTTGAATTATATTGTTGCCAAGATCTCCAATATACAATGTAACCACAGGGGCAAACGTGCATGTCCATAAGCAAAAGGAAGGGCTCAGATCATGATGAAAACAGCGTGGACTGAGTGAAATCATTGCATGACATAATACTGTATAGTCTATTTTAGGCTGCTTCAGTTGCGCCACAGTGTGGTTAAAAGATGCACTTTTTTTTTTTTTATAAATATCCCCCTCAAATAATTCCTATTTACACAACTTGTTTTGGTTGTGGAATGAACACATAGAATAATGGTCTTTTTTGTTAACTCATACCAATATACTTCACTAAAACAATATAATTTCTTTAATGAATTAACATTAATGCTGCTGATATCTAGTGGTAAAATATGTTACAGCCTACAGCTGTATTTCAACAAAGAGTTCAAGCAGAGATGTTAGATAATAGAATAACAACACATATCCTTCCTCATCATTGAATTTCAGCAGAGAAAGCTCAGTTCTGACTTCTTCCAGGTCCATTTCTGTGGCTACAGCCAGTTAAACAAATGTTGCTGTTCCCCTCTAGACACATCCATTTGATTATCAGTTGGTGATACACTTTATTTTACTCGCGAACAATTTAATTTAAGGTGGAAATTCTTCCCTAAATTGTAGCCTTGAGCATCGATCTCTCTGGTGATGTTTTTTTACATCTCGCTGAATGGCTGAAAAGGATGTTTTACATCAACGTACAGGGCTCTATTTGGATCTCAATCAAAGGACCCTCTTCAATGCTTTGTTTTACCCACTTTTGCTGATGAATCAGTGGTTCATACTGTATGTTGCTGACAAATCCATTCAGATACGTACTGTACAGTATTTCGTGTTAGAAACTGTAAAAACGTGTAGAAGCTCAGACTTTCAAAACATTAAGAGTTTAATTTAATATTTTTACTATCAAAAACAGTCTCTAAACACCATCAGTTTTGAGAAATCATTCAATAATAAATACAATTCACAGTGCACTCCACTACTTCCAGTGAGGCTATTCATTTTGCCATAAAAGGCTTTCTCTTTGGACATCAGATACAATGATAAGAGGCTGAACGTTACTGCCAGTACATTTCTTGATCCCATTTGGCTTGGAATATGAACAGTAAACTGTTTGAGAAACATGCCAAAATCTGTCCGTTTATCTGACTCGGTGTAGTGGAATAGGGGCCGACCTGGAAGTGGGGCCGGACTTTGGCTCTCTTTTCAAAAGTCGGTGAGATAAAACAATGTTTTAAATCATTCAAAAGGTTGTCATAAAAAAGTGCAGATAAAAAAAAAGAAAAGAAACACAATGACGGCTTCACAGTTCAGACTGCATACAAAATATCCACTGGAGGACAAAAACATTCCATGAAGTTCAAGACGTCCTCTGTCCAGATCACAATGCTCCGTGTGATTGTGTCGCAAATGTTTCTTGATAAAATAATAAATCCTCAGAGCAGCTTATCCCGATGCACCGCCATACGGACATCAGGTACTGCTAAGTGTCATCTGGAGTCATAACGGCGCTGCCCAGAGGGTCCTGCACTCCTGGAACTCTGTGAGCAGACGTCACAACGCCGCTCTGAGCCTCTTCAGGAATCAAGAGGAGATAAGTATTATTTACAAACTGTATGGACTAATATTCGTTTGTAATCCATATGCTGACAAAAGTCCTTAAATCTGTCTGCAATTGATATGTATAAATACTTTATTTACACTGTAATGCAGTCCAATCATTCTGTATTTTGTAATATTTTTGCATCTCTGGCATCTTAAATTAGGCTGATGCAAAAAAAGTGTAGATATAATTGTCAAACTCTTACTTGCTGCGTTTTTTGTGGGATTTTCTGTGCCATAATGGAAACTGTTCTCTTTATCTGCCGATTTCCTAAAGGTTTCCAACTAGAAAGCAAGCAGGTTTCAATGTAGTATACTTTTATCTTTAGATTTTTTTTCTATGTCTTTGTAAAGCACCTTTTTACTTTATGAAAAGTTGTTATTTTTATAACCCATTTGATGCATGTCAAATAATTCAACAGATATACATAGTAGACACACTTACCTCAGTGCATATGGACTCTGAAAATCGGCTTGTGAGTGAGCCTTTATTTTGCAATTTGCAGGTACTGCAGGAAAACCAGAGTGATATTAACTCACCTCCAAATTAGCTTAAATAAGAGAACAACAAGATCTGTAAGGAATGTGTTTTACCCAGAACTCTGTGATAATGCTGGCTCACAGTCAATGGAGGTATCTTGACTCTTTAAAAAAAAAAAAAAAAGGAAAATTAAATGTTTTTATACACAAGAGATTAACTAAATGCCACCCAGTGTGAGGCAGGACGCGTCTCACCTGTAGGGTCTTGTTATGGATTTTCACATCTTTTGGATTTTCTGATTCAGATTTTCTGCCTTCTTTTTGGCGCTGCGTCTTTATATAATCATACGTGCTTATGCCTTTAAAAACTGAAAAGCAAAGAAGAGTGAGAATGATTGTCTGAATGAAGGGAAATGAACCTAATGAAAATGTCTGTCTTGAAGATTGGGACTCACAGAGGTAACAGTGAAAGCCCAGCAGATGAGCGAGCAGCAGCAGGCAGGCGATGCTCAGCATGGCTGTCACAAAGGCTAAGATAAGCAGAGCAGCTGAACTAGTCTTTATGGGTGCTAAGGGTAAAAACACCAGCCAGGTACTGTTCCCCAGCAGATCTACAGAAAGAAGGAGCAAAGAACAATTACACAGAAACAGCTTTTAACAACAATATGATCAAAGTCGTTTCTAAAAGTTCAATATTATGGTGACTCACTGTGAAACTGTGGGGCAGTCCGGAGGCTGTCTGGATTCAAGTAATGCTGAATACATATGAACAAGATGACAACAACGAGAATGAAGACACCAAGCGTAGCAGAGCACAGTGCCACAAAGAAGCACCTGAAGGCAACACACAAAACCTGTTGTTAGTTTATACAGCATGTCACGTTTCATTTGGTCAGCGGCTAAGAAGTCAGAACCAGAAAGTCCCTCCATGTTGTCTTACCAGTAGTTTCTGCCCCCCACACACGTGTTCAGCCATTGGCAATGGTGATCAAAGTCTTCCACACACTTGTTGCAAACACCACAGTGTTTAACGTTGGGGCCACTACGGAAATATGGTAAATATCATTAAACACAACTTTTGAATGATTGCAAGAATATATAGCTGTCAATTTAAAAAGGCAAAATCACATAAACATTTATTTCTAAATATACTAATTATATTCATTATTAGTAATCTGCTAATTATTTTTTAGATGGATGAATTGTTTGGTTCATAAAATTACAGAGAAAAGTAAAAAGTGTCGATTCCCGGTTTCTCAAGGTGATCTTTTTAAATGTCTTGTTTTATCAAAAGGAAAACCCAAAGATATTCAGTGTAATATAAAAACAGAGAAAAGCAGATTTGATTTGAAGCATTCAGCTGGATGGATTGTCAAAACTGTTGGCCATTGTTTTTCGTTTCACTTGATAATCGATCAATGGACTGATTAGAATACTTACACCTTGACATCACAAAGATAACAGTGTAGATCCTTGATGACATGCGGTTGCTTCATCCGGTCAAAAAAGGGCATTGGATTTGAGTAGCTCTGTTTGGCCCTCACACTGGCATCTGCTGGGTCTATAGTGGCAGCTGCAATATGGGTGAAAAAGTGCAAAACAAAAGCTATGCCAATCACCTGTACACAACAAGAGTCAAGGAAAATAGCAAACATTTTAGAACAATCCTGCAATATGTGATAATGCAGTAGAGAATAGTAGATGGCAGTAAGAGAAACTGCAAACTGGTGCACACAAGTGAACCAGTTTTGTGTGTCTGAAGAAATCGACTGTTCTTATGACTGAGTAAAATGAACCAGTGTTGACATCACGCTGCATCCAACATGTGACAAAAACACCAATGATGTCTCTTGGGCTTTATAGAGACTACAGAACTATAGATAGTGACATCTGGTGTGACTAAGGCCCATACACACACACCAACATCTTTGTCTTGTCCAGCGGCCCAAACAAAACTGTAGCAGAGACCACATATTCAAATCTGAAAGACCCATTGCTACACACTTAACAGTCAGCTACAACAACACAGTATCGGCTGTGTGTGTTAAGGATACAGAATAGACCACATGGTTCCATGGCGGAGGCAGAAGAGGGATATAGATGCCGAAGCTGACGATCCCGAGGTAGCTGTACACCAGCCAGCCGACTACTTGGAAAGCCTGAGGGGGCCACGACCATCCGTTCATCCTGGGAGGTTTTGAGGGGACCAGTTCATTTGTACTGCTGCCATGTATGGGAGATGTGCGTCTCAGCTTTTTGTTGAAGCAGTTCATCTGGAGAATAAACAGTCAGATTAAAAAAATCTTCCTCCAAGCACCTTCAAACCTCCGTCCACACATTACACACACTACAAGTCCAGTTCCAGCAGAGTGTGTCTGTATTTGCTGGGGAAATGAGTTAGGAAAATGAGTTGAGCATGATGATAGTGACTGTTCAGCCATTATGGTACAACACTCAGACTAGTGTAGCTAATACACTGGCAACTAATACAACAGCCTTAACACATTTTATTAAAATAAATAATTCAGAGACAAAATGATAATATACAACAACAACAACAAAACTACAGCTTTCTAAACTGAAATTAACAAAAACTCAGACTGTAAACTTTTTGAGGGTATGAGTCATTGCAAAGCTGTTGTTTTACATTTCATTACTTTTACAATAGTCTACCTCATAAACTGACATTGCTGTGTATTGTGTGACAGAGGCAGTACAATAATTGTGCTTTATCCATTCTAACAAATGGACAGGATCAATGGGTATACATAACAAGGAGCATATTGTGACATATTGCCTACAGAAAAACAGCTGATCAATTGTAAAACAGTGACACAAAGTAGCCTACTACAGTACATGCATTTCCTTAAAATGGCCTTGGAATCACATGGTTTGCTTCTGGCTTGTAGCCTGACACAACTCCATCAAATAGCCTAAAAAAGACTACAGTAGCAACAATGTTTTAAGTCAACCCATCAACTTGTTAGTCTTGTCTTCAGACCCATTGGTTTTGTTGCCTCCGTTTTTCTTAACAACTGCAGGCTTATGTTGGTTGTCTGCTTTAGCTCACCCTGCGTTTTGTGTTTAATTTACAATTCAAATCATTTCAACGGCTCAATAGAGACCACAAAGTAACACCGAAAATACCCTAGCGTTAAGGACAATAGTAATGTATGAAGCTTTAATCCATGAACACAATACTTACTTTTGCCGTTGAAAGAAATCGACAATGAGATGAAACAAAAATATTCCTGTTCAGATGCTGACGGAGATTTCCACCGTTTGATATCCCATAATTAGAGTATCCGCTTCAAAATGTACAATTCACATAATGAAATAAAAGGCCAATAAATAAACCGAAACAATTAAAAGCGTAAAAAGGATAAAATAATCCGACGTCCTCGGGATTGTGTCACCGAGGGACCTGAATCAGAAGTTGAAGAATCAACTCACTCAGCAGGTCGGAGCGGCGCTATGGAAACCGTCCTACTGCGCATGTGCAATACAGCTCTCCTCAAGACACACAGCTCCTTTTTATTGTGGCCCTTCACTGAGTGGATAACTGCGTATAGGCTACTGCTTGTCAAACTAACCGTATTTGCTGTCCTTTTACATACTTTTAACCCCTGGAGAATATAAACCCCTCAAGAATAGCCAGTGGTTACCATGATAGCATAAGGGAAATGCTATCATAGAGTTGCACGACACTTTTGCTTTTATAAGACCCATTTTTAAATCTTAAACCTCCCATGTAACAATATGCTGAATGTCAACTGCTTGCTTGTCGCTTTTTTTTTACTTCCCTTTTGTGTATCAGTAGTGAAAAAAAGCTAATTTTGCTCAGTTAAAACACAGAAGTTTACTTGGCCGGATAATCTTACAACATCCTCTAGCTGCAATTGCACTACATTCCGATGGGTTTTATACATGTTGACAGTTCCCACAGCATATTTGTTGCATAATGCAGCTGATAACAGTTTCTATTTGGCTTATTTAACCACACACATTTATAAATACAGGTGCAAGATTTTATTTTTCAGTTGTTTCACAAATACAAAAACATACAATGACACTACAAACATCCTGTACAATCATATTTAGTCTCTAAAAAGGTCAGAGTCTCCTGCAGTCTTTAAATCAGTCCAAGACTGAGTACCCAGTGCTGTTAACACCAGGATAACAAAATGGCAGTGTGTGTGGTCAGCTGTTAGATGTGCTCTCTGGCTCCGGAGATTGCAGAAACTCGTAGGGGTCTGGAACCATTTCAGACTGGTCCCCAACACCCAGGTGTGATGGGCTCCCTGTGGAGAGAGAAAATATGGCTCTAATGTTGTGGCACTGGTGTAACTAGTTGATATTTACCCAGAAACTGAGCAACACAGAATTACGGAACATTATCATACTAATGACACTAATGTGATATTAAAATTGTAGCTAAAAAGGCAATAGCAGGGATCCTAGTTTTGTCCTATGGCAGATACCTAGATGATGCTGGTCCCTCTCTGAGGCATTAGAGAGGGAGGACAGGTTGGACGATGGTCTGGAGCCGACTCTATCCACCTGAGCGTCCTGGAACTCCTGCAGGAGTTTGTCTGCTTCATCAAATTGCTGCTGGCCATCCTCGTTACACGGCTCCTTTTTAACTGTTTTACCTGATGGAAAAAAGGAAAGATCATTTGAATAAAAAATGCCACCAGCATATATAGCAGAAAAAGAGGAGTAGAGGATTATATCCAACAAGTCTGTAAGGCAAGTAGCAATCAAGTAGTTTGAATTCAGTGTGTGTTTCATAATGTAGTAAAAATCTCTTAAAACAATTATTGTGAATATACAGCTCCACACATTATCTTGTTATGCCTACTGTGAAAAATAGCATTATCCCATTAACGCAAGTTATGCACTTTCATAATCTTCACCTTCTCATTTCCATTTCTTAATGAGGTAAATGGATTATTGGAGTACATGTTAATGTAGCCACTGACAGTGTTGATGGGGGAAATCACCTAATGAGTTCAGCATGGATATTTCCAGAGACATATCTGGGTAGTTCTTCATTGACATGAAGTCCAGGACTGAGCCACTGTCTCCCAGGCCGCTGCCGTCTGCCATCTGGACAGAAATACACAGCTTCAATCAGACAAATACAGGCAAAGATTTGAATTCACCATCACTGTTTTATAAACTACAGCATACCTGCATGTCACAGATGTTGGATTTGGTTTCATCGGGTTTAAGCATGATATTTCGTTTCTGAAATGTAAAATGAGCATCAAACACATGATAGGCCAGAGAGCAGAGTGTGCTATAATTGGTCAAGAATACCGTGGAGACTGGTAGCAATGTAATTCTGTACATCAAGTATAAAGTTAGATACCTGTCGGATTTGATTGACAGCTTTAGTGTGATCGTCTGCAGTCATCTTGTCCAGAAGCGTGTCGACCCAATGCTTCGTGACACCGCTGCAGCCCTTGACAAACTCCTGTATACTGAGGGAGAAAGTGAACATGTTGAGAACTGGAAAGCAAAGAATGGGGACACATTAATTTAAATTTAAGTGTAACCTATGATAGAAAAATCCCTTACCTGAGAGCACATTGTACTCCTGTGTCATCACCATAGGCTGAATAAAGCATGTCCACCTCATCAGGTTGCAGGTCTGGATAGATGGAGTTATTCTGAAGGGTCTGGACGTTGTAGGCACTGCTCAGAAAAGTCACTATACAGAACAAGAGAAAGGCAACATCTGTTATAGGTCATAGACTTTGTTGCAATTTCTAGCAAAAATGTTATTAATTTGGTTTGAATAATGGTAATTAGAGCCTGTTGCCATACCTTTGTGTCTCCTGTCATCTTTGAAACCCAAAGTTGTTAATCCCGGCAGAAGCTTATTTGACAAAGAGCTCAGGTCCACTTTATGAGTGTCCACTTCTGCAAGAAAAAAAGGATAATCATACTAATGTAGCTCCAATCATGTGTGAACATAGGGCTTTGAAATCTGTATAAAAGATAAATTATCACGATGATGACAAACCTTCTACCTCAGGTTCAAGCTGATTTACAACCGTATAAAGAAGAGAACTGTCTGCTTCTTTACGCAGATAGCCCATCTGAAAACACAGAAGATAATTTGTCAATAAAAACAGAAGAAGCCTGAAATATATATTCAATGTTCTGCGTATTTTGTTTGTCTTCTACTGCTGATATTTATATCTTTATTGTTTTTGTTTTTATTCTCATTCATGTGCAATGTCTTATCTATGCTGCTGTGACTGAAGCACATCCCAACAATGGGATCAATAAAGTATATCTCATCCAAATCCTAACCACCAATTTGTCAGTTCTTCTCATAAAACATAGCTAGAAATGGTATGTATACATAGAAACAATAGACACATTAAAAGGAAAACCTTGGAGTTGGGCATGTATCTGTTGAGCCGATCCCGAGCTTCATCAGCTGAATGCTCAACGAGTGCCAGGACGTGCTCCTCTGCTGTACTGTCAGTCAAGCTGCAAGCGTTCCCCTCTGGTTCAAACAGGTAACTGGAACAACACAAATAACAGCGTTACAGCAATATTATACTGACAGGGTGCTAAATCAGAGGCACATCAAATAAGCAGGACTTTCCTCCATGCTCTTTTTGACATTTATTATATTATTTCATAAATGTGCACAAAAGTCACATTTAATCTAGATTACCTGATTTCCTTCATGTCCTTGACTGGTTGTTTCTTGGACTTCTTAGCTGATTCCACTGGGCTGGGGATTATCTCTGGAGGAGGTAAATCATCTTCAAGATCTTCATCTCCCAAAATGGCTGCCTGCTGGGTGTAGTCCATTTCCTGCATAAAGGACATGCTGCGTTTCAAAGCCAGAAGCCGCTCCTGTACAAAGGGCAGAGGATAATAGGGCACCACTTATTGTGACTGGCTACTTTACTGTAAATGTATGGATAATGTATGGATGTAGGGATGGTTTTGATGATTAGAGTGAGTTTTTAAAGGGGAGATCCACCCTCAAATAATATTGTTGACATTACAATAAGATCTGATCATCAAGACTTGAGTTTTATGTATGTGTAGGGCTGATTATGCTCTGCTGCTGGGCAGTGGAAAATGTCATAGTACTTTGAATACATTCCATCATACACTGTAAATGGAGCAGTGCCACGCTTACACTCCAGGTGACATCATTACTGCTGTCTGTCTGCCTGACGTATATTTCAAATGTATTAATATTCAAATATTAAACTAAAATGTACAATTTGTGGAAATATATTTTAAGGCAGATATGTAGTGATACATTTCTTGTAAAAAAAATACTTGAAAAGGAAGTGAAGTACTAAAACAAGTAAATTATTTTTCAATTAAGCCAGTAAACAAGACAGCTAAGCTGGTTTCATCGTCGCTTTGACCACATTACCTTGCTCATCATCTTGAATCCTGTGTGGAGCAGCTTCTTGGCAGCCTTGTAATAGACGGTCTCTGGTCGATTGTACACCATGGCGTTGTCACACATCAGTTTGAAGTCCCCCTGAAGGCAAAACATTGCTCGAACAGGTATTAAGACAAACTTGTTTTGCTGGCACTTTCTTACACAGTATAATACAAATACATATTCAACATCCCAACTTTCTCCTTGTGTTGAAAACTCTCCTCACCTTAAATTCTGTAACTGTGTTGTAATCGTTGTTCATAATCTTGTCCTTCATGGTGCTGAAGTCCATAGGATGTTTGATGATCATTGAGTAGCCGGGAGCGATTGCATCTGTTACTGGAAATGAGAAGAATCCATGGGGGTCTTTCCTGAAAGAACAAGTAGTGCATAACATTATTCAATACAGCACCAAGCTTAAGATGTGTTCAGACTAGTGTTGCGCAAGTGTTGGGATCATGTTAGCGCACGTTATCTTTCAGGTCAATACGATCAATATAAATGGATCTTGCTGTGTTGTGATTCGAAGAACCAGACCACATTGTACTGTGGACTTAACGTTTGCTCTGACGTTGTCCTAGTGTTGATAACAACATCTGGCTTAAACATCAGAAGTCACACACAACGTTTCTATCAAAACATGACTGACACTACCCTCCAGATTATAAATACAGAAATAGAATATAGGCAAAATATACTACCTGTAAATGCAGCAATGTTTATTTCCCCCAACAATATTTTGTATGTAGGTGTTGCGAAAACCACAACATGCAAACTTTGCTCTTCTTAGATTCTTACTGGGGTTAGAGGAAAGTCATTGTAATCTGCTTTCAGGACATTTAATGTACATTTGTAAATTTGACATTCTAAATATACAAAGTTGACATTTGGTTTCACGTTTCGGGCAGTATGATTGGGCTCATTCATTACCAGTGTAATATGCAAATAAATGTATGATATGTTTGTGCTAGATGGTTTAAGAACAACACAAATCCATATGAAGCTTAATCAAATCAAGTTGTATTTAGCAACATAGCACCATCACTGCCACAATGAAAGTGGTAAATGATATTACGAGTATTTTAGATAATAAGCAGAGTTGTGCAGCTCTATTTGTTGACCTATCCAAAGCTTTTGATACTGTCGATCATTGCATTTTGAAGCAAAGGCTGGTCAGTATAGGCATGTCCAGCCATGCAGTAGGGTGGTTTGTAAACTACCTCTCTGAAAGATCCCAATGTGTTCAGTTTGATGGGCTGTCTTCTGAGTGGTTAAACATCACTAATGGTGTACCACAAGGTTCAGTTTTAGGTCCGCTATTATTCTCTATCTATATTAATAGTTTAGGTGAAAATGTCGAAGGAGCAACCTTACATTTGTATGCGGACGATACCGTGCTGTACTGTGCAGGTCCCTCGATTAACGAGGCTGTTGTTAAATTACAGGCTGTTTTTAACATTATTCAGACTCAGCTCTCTGAGCTTAAGCTTCTTTTAAATGTGGATAAAACCAAGGTAATGCACTTTTCTAAAGCTAAAGCTAAAAATACACCAGAGACTGCTTTGGATATTGTAACTACGCAAGGAATACAACTTGAAGTGGTTACCTGTTACAAATACTTGGGTATCTGGCTTGATGACTGTCTCACTTTTAAACTTCATGTCAATAACCTGCTTAAAAAGCTGAGGGTTAGGCTAGGTTTCTTTTACAGAAATAAGTCCTGTTTCTCGCTTGAGGCCAGGAAAAGGCTAGTCACTGTGACCTTTTTACCTGTGCTGGATTATGGTGATTTGTTATATATGAATGCACCTGCCAATTACCTGAGCAAGTTAGATGCTGCGTATCACAGTGCACTGAGATGTTTGACAAATTGTAAAGCACTTACGCATCACTGTACCCTGTATACCAAGGCGGTTATGCCATCACTTACTGTACGGAGGCTCAGTCACTGGTACTTTTTCATTTACAAAGCCATGTTGGATAAACTACCATCTTATATCTGCTCCCTGATCTCTCTGCGAATTGAAAGTACTTATTGCCTGAGATCGCATGCTGTGGTTTTATTAAATGTGCCAAGTGCTAGGACTGTCTTAGGGAAGAAAGCTTTTAGATGTGCAGCTCCACTAACATGGAACAGTCTGCAAAAAGAATGGAAAATTACCAAGCTAGTACCACTACATGTTTTTAAAGCTCGGTTGGATGCTACAAAATCAGATGCTGTTGGTACCTGTACATGTGGTTAAATATGCAAATTGTAATCCCTGTACATTTTGCTGTATGATGTCCTTTTGTTGTTCTGTTGTTTATGTCTTTATGTCTTCTTGTGGAACCTACTGCTGCAGGTCTCCCTTGAAAAAGAGATCATTGATCTCAATGGGATTTTACCTGGATAAATAAAGGTTTTGAATTGAATTGAATTGATATAGCACATTTATAAACGATTTTTGGTCGAGCCAAAGTGCTGTACATAAAATAAAAATAGCCTACAGTTATTTAGGAACATGTATCATTCTGCCTTGCCCTTAACCCTTAGTCTTTATGCTTCTGGATCTTTAACATATTGAACAACGGTCTCTAATTATAGCTCTTGAGAAGCAGCATTGTGGCAATGAGGATGAAGGACAGAATGTTGACAATACATGTGGATGCTGCAATTAGAGTGAAATCAGTGTATCTCACCTCTGCAGCTGCCTCAGAAAGTGCTCCAGCAGTTGTTGACGAGGAGTGGATTCACTCTCTGCATTTGGAAAACATATGGAAATACAGGTATTTACGAACACATCTACAAGTAAATAATTGCCAAAAGGAGAAGTAATGTTTGCTTCTCAAATCGTTTAGATATTGTTCTGATCGAGAGGTAGGCATTCTCACCTTGTTGTGTCCTGCATGCTCGGACCGGCCTGTCTCCCAGCGGATCTCCTTCCATCTTCCCATCGGGGTCAAACTCATCCATTTCGTCTTCTAGCTCAAACTCTCTATCTCTCTCTCGCTCTTTCTTCTTTTTCTTCTCCTCTGGCTAATGAGATACAGTCATGTTGTGAGGGAGGGAATCATTAAGAAGCTTTTGGGTATATTTAGCAGGGCTACGTTATTTTACTCACCTCTAGTCCAATACTTATGCTTATGCTACTTTTTGGCAATGTGAAAGGTTCAACAGCCACACCGACGTTGCTGGGAGCAGTAGAAGCTGCAGCCTCTGATTCGTTCTGCTCTCGCTCTCTCTTCTTCCTCTTTTCCTCCTTTGGTATAGGATCAAAACCAGTTTTTAACTTACAAAGGCACCAAACACAGATGCAAATGGTATAATGTTCTTTTGTAAACTAACCTTCCGCCGTCTTCTCTCATCATCATCGGCATATTTGTCTTTATCCTTTTCAGATTTTTTCTTCTTCTTCTTTTTTTTGTCTTTGTGCCGTTCCCGGTCATGGTCTGATCTGTCGTCGTAGTAGCTGGAGTCATGGCCCGAACCAGAGAGCTCCGTCACCTCACTTCCTCCAACTTTGAGCACAAGCTTCAGGGGCTTCTCAAGAGCCTTGTCTTCACAGTCTAAAGCCAAAATAAACAACATTGAAGGCAGGAGTAGAGATAACAATTCATGATGCAAGGTGAAAAGTTGTGGAAGGAGTACGTGAACATTAAGTACAATGTTTATTAATATGATAGGAATCTTGCAAGTTTTCTCTGCTATTACTTTAAACGCTAAATATGTGGTGTATTGTAAAACAAGTAGCTATAATAAACTTTTGTAGAAAACCTTCCACTGTATGTTGAATGATTGGGTTTGATGGAATTTTACTGTGTTGTGTTAGTGTAGTGTAGAAGATGACTTGTGCTTTTGCTCAACTGTTTGTGTTGCAATTATTAACTACAATTTTAAAATCACAATGCAAAAGAAAGGAGATAGATACAACTGTCTCAACAATGTTTTCATCAGATATAACCGCATAATATGTTTATAAATACAACTACACAACCCTGACTTCACATGAAAATAATATTTTGCCTTTCTCTTAATTTAATTTAACTGTGCAATACTCTGGTTAACTCTGGCTATGGGCTATTAATCCCATTTCTTCCCATTCTCCTTATTATTATTATTATTATTATTATGTATACGGTTGTATATTATAGAATACATATTTTAAAGTATTGCCTTATAATGTATCTTACAATGTAAAACAACTAAACCCGTGATACATAAACAAACACGAACAATATTGATTACTATCCGATTTACTTGGACTTTTAGCAGGACATCATAACAGAGATGTGTGGGATGTGCACCCTGTTGGTTGATAAGAACATACATTCATAACAAAAACAATGCAAATCTGATGTCACTTGAGCTAACCAGGTAAGCTAGGCTAGCTAACGAAAAGCTAGCTAAAACAAAAGCAGTAACTATTATTTGAATATGCATTCGGGTACCATCAACTGTTCTCCACTCCGGCTTATGTTTCTTGTGTTTTTTCCCCATCTCTCCGTGTTTTATATCCGAAGATTTGACTTTATTCCAATTATATTGCAAGTAGTCGCTAGCTTTACTGTAGCTCTGCAGCAAAAAAGCTAGCGGCGGAAGTGATACAGAAATCAAATGAAGCACTTCCGGGTTTAACTAATCGGCGCGGAATTTGAGCGAGTGTTGTCGGCTTTCTGACAGCGGACCGTCCGTAGTTTCTTGGCTGGGTACCACAACTTTGGTGGATGCAAGTATTCCCAGTCTTGTCTTAAATGGTGTGAGGTATGTTTACAGTTGTGTTAATGTAGTAGACTGACTGATAAGCTTCAGCTACTACTTGAGATACGTTAACGTTAGCCACCTAAGTTAGCTAGCTAAAGCTCACTATCGCTTAAGTTACCTAGCTAACGTTTAGCAAATAGTAAACAATGCTGCAATAAAGTCATGATTGTTGCTTTGTTGTCTGCAGCTTTGCAGAGATGGACGGCGACAGAATGGAGGTGGGAAACCAGAAACAAGACATCAATGTGGAAGTCCATGTTAAATCTCACAGGTGGGCAGGCTAAGTAGTTTAAACATTACTACAACGTGACTTCACTATTATGTAACAACTCTTTTTATGGGGTTCTTTTATTTGGGGTTAAGTACATTGTCAGAATAAGTGAGAAATGGATTTAACTTCTGTTAGACAGCCATATGCCATACATTCACAGTAAATATGTATTCAGTATGATAGCTGTCCAACAGACAGACGAATCAGATGATTAAACATGATCTTAAATTATTTTATATATATATATATTTTAATTTATTTTTTGCATTTTGTTGTAATCATTATTTGTAATACTTTCTGCTGACACTAGGTGGGGCTGTGCCCCACCTTCTCCTAATGACCAGTCGCCACTGGTTATACTAATGATAACCAATAATGTAATTGCGCTTTTCCAATTATTGTTTGCATTTCAGCACAGCTAAACGGTCCGAGGTGAGGATTCATGTTCTGGCTCTTCTGAATCGCCACAGCATGGTTTTTGGAAACTACAGATGGACAGAGTTTGATGAGGACTACCTGCAGAAACATGTGGAGTCTGTGGCTATAGTTGATGTTGAGGAACTGGTCACACAGGTCTGTTACTTGCAATTATATTCCATCATTTTGTTTCTCATTATAGTAATAATGATTAGCAGTTGTTAAGCCCCATTTGTTCCCCCTGCTTAGCCTCTGGATTTGAAGAGCTGCTCTGTCTCCGTTCACATCTTCACTCTGAATGAGGATGGACCCAGCACGCTCAGTTTGGAGGAGGATGAGGAGCTTTCAGCAGCCAATCACTGGTTGCTGCCAGCAGGTGACACTTCCAGACATGGAGAAGGATAACATGTTGAATAGAAAACATCTTGACGAAAAGGCTTGCCTTCTTAGTTTGAAAAGTTGGAGAGCCAGCAATAACTTAAAACAGGAAGGCATAATTTTGGCATGCAATGTGTTATTTCTATATGAGTTAATGTATACTTCAAAAAGGATGAATCACATCTCCTATAGGTGAGAAGGTGATCATGCGGATGTTACAGAAATATGCAGCTGAATTAATGGGCGAAGTGCTGACAACAAACAAAGACAGAACAAAAAGACTGAAGCAAACTGATTGACACTCCCTGTTGGCTTTATTTATTTTTTATTTGCTTGGATTCATCTTATGAATATGAATCTATGTTTGTCTCATTTAAATTAAATATCTGCTGAATGTTCCCCTCAATTCCTCTATCTAATTTTCACAGCTGAATTCCATGGGATATGGGAGAGTCTGGTATATGAGAGCGGAGTAAAAACCCAGGTAAAACACATTAACTGGCAGTTGTGAGAACATGATTGCATAACTATTTCACTGCTCAACTTCTCATTGTTTACATTTTCCTTCAGCTCCTGGATTATGTCACAACAACAATTTACTTCTCGGATAAAAATGTCAACAGCAACCTGATTTCGTGGAACCGTGTAGTGCTCCTTCACGGTAAATAACAAAGAAGATATCACCTTTTTATCCATTGAGGTTGAAGTGTCTGAAATGGGTGTGTGAAAAGTGGTTTTTCATTGTTTGTCCAGGCCCCCCAGGCACAGGGAAAACATCACTCTGCAAAGCTCTCGCCCAGAAGCTGTCAATCAGACTGTCGAGTCGGTAAGACAATCCTAATTTTAGTGTAACAGCTTCAGCAGTAATTACACCTTCTCTTTTCATTTAAAAATACAATCCTCTCCCTGTAGGTATTCTTATGGGCAATTTGTGGAGATAAACAGCCACAGCTTGTTCTCAAAGTGGTTCTCAGAGGTACACCTGGCTCCTTTTAGGTTACCTTGTTTGATTAACAAATGTTCCAGATTGAATTGATGTTATTTTTATCATGCTTTTTTGTTACAGAGCGGTAAGCTGGTCACAAAGATGTTTCAAAAGATCCAACTGCTGATTGACGACAAAGACGCTCTTGTGTTTGTTCTTATAGATGAGGTAAAGATGAAATACTTTTATTGGAATCTGTATTATCTAAGCCCCTAAGATCCAATTATTATGAACACTCCTTCATAGGTTTGTTTCAGATTCACTTAGATCAACAAGCTGTCTTGTAAACTTTCTATACCTAATTATCTCCCGTTGATGTGACCATGGCTGCTCTTTTGTGAAAATGTTCATGGCGGGTAGGTGGAGAGTCTGACAGCAGCTAGGAGTGCCTGCCAGGCGGGGACAGAACCCTCTGACGCCATTAGAGTGGTCAATGCCGTTCTTACTCAGCTGGACCAGATCAAACGGTGAGGAAGGAAAATTGTCTATGTACTATTTTAGAACCACTCCCTTATAGCTTGTGACCATAAGCCTTAGTTTTGCATTCTTATAATCACTCTTATTTATCGTTTGCACTGGGAAAGCCTTCCGTCATACTTTGAATTAGTCCCATTTAAACAAGTTTGTTTTGTGTTGACTTTTGGGCTCATATTTTAGACATCCCAATGTGGTGATTCTGACGACCTCGAATGTGACGGACAAGATAGACTTGGCGTTTGTGGACAGAGCTGACATCAAGCAGTACATCGGACCTCCATCAGAGAAGGGCATCTACAACATCTACCTGTCCTGCCTGGAGGAGCTGATGAAGGTGACCCAACACTCACTAACATTGTGTCGTTATTTGCAATTATTCATATTTTTTGTGTCCACTGATGAAAGGGTTGGTGGTTCAACCCCCATGTTTTTCTGTCCATGTGTCGAGTGTACTTAAACGAGACTCTCCCCAAATCCCCCCAATGGTTGTAGGTCTATAGCAGTGTTTCTCAAACAAGGAGCACTTAACCAATAACAAAACACTCGCGGACCACCTAACTCCACAAATATCCAAAAACACATCGGTTTTCTAGAACAGATTACAAATCGCTTGAAAATGGTACAAACAGGTGGCAACATGTGTGACGAAGGTGTTGCGCTGGGCTATATCATTCAATCGAAAGTGAAACTTAACCTCGCTCCATTGTGGAGATATTCCCGCGAGAGTGCGGAAAACTTAAATGTATTTATTTATTTCAAATGTGAAATGTTACCAATATACTCATGGACCACTAGGGGGCGCTCACGGACCACCAGTGGTCCGCGGACCACACTTTGAGAAGCACTGGTCTATAGGTATACAAATGAAATGTTATGGTAGTATCATGTTTAACTCTTTTAACTCTTAACAAAACCTTAATAAACAGTTGTACTGCAAGTAACAATCATCCTAAATTAATTAGGATATTCATTTTCACTTTAACATTTGGTCTATATAATGTCAGAGAATAGTGAAAAATGGCCATTCTAGTTTCTTAAAGTGCAAAGTCATACCTTTTTTAAATGTCGAGTTTTGTCAGGCCAAAGCCTGAATAATTACGTTATTAGGATATAAAAGCATGAAATCTACATATTCCAATAAAATAAAAACTTGTATGGAAATAGTTGACGAATATGTTCTTGATTGACTATTCGTTTCAGCTCTAAGTAGCACAAAACAAAGACAACACTTAAAATATAATGGGCTGGATTGATGAATTGTGTCTGCTTCATGCTGTGTGATTTAGGTAACATCAAGCTGTCTTTGCCCTTTTCTGCTGTAACAATGTAAATGTCCCCTCTGTGGGACTAATAAAGGTATTCTGATCTGATTTGTGCAGTGCCAGATCATCTACCCCCGGCAGCAGCTGTTTACCATGTTTGAGCTGGAGACGATGCGCTTCGCCAAGAGTGAGGTGTCCGAGCACAGCCTGAACCTGAGGAGCATTGCTCAGTGAGTATGACCTCCCATTAGGGCTGTCCCGAATACCATTTTTCGGGCTCCGGATATTCGGTAGTAATCGGCAGCGAATATTCGGCCTGCTCCTTATTTTGAAGGAGAGTTAGCGCTGTTGACAGGAAGTTGTTGTTGCTATGGAAACAACGTGACGGAGAAAAAGTAATATCTACATATAAAGACGGAGAAAGTAAACGATAACGTTTATGCTTAAGTGTTAGCACCCCCCGAAGAGGCACAAGCTCTGACGTTGATATTGGAGTTTTCAATAAATAATAAAAAAAACGAAAATAACTAAATTTAAAACCCGAATAGTACTCCAACGAACGGATATTCGGATATTCGGGTACAGCCCTACCTCCCATAATGCAATAGAACCCAAATTGCACCATCTCCGTGCTCTTGTATAGCACTGAGTGCCGGTGGGAACTGAAACAGCCCGAGGCTTATGTTGTTTTTCTTTTCCTTTCCAGAAAAAGCAAAGGTTTGAGTGGAAGAGCACTCAGGAAGTTACCATTTCTAGCCCACGCGCTGTTCGTAAAGGTAAGAATTAGATTTTGTTCTTCCGAGTGTAGCGAGAAAAGAGTTGTTTGGTTTTCTTAACGCAGTTTGTTTGCCTGCAGACACCAACAGCAACCCTTGAGACTTTTATGGAGGCTATGCACCAAACAGTGGAGAAACAGAGGGAGGAAAAAGCTCATCTGGTGAACGGTATCTGAACTTTTACAAAGCCCAAAGGCTGACACATGAGCTCTCCTGTGGCTTGTTTGTTTGTAGTTAGATAGATCTTTAATTTTGTCATTGTACAGGTACAACGAAATTACAATTAAATCAAGGTGCCAAGCAATGAACTCAAGGTTTTGACCTTTAGATATTTTTTAACAAATACTATCGCTAACATAAATGTTTGTTCAGGTGATTCTATTGGTGCTGCTGCCAAGTTGGTTTTCAGTATTTGCAGTTTGGGTTAAGATGGAGTGCCAAATGCTTTGTGTTTTTTCTGATATTTTAATGTATTTTTATATTTAGCTTTACAGTGCCACCGTTTTTTGTCGGTTCCTTTTGTTAAAGGGATAGTTCACATCTGTATTGGCATACGTTACCTTTTGTAAAACACATTAGCTCCTTTCATGGATTGTTTTGAAGATATCTCATTGAGAGGTGGGAACTTTTTTAAATTCCCTTTTCTGGTGTTCATTTAAAAGTTGCTATCTCACTGAGCCAACTCCATCCACAGGATCTGTAGAAAAGGCTAATGTTCATGCAAGATACCGACTAATGTTGAGAAATGTGAACTTTCCCTTAAACATGTGTTTCAGAAAGGGATGTTTCTCATAGACTATCACTTACAAATGTTAAGTTATGTTTGTCAGTTCTATATTCATGTTAACAACAAATCCTCGTTAAACTCTGGATTAATGTGTTCATTACGACTTTATTTTGTATATAACTTTGTAATAAACAATATCTATTCTTTTCATGTTGGTTTTTGATATACAGATGCATTATGGAGGTTTGTATGGGATTAGTTTTGTATCATAAAGATAAAGCAACACTTTCTCAGAATAAAGCAAAACTATGAGTTTAAAAGAAGAAAAAAAAACTGAGTCAAGCAAAAATAAAAATACATTTCAAAAATCAAACTATAAGTTGCAAACAAATCATTTGTGTAATCATGTAAACTAAGTATTTTTTCTTTGTTTTAACATAGGTTTTTGTTTGCAGTTCTTGTTTCTTCTTTCTCAATGATCAGACTTTTGCTCTAGCTGCAGCTCTTCTCGTTTGCGCTCCCTCATTTTTTGTTTGAGATTCTGACACAAATCTCCCAGGTGGGCGGGACTTTCAGGGGTGCGTCCCCATTGGCTACTCAGTTTTTGAGTGACAGCCCAGTCCTCCAGCGATTGTACAGTGCAGGTAGCTGCGGTGCGGTAGCTGCCTGAGCGTGGATAGAACCTCTGCAGAAGAACCAGCATTTCAGTTATTATAATACTTATATAAGTGAAAATGTATGCAAGTATTGATCATTTGTGTTGTTTGTGCTGTACTATACGGTCTGTTTCTTTATTGTGTTAAGTGAGAAGTAAAGCTGTGCTATGAAGGTTAGCTTTTGCTACCTTTAGATCCATAACAATGCAAGCTAAGTAGCCTAACAGTTAGTTACATAGCTAGCAGTGAGTGAGCGTTCAGACCAGGCCCGGTTCCAGAACAAAATGACTCAGGAATTAGATTGAGATTGATTAGAGAGGGTGCAGTGGTAAAGTGCTATTTTTATAAGTAGGGAGTGGACCTAACACCCTCTAAGGGGTCCTCACCTTCTCTAGGGGGGTCTGGGGGCATGCTCCCCCGGGAAGATATTTTTTTAAATATTGAAGTTAAAAGCATCAATCTGGTGCACTTTCAGAGCAAAATGAAGAGATCTAAGGATACATCTCTCAACACCCATGTGAAACAGAACTGTAAAGTAAACAGATTTACTTTTTCTTTATGGATATTTTACAAATCACACCCCTTTAAGACCGAAATGTCATGCATAGCAGAAGATGGCATCTTTTTACAGGAATATTCCTGCCAATCTCTGTTTTGAAACCATGAGCTGCAAAATGAGTGCCTTACCCCACTGTACAGGCGAGTTGGGTAATTTTTTTTTATATACCTGGGCAGGCTCTGTTTTGCTGAGGTCCTCTGGCACTTGTTAGCCGCCGAGGGGTGGCGGTGTTTGGGGCAACGAAGACGGCTGCTCCGCCTCCGTGGGCGAGGCGGGCAAAGCCGGCGAGTTGTGCGGGAGGACGTTAGTGTCCACGACAGTGGCCGCGGGTAACGTAATGTCCCCATGATCTGAACTGTTATTACCTGCAGTAGATGCAGTGTTACTGCTGACGATAAGGGCTGGTTGTTTTAACCATTTTCTGATGTCCATCATTGACTGCTGTGTAAGCACCTTGCAGATGACGAACGCGCAGCGGCACAGGTCACGCGCACCTGACATAACGTTAATAGGTATACCGTTTTAATTGACCAAATAAATGCAGCAGACAATGTTATTTAACCACAATTACAATTTACTTTATTTCAACTATATTCTTGTTATTATTACTACTATTATTATTGTTATATATGTAATATTTTTCACTTTACTTTCTTTTCTTTTTTTTCCTTTTTTTTTTTTTCACTTTTAATTTTTCAAATGAGGGTGCATAACGACTCAACTGAGGGTGCAATGCACCCTTATGCACCCCCGTAGAACCGGGCCTAGTTCAGACACCGGCGCCTGACTCTACAAGTATCTGCAAGTATAACGGCCCGTCCACACTACAGCGTCGACAGCGTAGACAGCTTCAATCTGCCCATTCACATTGAATGGGGTGACGTCACGTTGCCTCTTTTTTTCGCCGACCTGAATTGTGGGTAGCATAGCTTTCCGTCTCCGCCGTCAGAAGTTGAACAGTTCAACTACCAGGCTGAGTCGGGCTGAGTATGCTAAACTAGAGAGAGAATCGCTGGCAAGGGGGCTACAACTATAACAAGATGAACATATTTACGGTTAGTAAAAACCATGAATTAATGCTTTGACAAGTCTGCAGACAGACGGCAGGCGAAAAACCCTTTTAAAATGCGTGTTTTCGAAATGGAGCTTGGCTAAGCTAACGTTATATATGCTCCGACCGTCCACACTCACAACAACTGGGGTTACGTACTGTAACCCAGTTTCTATGAGTATAGGCGCAGCCCTCTAAGGCTATCGCTATTGGGTAATCCCCACCGCACTGACGTGGGGCCCCACCTCCAGGCTCACTTCCGTATAAATAGGAAGTAGGCTCTACAATCCACTCCAACAGCTTTTCTTCAGCTATTCGCGGAACCAGTGGGGCCCGAACTAGAGGGCTGCGCCTAAACTCATAGAAACTGGGTTACAGTACGTAACCCCAGTTCTATATCGTATAAGGCTTCGACCTCTAAGGCTATCGCTATTGGGTTAAGGGCGAAGGATGCAGTCTATACGCCCCACTGGTTCCGTCTGTTACCAGAAGCACAAAACACACCTACTCAGTTAATAACCCATGTCCATTTCACCGTGCGTAAATGGAGCATCACATTCCCAGGGAATATAGCATTAAAAAATGAATATTTCTCCATCAGGGAACGAAGGTAGGGCTTACTCGGGCTACCTGTCGTTTATAAAAAGTAGAGATCGAGTCTCACTTGTTAAAAACGATCAAGAGAGGGGAACAAAAGGCCGCTCTCTAAGTACCGACAGGCAGGAGAGAGGGCATGCAATTGAAAAAAACCCGACATTACTCATTATGGCAGGCTATTCAGTACTGAATGTGTCAGAGAGGAATGGGAGACATCCCTCAAATAAAAACGAATAAAAGAACAGGGTGAAGACCAAGATGCAGCAATGCAAATGTCTTCCACTGCATTCCTCCGTGCAACGCCGTAGAAGTTGATATTCTCCTGGTGCTGTGCGCTTTAATGTTTTCCGGGGGATCCAACCCAGAGGAAACATACGCCTGTGACACAGCCTCACACAGCCAGTGTGACAGGCGCTGTGCCGACAGAGGCTGCCCTAATGAGCGCTCTCTATAATGCACAAACAGACGCTGGGATTTGCGTAAAGCAGCCGTGCGTGCAACATAGCATGCCAGCGCTCGCACAGGACAGAGGAGATGAGATGTGGCTTCCTCCTCTGATGTGTGAGGAGGAGGAAAGAAGCCATCCAAGGTTATCACTCTCGATCTAAACGAGCTTGTGATCACTTTTGGCATAAAAGCCGCGTCGGGCGCAACACCGCTGAGCTGCCATCTCCTTGGATCTGGAGACACGACGGAGCCACAGAGAGAGCAGACAAATCACTCACCCTTTTAGCTGATGTCAGAGCCAAGAGCAGAGCTACTTTGGCTGACAGAAACTTCAGGGGAACCTGATCTAATGGTTCAAAAGGAGCTTTACTTAGTGCGCGCAGCACTACAGCCAAATCCAATTGAGGCGCTAAAGCTTGTGATACCGGTCTGAGTCTCTGTACTCCTCGTAGGAAACGTTTTGTCAGAGGGTGACTAAACA
The DNA here is from genome assembly GCF_902827175.1 of Gymnodraco acuticeps. Lineage (NCBI taxonomy): Eukaryota > Metazoa > Chordata > Actinopteri > Perciformes > Bathydraconidae > Gymnodraco > Gymnodraco acuticeps. Next base: position 2,514,021 of record NW_022990583.1, on the reverse strand, counting down.
CCGTGCTGATCCCAAAACCTACATGGCATGAAGAAATGGCAGCCGCATATGTTTTTATCGCGCTATAGGCCAAATTCCTGTCCAGCAACAGCTGGAGGAATGACAGCACGTGAGGCAGGGGACACGCAACAGGGTCCAAGCCTTTCCCTACACACCAACGCTGAAACGCTGTCCATTTGGCTGTGTAAGACGCCCTGGTGGACGCGGCTCTAGATCCCTGAATAGTACTCACAACATCTTGAGAGAGGCCGAGCCCCTCTAAGTGTTCCCGTTCAGGGGCCATGCCCACAAAAGTTGGCCTAACACTGGGTGACCGCTGATTGCTCCCTCCACCTGGGAGAGAGCATCCCCGCGCCACGGAATTTCCCACGGTCTCCCTGACAGCATCCGCTGTATGCAGGGAAACCAGGACGCTCCTGTGCGCTCTGGGGCTATTAAGACCGCTATCAGTCGCTCCTCCTGCACTCGGTCCAGGAACCGAGGGATCAGAGGGACTGGTGGGAAAGCGTACAGTAACACCCTGGGCCAAGGTCTGTGTGCGAACGCGTCCACCCCCAGAAGGGGGTGATCCTGCCTTCTCAGGAAGAACCAGAGAGCACATTGCGCGTTCCCGCGTGCAGCGAACAGATCCACCTCCGCTCTCCCGAACCTGCTCCACACTTGGGAGACCAGCTCGGGGTGAAGGCTCCAGTCCCCTTGTCGAGGACCTCCTCTGGACATTAGGTCTGCCCCTCTGTTCAGCTCGCCGGGAATATATACTGCTCTGATCGAGAGTATGTGTGTGCGCGCCCAGCACAACAGCCGTCTGGCTGTGTCCAGCAGCTGCGCTGATCGTACACCTCCCTGACGATTTATGTAGGCTGCCGCCGTCTTGTTGTCTGTTCGAATCAACACATGATGATTCCACAGCAACGGGGCGAAGTGCTGGATTACTCTATGGCGAGTAATTCCAGCGTGTTTATATGAAGGGACATGTGAGGCGGCCACTGTCCCCCCACTGCCTGCGACATGCATGTTCCCCCCCACCCTGAAAGCGATGCGTCTGTAAACACAGAGATGTGTGACGTCACTCTGCCGAGGGGAACCCCCACTGACAGGACGTGGGGATTTGTAGGTCAGATCTAAACCTACGGATAGAGGAATGCACACCCTGCGTCTCCTCTGACGCACGGGGTCGATGCGCAGGCGAATAAACCACCTAAAGGACACCCAGAGGAATCACGTTTATCGTCCAGATAAAATAACACTCTCATCCCTCCTCTGCGTATAGCGGCTACAGCGCCGGGGAAGCCAGGGAATATCCGAACGGCAGTCGATTGAACTGGTACGCTATTCCTTGGAATGAAAAACGCAGGAATGTCCTGTGTTTTGGGATGATGGTTATGTGGAAGTAAGCATCCTTCAGGTCTATGGAGGTGCACCAATCTCCCTGGTGAACACACTCCATTACCTGTTTGATTGTCAGCATGTGAAACGGTCTTTTCCGTATCACTCTGTTGAATGCTGACAGAGGATGGGTCTCATCCCCCCGGTCTTTTTCGGGATAAGAAAATAATGGGAGTAAAACCCCCGATTTTCTTCCCCTTGAGGAACCCTGGAAATTGCAACCCAAGGGGGGCCCCACCCTAAAGGGCTGTGAAGGGGTCTCCACACGCTGCATCACACACCGACTCTCATCCTGTCTCTGTTTAGGAGAAGGCTCATAAACAGGACCCTGAGGCGGGTTTACGCTCCAACTCGCGGAGGTGTGTGCAGTGCTTTTCACCTCGTGCGTAATAGCCGCGCTAGGCTTAATACGACTGTGTGTGGCACAACTGAGACAGAGGAAAAACCGCGCTGCTTGTTACCCAAAAGGATAGAAGCGGCCGATTTAAATGTCAAGCCCTGCTGTCTTATAACCGACTGGTTAAATACCGCAGGCTTATACAGCGAGCCTAGCTGTTTGCTAACCGACAGATTAGAAACAGCTGGCTCAAACGGCGAGTCCCTCTGTCTATTAACCGACAGGTTAAAAACAGATGGATTATGCAACAAGTCCTGCTGCCTTTTAATCAATAGATTAATGGCAGCCGGCATGACTAGTGTGGGGGACATGTGAGACACAGTTGCTACAGACACACTGTTGAGATTTGAATCATTTTTATTAATAATTCTCTCTTCCCACATAACCCCCCTAAAGAGTCATCTTCGGTTCTGCTTCCTCGGAGCCGAAGGTTCTCTCGGAGGAGCAGACCAGGAGCGGGGGTTCTTCCTTCCCCTCCGACTCGTCGCCTGCAGATCCTGTCTCTGCGGCGGAGGAGCGGAGACCTGGGACGGAGCCCCTGCAGCTGCCGAAGGGCGATTCTGACGCCGTTGCTGCTCTCGCCGCTGTCCGCGCTGCCCCCGTTGAGACTGTTGCGGGGGCTGCGGGTGCTGTCATTGCTGTCGCTGCTGTTGCTGAGGACGTTTGTCCTGAAGCCAGCTCGTGACGCCTTATGTCGTCTGCCTGCTCTGCCGCAGATTTCATATCTCCACCATGGTATGGAACTGTGGTCCAAATAGTCCGTCCGGACTGATTGGAGCCTCCAGCAGATCCTTTCCTGCACCCTCCAGTATATTCCCCTGCTGTACCGGTGGACCTGTGTCGCCTACGCCGCAATCCGCGCCTGCGAGACTGCGACTGCTGCGCACAGTGTAAGTGCAGTACTGGCCGCCTTACCTATCTCCTCAGCCTCCACTGAGGACATGGTTTTTGACTGCTCGGACATTTCCACCATGGAGTTTGACAGCAACGCTATATTGTTCGCCGCCGCTGACACCTGAAACGCACACTGGTGCATTCGGTCCGTCTGTCGGGCGACAAACCGATCCTTGGTGGCAGCCAGCATGGGTTGCCGTCCGGTAACCGTGCTGGCCTGCCTAGCCCCAAAGAACGCCGTGAGGTTCGGCTCTAGAGGAGGCACGGTCGGGAAACCGACATCCGTGAATCCCACCACTCTCGTGAGGGGCATGTAGGCCTATGTCCCTATCGGAGCCCTCATTGCTCCAGGGTCCACCGCCGCCCCCTCCTGGTACTTCCTTATTGTTATGGAAATAATTATCATAGACGCCAAGATGTGACATACAGGACAAACCTTGATGTCTGTTTATCTCCTTTAAGGAGATAGGCTGCTTCAGCCATAATGTTGTTGTTCCCATTCTATGACCGGGCAACCCTAGGTCACAGATGGTTTATTGTTGTGGGTACACTGGGACACTTCCTTCTCTGTATTTGTGGACTCCAAGGTGTGAAATATTTGAGGTCATAAGTGTCCGACGCAAGTAACTCAGTGTTCCCAACTGTTTAGGCTATCTTCTCAAATATGTTGTTTACTCTCTGCGAAACCAGTTAGATGGGCTGGCAAGAGAGAGGCTCTCCAGAATTGACGTGGCAACTCTACCGTGAAGTCAGAACCTCTGACTCTTGGACTTGTGATGTGAATCCTCCGGCCGTTAACTCGTAATAAACCACCAGTGTTTGACATCAAAGCTACTGCTCCTACCGTGTCTCCTTCCTGAGTCGGTGACTCCCACAGCATAGCTACACAGAAGTTTCCTCTACAAATTGGCGTTGTCGGCAGGATGCCAACAGATCTTCAGATTCTGGTAAGTGTGATTTTCAAATCTACTTTGGACATTGCCTTATCAGAATCTGTGATTGACGGTATCCTAAAATTACCTGTGAAACTGAGCAGCTGTGTTTCCTTTTGGTTAATGAACATTTGGGGATAGTTAAACCCAGGGAATCAGTGTCTGGGGACTCAGTCCTGGCTGATTTCCTCTGTGTATGCTGCTCGGGACGGAAGTGCCATACAGGCATGCACAGCTCATGTTTAAAGAGACCTTAAAGAAAGGGCATCAGTGAGGTGGAGCTTCTGTGTGAATTGAAAGCAATGCAAAAGATTTGTACTGGACAAATCGCCGGATTTTGAGGGTCTTAGCGGCCAAACATAGCAGTTGAAAATAAGCAGCCAGAGATATTTACTGCTATCACCTCTCTGTAAAAACACGGCTCCAGCTGCAGCCTTGTGTGTGTGTGTAAAACCTCCCTGCGTGTGTGTGGGGCTGGAGCAGTGCAGGCTGAGAGGGAGAAAGTCACAGCTTATTGCCTATAGGCTTTAACTCACGGCACCACCGTCCTTCAAACGGGACGGTCTAAAAGCACTCATTGTTTAGGACCGCTTTTCTCATGGTTAGACGGGCCAGCGCGAAGTGCGTGCATCACCCGATGCGCTACGGCTCTCTGGAGCAGGTGTCAGGAGTGCATACATACAATTATAGGCTAATTGATCAGAGGGGTGTAGTGGCAAGCAAGCATAGGCAAACTGTGTTTCACCTTGAGGTGAACTCGATGGCAAGTATATATAGGCTGGTTGTACGGACTACAGTCAACTGAGCTGTTGTTTGGAGAGAAAGGGCAGGGGAAAAGTCTGTGGGCTCCGATCGGGGGGGCACAGCGCCACTAGAAACAAATAGCCTAGTGGTTGTCGCAAGAGGATAAGCTTAGTTATCGCTCTTGGACGGCTTTCAGGCACCGATCAATAACTTGTATACAAGGGTGAGGCGTGAGCAGACGCCCCACTAATTCCCCACCCCCTCTAAGATCTCTCTAAAATTCGGACTAAATTGAGCTGGATGAGCTTTGCTGTCGCGCTGGTGTTTATTACGAGTTCATGTTTTGTTTATCTGATTGTTTGTATGGGGGGTCTATATTGGTTTGTCCCGCCGTCTTGTGTATGTTTTGTAACAACTAATAATTAATCAGTCCATAGACAGGGTAAAATGAACTAAACTTTAGTTATCTCACCAAAAGTAAATGACCTGAGAAAAATAAAAAGTGTTGTTATGTCCTGCCTCTGAGTGTGCAGGGGAAATGTAAACAAGAAGCCCACTGTTCAGGGTGAGCGCTAGGTGTAAGAAGAAAAGAAGATTATATTGCTTTAAGAATCCATTCTTAAATGGTATTGCTGGTATGTTAAGATATCTTTGTGACCTTGTATACACCCTATGCCTGTACTGCGCCCCGAGACCCTCAGAGACTTGCCTGAGGAGATCAGGGTTGCAAAATCTGTTTTTGTAGGTCAATGTTGTATTATTTGTTTCATTTATTCTTAATCTATGTATTGTATAGTAATAATGAATAAAAACGTAATGTATTGAACACATTCCGAAACAAAGCAGATAAGACAGAACTAAACTCAGACATAATACTAATTGTTGTTGAAACCTTTTGCGCTGTTGCAGCAAAATGGAAACTGTTAATTATTCTGTTCCAACTGGCCACTGGAATCAGGTAATTAATATAAGTTGAAGTTCAATTACAGTTTTAAAAATTGTTTAACATTCTTTATTAAACTGCTTCAAATTATTTCTAGTATCAACCAATTGGTCCCTATAGACATTACTAAAATTAAAATAGTTGTTAAACTACTGACAAGTTTTCTGAAACCGAGCTTATGATTAAGCCAGGATCAATATATTTGTTGAAGTTTTTATTGTGTGCATAATAAATG